>NC_090934.1:1418232167-1418547167 GCF_040938575.1 Ambystoma mexicanum | reverse complement strand
TACAGAAACATTGGTTTGCCCTGACAGTGGAATGTTTGGAACCCGTAAATGATCAATGGAACACTTCTGTGCTCCAGTGTCTATCAAAAACTGATGTTTCCTATTTCCCACCATCATTTCAACCTAGGGACCTTTCTGATTGATGGGAATAGGTGTTGGTTCCAAACCCTGCTTCGGGCAATCCTAAAAAAACACAATATTATCAAAAGGTAGCTCTTCAGATAAATATGCAGCAGAAGGATGATCAAATATATTCCTAGTGTCTGCACTCAGAGTCTGATTGTCCTGCAATAAAGGTTGTTGAGGGTCCTGTGTAAACTGACCTCTACCAGGGCCCCCTACGTCCGGTCGACCTCTGGATCGCCTACCCACATTACCAAATGTATTATTCAACCTCTGTTGAAGGACGGGGCATTGTGCTCGCCAATGACCCTCTCGACGACAATAAGCACATTGATTAATATTCACAGGACCCAAGGGCACATTCCCCTGTGGGACATACTGACCTCTAACCTGAGAGTTACCCCCTCTGGGGCCCCTAACAATTTGCTGCAATAGCACCTTAGTTTTTAAATCGCCTTTCCGTTTTTCAATCCTATCTTTTTCATTATTTACACGGTTCTCATAGTACTGAGCCTTGTGCAGTACTTCTGAATGTGATTTCGCCTGCCAAGCGCTCTCAGAAGACATAATCTGTGACTGGATGTCAGGCAGTAATCCACGTACAAATATGTCCACAAATAATCTTTTCCCAGACTCTGTGCCTAAGTCTTGTTCACTGAAATCCGAGAATACCTGTTCGAACCGATTAAAAAACTCGGTAGCACCTTCAGACTTTCCTTGGACACAGGCCGTAAGCTTGTCCCGAATAATTCTTTTTTCGGGAATTATGGTTTTTAATTTAGCAATGACTCTATCAGGCAGAGTTAATATCACCTGTTGTGGTCTTTCGCCAGCTGGCCTTGTCCGATCGAGTCTTATTATATTTGCCCATGTATCCCCCAACCCGGGTACATCGTCAATAGTTCTAACTTATTTCCATAAATATACGGGCAGGAGTACAGTAAAAAACAAATCAATGTCACCTAAGGTGAACACTGAGGATTGCAAAACAGATTCCATCTCTTTATAGAACCCTGTCGGATTTTTCCTAATATCAGGAATAGACTGTCTAATGGTGTTCACTTCCTGTCGTGAAAACGGGACGTGAACATACTGTGATACATAATGTGCGAGAATGTTCACAGCGACTGTACCCTGTGCAGCATCGGCCGCAACCTCAACCTTCGGGACAAATGTCGGAGGAACCTCTCTCATAGGCAACTGAGATGTAGGCATCTCCGTACGCTTACTAAGCAACAGAGCCAAGTCGAGCGCTAAAGCAGTCGAAGAAGTGTCAACTGAAAAAGCTCTCTTATAAATGTTCAATAACTCTGTGGGACAACTAATCTTCCTTTTTACACATTCATCCTGCAGGTACTCTACCATTACCTGGATCACTTTCCTCTGCATTTCCAACGTATATTGACTATATGTGTCATATACCTCAAATGGAGTTATCGATATGTCTGAAATTCACCTAATCGCATCTTTCTTATAAATTGCCATTTCCTCTAATATCGGTTTACGACACGGAAGGAACCGTTTCTGTACATACATATTTTCCTCTTCATCATCCTCATTCTGTATCCTTTCTAACTCCTTTCTATACCAAAATAACCTCTCGACATGCTCATTTACCTTCTCCAAAGTGTCTCTGGAAAGTGCTAAAGTATTTAGATCCCTTAACCCTTGCGGAATATCCGCATTATTTAATCTTCCCCACATACATAACTGAATCCCTAAACCTTCAATAAAAACATTTTTCTCAGGAAAATTATCCGTATTAAAAAGTGTGGCAAAAACACTAGCTGGTTCATCCTTCTCCATACAATGCTTAGCCCATGCAATTAACTCACGTTTCTTCTCCGGTGGTACAGTACTGCGAGTGACAACCTTTGACCCTGCACCCCGATCGATTACAAGCGGCTCAGGACCACTTGGAAGAGAGCGAGCAGGCAAATTCGATGGAGGTACTATAACTGGTGCGATAAAAAGAGGCAGAGGAGCAGGTGGAGGGACAAAAACCTGAGGAGTAGGAACAACAGGTTGAGTAGGAAGAGCAGGAATAACAGCAGGAAGAGGTACAGCAGCGGGAAGAGGAACATACGGAGGTGGCGCAGAGGCACCAGGCCTTCGTTCATTTAATATTTTATCAATAAACTCATCAGAAACATGAAGATCTTTGGAAGGATATATTTTCTGAATACCAAGTGAGAAAGCCCTTTCCATATTTTTAGCCGACTCAGACGTTTATCCTGGTCATATAACAATGCTTTTTCGGCATTCGTTTTATGACGGCGCGCATGTTTCTCTCTACTCTTAAGCTGTTGTAACTCTTCTTTTTTCCAATTCTGCAAAACATCAAATGCTGCAGGTCTAACCTTTTCCTTTAACAAGACTGACTCCAAATATTCAATGCGAGGGATCTCAAAACTACCATTGATTGGCCACTGAAGTTTGGAAGCATATCTGGTTTGTCTGTGCCAAATATCATTAAATACTATACTTCCAATGCCATGCGGCTAAATTCCAAAGATTGTATATCACTGCGGAATAATGCCCTAAAGCAGGTAGACAATTTCCCAAGCATATCTCAAATTCTTGGTGTTACCTGGTCAATAATTGTGTCTGCAGATACAATGTGCCAAAATTCAAATTGTCAGGGTTGAATTAAGAATCGGGTCACGACTGACCTGACCAACCCTAAGGAGGACCTATCGGTACTTCTAAGAATCTTACCTAACTAATCTTACCTCGTGTATGGTGATTTTGGCAAATCTGCCTGCCTCGATAAGTGGACCCTCGTCAAGATGCCGTCTCAGACCACAGGCTAATCGTCCAAGGATCAGGTCGTGCAGCGCTGCTGAGGTGTCGCGTCTCATCCAGGGGCCCCTTTCTTTTTGTCACACTGTCCGATCCCGGTCCGATAGCGTGTGTCAACCTTCAATAATCCGGCATCAAACTTGAGGGTCCCTATTCGGGCGCCAACTGTGAAAACAGAAATAAAATATCGAGGCTGAGTACCCCAAAAGGAACATACAAAGTACTTTATTCTCTATTGAATTCAATTACAAAAACAGTGCAAAGTCAGATAGCTATCGGCCCTCAGTACAACACAACGAACTCGAGCATGGTTCAGTGTGTTCAGTGAGAGACGCTGCACATTAGAATGCATTCGCTTTTTATACATTTTGTGGGCACTATGTCCAGCCCCACTTCGGGTTAATATTCTACTTTATACATCACACATTTTAGGGTTTGTGCCGAGTCTCAAATAACCGCATATAACTGGTTTGTCTTTAATACATGTAACAACAAGCGTATGCATTAACTGTGTATTCTAAAATTTCGCATGCAGGCCATTTTAAACATAAATACAATGTAGTAAGACAGATGTTCTTCGTTCAGTAGGTAAACACATTATCTCTATATATGCTCATGGATTAGTTTCATCGCACGAGTGATCCCTTGACACATAGGTCAACGAAGGACGAGGTCTCAGTTCATGACCTCAACAAGCGGCCTGCAGGCAGATTACACATTAGCTATGTACAGAGGTCAAGACAGCCATGTTGTATTTTGCAATGACATCGTCCACCATTTTAGCTCACAGGGTGACTTTTCCACAACAAATCCTAAAATGGCGGTTTGACCTAAAATGGCGGCCTTCATAGATTAAAGGTCAGGACCTTGCAACACAGATTTCTCTCGCAAGCAACTTTCGAGCAGCTTGGCATAGGCCAATATTAAATATATTTTTTTACAATAGGAGGCACAATACACTTTCTATTCTGACACATGTATGTGGTCAAACTGCTTGGGCATGCCCCACACTTTCAAAATACACATCTGCTTTACTCTAGACTGCTGCCTATAAAATTCACATGTGTCAAACACTGAATTGGTGTTATCCCACATCTACAAAATGCACATGAACCTAGAAATACTTTGTCACACTGCTACATCTACAAAATGCAAACCTGTCTAAGATTGTTTTTGCTTACTCACTTGCATAAAAATCGAACAGTCCTTTGGTGTCCATCTTGACATATAAAAGGTGTGTGTACGTAGGCCTGCTGTTGCATACTTCCCTGCCTATAAAATACTTGTGTGCTTAACACGTCTTTGACATACTCACCTGCATATAAAATGCAACTGTCCATAAGACTTCTTTGGCATTCTCCCACACCTAAGAAAATGTGCCTTGCACTGCTTTTGAGTACTTCAACATTATAAGATTGCTTTGAGTCCACCCTTGCCTTCACAATTAATGTATTCCTAACAATGTTTTGGAGTTCTCTACGTCCTACAAAATTCATGTGTGCCTGAGACTGCTTCGCCATACTCCCAAGTCTACAAAATTCACATGTGCTAAGACTGCTTTAGTGCACTCCCCGAAATAAAACATTCACATCTAGCCAAACTTTCTATGGTTTGCTCCCCAACCATGTATACATTAAAACTACTTTGCCTTACCCCACCACTTCCCAAAGTTCCCATGGGCCTAAGACTGAATTAGTGTACTTGCTCACCTGCAAATTCCAAATGTGCCTAGGACTGCTGTGGCTTGCTTCTGCAACAAGAACATTCATGTGTGCTTAGGACAGCTTTGGCATACTTCCCTGCCTGCAAAATTCACGTGTAACTTACAATGCTTTGGCTTATTCAACGCCTATATATTTCACATGCGCTAAGTCTGCTTCTGTGTAAGGCAAAAGCTATGCAATGCACACCTGCAAAGACTACTTTTCCATGTTCCACTGCCTACAGAATTCATATGTGCTTAAGACCGTTTTGGTATACACTCAATCCAACAAAAGTTGCATGTATCTAACAATGTTTTGATGTAATCCCATAAATACAGAATGCACATCTTGCTAATATAAACATGGCATACTCCCTTGCCTACAAAATGCACATGTACCTCACACTGTTCAGCATTATCATCCACCTATACAGTTCATGTGTGCAAGACTTGTTTGACATACTACTCCTCCTACAAAATGAATATATGCCTAATACTTCTTTGGTAAACTCACACACCTTAAATATGTGATGAGTCTAAGGCTGCTTTGATGTACTTCCCAGCCTACAAACTGTATGTGCACCCACTTATGTATACACCCAAACCTATACATTAATGTGTCTCCAACACTGCTTTGGTGTACCACCATACCAGGAAAATGCACATCCCCATGAGACTATTTTGGTGTACCCACTTCTGAGAAAATATGTGTCTGCCTAAGAACGTTTTGGCATACACCTTGACTACAAAATTCAGTGGGCTTCATTACGACCCAGGCGGAGGACCATGGTGCTATTAGCACCATGTCCATGCTGGTGTCCGCCATGGCGGAATGGGGAATTACCACCCCATTCCGAGGTTGGTGGGGCGGTAATTCCCCATGCCGCCATGGCCCTTCCCCATTCCCATTTTTGCCCCAGAGGGCTCAATGGGAATGAGGAAGGCGCTAATCACGGTACCGCAAATTGCTGTACCGTTATCAGCACCAAAGCCCCTTTGCGGGTCCCTACTTTAACGGCTGGAAAAACCTTTTACGGCGCCGTTAAACCCTTAACGCCAGGGTCGTAATGAGGCCCAGTATCTTTAACACTGCTTTGACATACTCCAACACCCACACAATTCATGTATTCTTTGCACTGCGTTGTAGTACATGCTCACCTTCAAAATGCATGTTCCTAAGACTGCTTTGGTCTACTCCCACACCAATAAAATTAACATCTACCTACGACTTATTTATTATTCTCCTACACCTACAAGATACACATCTGCCTAAGGTTGCTTTGGTATACTCCCCTAGATACGTACAGAAATCACATGTGCATACTTCGGCATTGGCATAATCCCCATATGCAAATGTCATATGTGCTTCAGACTGCTTTGGCATGCTCTGCAAACTACACAATTCAGGTGTTCCTAAGGCTGCTTTGGCATAGTCACAACCTGCAAACAGAAGATGCGCTTAAGACTGCTTTTGTGTTCTCCCCTACCTACAGAATTGGCATCTTGCCAAGAATGCTTTGGCTTGCGTGCACACACACTAAATGTATACCTGAGTCTGCTTTGGAGTACACCCACCAGTGCTCAAGATAAGATTATGAAGTGGAAGTATGTTACTCCTTATTTTAGAAAGTTGGCAGTAAAATGATTATTTAGATAGTAAGAAAGTAAGACCCATTCCCAAAGGGAGTGTTTTTATAAGCTAGTACAAGTATTTTTAACTGGGAAATAGAAATATTTTTGTCAAAAATATGCACCTAGATATTAATGTGCAATAATAGACATATTTCACCTCCGATCAGGCTGTTACAATAGCTTCTTCTTTTGGCACTACATGCACTGCATGCATCGTTGAATGACATTTCACGTGTATGTGACTCACGCTTCAAGATGTAAGGGCAAGCTGTAGCAGCCATTTTGGAATGGTAGTCTGCCTCAGTATTACTAGTTGTGTTTATGCAGCCGCTCTGGAACTGCCGACTGTGGAGGTTTATCATGCTCAGCCCCTACCGCATGTTTCAATGACGAAGTGAGTTAATAGTATTAAAACTAGATGATGTTAAACAATTGTCAATATATAATTAATTCTGATGTGCACCGGTGGACTTTCAGCACACAATTTGCAAAACTACAGTCTGCATAGTTGTTAATCTATAGCATGTCTTATTCTAGAAACCCTTGTCCCGCAATGATCTAGATTTGTTGGTTTGTTTTAAACCACATAAACTTAGAAAATTCATCATTTAGAGTGGATGTCAGTGTCCAGAATGAAGTTGCACCTTGCCATATCTCCTCTATTTTAAATCCATTGTTGTTTTTTTTGGAATAATAGTATCCCAGTTCTTTTCTGGCACTTTATACTAACCCCAGTTGCACTATTTGCACATTTTCCCATGTGCTGCACACCTGCTATTTTTTCATAAAAGTTAAATATATATTTGTACGTGAAAATATGTTGATTTGATGTATTGTTAATATTATTTAATGACTTTAGGATTGTCACAAGGGTACTATAATCGTTCTGTTGTTCTACATCTTTCCTATGCCCCCCACCCCAACTTGTCTTGTGGTGCCTGGAAACCCTTGTGTATAGGCCATACAAATGCTACAAATGCCAAATAAATAAATAAATAAATAAATAAATTAAAATAAATAAATAAATAAATAAATACAACCTTGTTTGTCAAACATTTGGCTTAAGTGCGATGTAGTGAATATTTGGTCTGCATAATCCTTCATGTCCCTAAATATATGTTGCAAAAGGGAGGGGTAGTGGGGTAGTGTGCTTCCAATGTGTTGTTTTGGTGTACACTCTCCCCGCCAAAGTGAAGCAGACTCCTTTTAAACTGAAATGTGGGGAGGTTCTGTTTTATAAAAGATATGCTTTTATACTGCATCAAATCACCACCATATTGTATTAAAGCATCTGAACGTGTCCATTGAGTGGTTTACGGTGCCCCCGCCAGGGAAATTCAGACCAAAGTCTGCTGCAAGAAATAAAACTACGGTGAGATAAGAGGATGTGAAAGAGGGAAATAAATGCTATATACACGGGGACGGAGGGATGCAGAATGTCTTGTTACAGCATGTACGTTTCAGTCCTGTTAGGTGGTCCAAAGCTATGTAAAAGGAAGGAGGCAACTATGTCTCAAAGTGCTCTGGTAATTACGCTTTGTTTACAAGGCAGATTTGGAGAATTCTGTGTAAGTACCAAAAGTAAAGTGGATGCATGTGGGGGCTCGAGACTGGGTGTTTTGTGGCTTATTTCTCTGGGCTCTCTATACATTGCACCTTTAGGTCAAACACCAGAATGTTAATTTTGTGACAGCTAAGCCTGATCAACTAATGGCACAATCAATAATACACTGTGTATAAAGGTGAATGTTGCTGGTAAAAGTGAGCACAGGAATTGAGTGGTCATACTGGTACAGTGAAATATGAGGTCCAGGCATCTTGATGTTAAAAAGGTTATTATTAAGAGTGTGTTCCATGTCATGTCATGTCATGCTAGACTTTATCTTAGTTCACATTCAGACACGGGTGCGTTACGTAGAAGTAGGCTGAGTATATCAATTATTTGCCTTCTACAGTGAGAACATATTACTTTACTCCTCCCAGCAGAATGGGTTCATTTGACTATGTTTAAGGTGAAGGTGGACTATGTGTACGGTGGAGATGGATGTGCACACAGGATAGTCATGGCCTTCTGCATGCAGTAACATTCTGTCACACTTCTTTCATGTTATGCTACTGTGCAGTGACTGTTACCATAAGGCTGTTACGCACTCTGTACAGCACTTCATACAACAGTAAGGCCACCTCACAATAATGTGGACCATGCGGGAAGCTTTCAGACTGGAACACCAGTGTGCTCCAAGATCAGCACATTGAACCTCTGAGCCAGCCAGCCAAAGTGGAGAGAATGGGTAAAAAACAGAAGCAAAAGTGTCCCAAAGCTGACTCACAGGTGTGATGAATCAGATGGTGCCATCATTCCTTTCACAGCAGTGACCTCCCTTCATGTGGCCAGGGGACAGCAGCCGCTACCTGACCCTGACCCTTGGGACGGCTATATAAGGGAGGATCACATGGGGGAGACAACCTCCAGGGAAGTGTCATGCATCACTGGAAGAGACATATTTCTTTTTGTATTGCTTTGAATGTATAAAGCGCTCAAAACGGCCCTTAGGCATCGTGGCACTGTTATAGTGGGTTTAACTTAGTTGCAAAAGGAAAACAGAATAACAAATAATCCAGTACACACAGAAAAAAAAGAAAAAACAACTGCACGGTGGCATTGGTCACCTGGTTACTTGGTTACAGCGGACCAGAAGATGGAGCTTAACAATAGGGCACACAACCTGGGCAGTGTGGACAACAAAGAAACGTTTGAATTACACAGCTAGTAGCAAGATGTTTGGCAAAGTGTTTCCATGGTTACAGGGGAATCAAATAAGAGAAGTAAAGGTAGTTTCTGGATGTATACGAAGACACATTGCGTGGGGGAGCAGAGGGGATGAAGTGGATGGACTAGTGTGCTTAGTTAAAGAGTTTGGTCTTAAGAGCTTTGCGGAAGACGGCGTATGAAGATTAATTTCTGAGTGAAGTGTGCAGCACATTCCAGACATGGTATCCACCTTTTGCTTCTTAGGATATCCCACCCATTCCTGATTCCTTAATGGCATATTGTTAAACCTCCCCTCATCCACCTAGGAATTGTATTGAAAACCTTTTCACCAGATCTGTATACAAGTCATAAAAATTGACTTGCTTTTGAAAACCACTAGGAGCATTTGACCAGACTATATGTGCAAGTCATCAAGAAAGTACTTCCATTTCCATAAGCACTGGATCAAGTAATACAGATCACCCAAAGCCACGAGTACAATGAACGCTCTAATTGTTATAAGCGCTTGCCTACAGCAGGGCCATTTAAATAGCTGAAGCTGCTGACCAGGGAAAGCCCCTGGTGGGAGAAAACTGCATCTATCAGAAGCGACGGAGAGACCGAGTGACTAGAAGGTGTTCGGTGGATCCAACTGGCTTCTCACGAAAGAGAAGGCAAGCAGGCAGTGAAGAACACCCTGCAGGGACGCCTGAAGCAGAGAGAAGACTTCTGGGCATTTGCTGGTGTTAGGCAGTCGCTTCCACTTTACCAAAGTTTGGGAAGACAATAAAGAGCCATGCAGGAACCATGAAGATCAGAGAAGCCAGAAAAAAGTAGTGGCGAGCAAGACGCAGAACACTTGCTGCCGGCATACATTGGCAGAGATGAAATATACCAGGAAGAATAGGTGAGTCCATGGAAGGAAAGCATGGACACTGGGGTGTACCGACAGACGCCAAACACTGTTAATGAACAAAACAGCCCCAGAAAGAATACGTTCAAGTGAACATTGTTATAAAAGGGGAAAAGTGATCAGAGCAAGAGACTTTCAACTGTAAAAGTGTATGCAATACACAGGTGAAAGACGTCCGGTCAGAATAGTATAACAGGCAGATGCTATACCAGAAAAGGTTAATTTTGAGAGACTTTCAGTATTGGAAATGCACACATAAGAAAGCCCTGGCAGGAGAGTATACCAGGCAATGTGAAGGTGTGTTTTCATGGTGCAAATAAAATGTACATGTAATAAAAGCCCTTGCAGGAGAGTATACCAGGAAAAAGCAAGATGTAAAAGTGTTCATGAAAGAAAGTCCCTGGCAGGAGAGTATACCAAGGAGATGCTAATTGCGAACATATGTCTTTTTTGAGAAAGCCCTGACAGGAAAACATAACAGGCATGAAGATGAATGAAATGCAAAACAAAATTACCTCAAGAAATCCTGATCAGAGCACATCAAGAAAAGGCAGAGGAAATATACTAAAGGTGAAAAAATATCTGGCAGGAGAGTACACCAGGTATCCTAGCATGACAAGTTGCACAAGTCTAGTTGTTTTGTGCGCCAGCCATGTTGATGCTCAAGAGACTGATAATCCTGAAAGGTAACCAGTGTGAAGAGAAATCCAGGGGAAGGAAATCACCCTCTGGAGCAAGGAACTCTATCCTTTGGAAGTGAGTTACGCATTTTCTTTTTGAACATTTATACATCACTCAAGGCCAAAGGCATGTTCCCTTTCAACTTTAGATTGCTTTGTTAGAATGTGAGGGTCTGAATAGAACTTTGGACACAAAACATTTTGTTTTTGACATCTTGACCGCTGACAGATTCTACATTTTAGTTTTAGGTAGGGAAACTCCTTTAGTGCAGGGACAGAGAGGCTTTTTCCCAACCCCCCTTTTTTTTTTTAAATAAATGTCTTTGACCAAAACTATGAACGCCTTGTGTCCAAGTTGTATTCCTCATTCCTTACTGTAAGAGGATTCAATTCAGCACTACAGCCAAATGAACGCCTAGTCTAGAATACTGAATGAAAACCCTTATTGATATACCTTTAGGTCCAGTTCATGCGTTCTGGATGACTACCCCTATATAACACCCCTCTCTTGGAATCCCCCTGACCCCACTGAGCCAAGAAGTAGTTCTGTTTTGCAAGTTAAAAGGTTTATTTGATAATTTAAAATAGATATATATATCACGCTTTATAATAATTTAATAATTGAATAGCACACTTAATCTGATATGATAAAGATCAACAACGGAGAATCTGGCACTAGCACACTTCTTATAATCACTAATGAGTTGACAGGAAATGGATAAGATAGCACACTGGTAAATAGGAACAAAAGTATAATGTGGTAGAGGATGCTTTATGTAAGCTCAGGTGGATGCAATATTCAATGAATGCAGTACAGAAAATACTCAATAGGATTTCAACCAAACAATGTAATCACTGTTCTCTGGCTATTCACTCCCCCCCTCTTTATGCAATGCAAGGAAATGGAAGGAAGCACACAGTTCTCAGAAATGCAATCAATGTAATCAGTTCAATCCAGCAAGCTTAAACAGAAGTTTGAAAACACAGGCAAATGCTTTGATAGGTGCTAGCAATGAATGAGAAATATGCTGGAAACGCTCTTAATTCCCTTTTAGAGGTTCAGGATGAGTGGTATCTAGTTAATATTAGTCCAGGCTCACACTAGCAATGATGCAGGGATAGTTAGCAGGTCAAACGAATTTCTGGCAAATGGAAGGCAAGCAGCAGCAGTTTTTACATGTGAAGAAATTGCAAATCGCGGTAAAATTCGCGGATGCGTGTTCCGCGATTGCGGTAAAACTATAAGGGATTTGAAATTTTAAAGTTTCAAAAAGACAAGTGCAGCTTTTTGCAGCTAGAATGACAGGTGACAGATTTGGAGCTATCAAGCAGTTCTACTTAGGTTAAATAGATTGAATTAGATGAATTTAAACTAAGATTGGTTCTACACAGTTCTGCTGGGTACTCACTCTATATTCTTGAGTGAAATGGGCCTCGCCATGGATCTGGTCAGGGTTTTGGACTGGGCTCGGGTCTCTCTCTGGGCACAGCACTGCTTTCTCTCTGGGTACAGCACTGCTTTCTCCCTCTGGTCTGGTCTCTAGTTCTGGATAGATTGAAGTCTCTAGTTTGGCTTTCTGGAGGTTGATGGAGGTAAGTATGGATTTTTCCGGCAGAGCGTCCCGCTGCAAATGGATTTGGGAAAGTCCCTATCTGTCCTGTCTGTCTGCTTTTATGTGTTTAGAATGTGGGTGTGTTCTAGCATCACTGACCCTACCTCTCTCTCAGCTTCTAATTGGTCAAACTTCCATTCCTCCGCTTGATTGGCAAACTGAACTGTGAGTCAGATTGATGTCATTTTACAGCCTGCAGAAAGTCCACTCCTCCTGTCAACTTACACACAAATCTAGATTTGAAACAAATACATATTTGCAGAGGTACATATTGTTTTAAAATCATATGCACCCATCATGCATCACAGGAGGTATCCCCTGTTCAAACTCTGCTCTTCCTGGGAGCTTGCATTCAGAACTGGCACATATTTCACTTTTTAACTGCTTTTTCAATTTCCGACATGGACCCAACTTTACATACATGTGTGCAGGGGGTAGGGACATTAACTGATGAAGTTTCAGATTTTTAACATGCACACATTTAGAGTAATATCCACTTTTCCGCTAAAACCTCCCCGAACATACCACCGGTTCCTACCACGTCTTAAACTGTGGGCAGAAAAATCACAAGAATTATGGTATCATTTATAAAATTTTCACATGTCCGCTCTATGAGTTATTCATCTTTTTATAAAACCATATCCTTGCTGCAGGGGTGTGTCTTTTCAGGTCACATGGTACAGAAACCAGTCTTTCCAGTTTCTGCCAAGCCAGCTTGCTTCTCACAGGCAGTGCTCCTCCCAGCTCCTGCCAAGAGGAAGCTACAATTTACGACTGCGGTAATAAAAACCTTTGCCTGAGTGAAGAGGGCTTTGTTCACTCTCTTGCAGAGCACAGATAATTCAATTATCAGATAGATGGCATATCCTTAGCCTGGGCAGCAAAAGGAAGGTTGGCCTGGGAACACAGTGGTGACTCAAGTTTCACTCCTGATGGGTAGTTGCTAGGCAAAATCAAGTTCCTTAAGCCAGACCTTCAGCTAACTTTTTGTTGCTTTTAAAATAACTTGTAATTTTACACATGCAGCTAGAATGCTGATTCTAAGTGCAAAACTATGACATTTCAACAGTTACAAAGGCATGTGACACCAAACATAGGTCACTCATTTAATTTAACATTTTCGATTTTGGTGGTTTTAAATCCAGTTGCAGTTAGGCTTAAGCTGCTGACTCCATAGCATTTTTGTTATAAGCATTGTTTTTGGGCTCTTCATTTCCCAGATTTTGTAGGCACACAAAACTCCATTCTGCCAAATGTCTGCTGGTGTTCAGTGAATATTTTGCACATGTTGCAAGGTTTGAAATAGGCATTTTGCTTGCCTTCAGAAAAACACACAGAGTGGTTTTAAAACGCCGGCTTTTGGATAGTGGTGAGTACTGGTACTGCACTCATTTTTGGGATTTAAGAAATGAATTCCCCACACTTCTAGGTTGCATTTGGCAATCAGCATTGCCATTCCCAATGGTTTCAGACTACTGTGCGGGTAGTCCAATGGTGGTTTTAAAGCGCTTTGAAGCTAACCGGCGCTACTGTTTTTCCTTTGGCAACCCATTTCCCTCATGGCAACCCGGCCTTTCATTCTCGCACTGGTGGGTGGCAAGTGAGGCAACCATTTTAGTGTGCGCACAACTGCGCAGCTTTCCTGGATTTCGGCGCACATGTGGGTTTTCCGCCATCTTGAATTTCCTAAGCCCACAGCACCAAATGTTGTAGCAGGGTAGCTTAAACGTGGGTCAGGACACCCTACAAGCCCCCCCACGTGACTGCACTTTGAGTTTGGGTCGATGGGGAGTCGCGTGCCCAAGGGTTTTGACCCACGCACCGGTCTGTCCGCATAATCTTCTTCCTCTTCTGTAGATGGCACAGTTCAGCATCTTCTTCTCCATCCGGTCAGATCGATCAGTTCTCCTCGCCGGTCCTGATGGGAAGATTGGGCGGTACCCCGGGCCCGTTGTGTCTTTGCTCCCGGTCTCCGGATCGTCCTTCTTGGTCATCCTTCATGGTTTCATCTCTCCTAGGATGATAAAGGAAGAGCGGCAATATCTACTCATAGACGATTTTTTTTTCCACCACTGTTGAGATAGTGGGGCAGCATATGCATTTCATCGTAACGAAATATTACATTCTTATTTTGAAAAAAAAAAAACAGCATCACTAGAGACAGTTTCATGTAAATCACAATATTTTAGAGACTAGATGTGGTAGGTTTTATGATTGGAACTGAATTAGTCTGATACAGTACCCGCTAGGATTCCAGAGGATTCCTCCAGTTGTTGCAGAGTGTGCCTGGGATGGCAACATTTCAACTGGTTTATGTGGACCCACTTGTCTTCCCCCTCTGCCGAACCACCTTTGGGGATGCGGATCTTGTAGGCCACAGGGGAGATCTTATCGACGATCTCAAAGGGTCCCTTCCATGTAGGCAAAAATTTGCGCTGCTTGGCCTGGTTCCTTTGGAAGTTGTATAGATAGACCCGGTCTCCCACCTGATATTCCTTCCTGGAAGTTTTCAGGTCATAATGGGTCTTCATGCTATCAGTCGATCTTTCTAGATTCCGCTGAGCATAAGCAAAAGCATGTTGGAGGTGTTTCCTTAAATTCTCTACATACTCATGAGTAGTGGAGGCATTTATCAGTGTCTGCTCTTGGGTCCTGTAGAGCAAATGCTGAGGAAGCACCATCTTGCGCCCCGTCATCAACTCAAATGGTGACATTTTGGTTGCAGATGAAGGGGTAGATCTGATGGCCATTAGGACCAGAGGTAATCGGATATCCCAACTTGGCCCAGAATCTGCCACAAACTTCTTTAATATGCTCACAATTGTCCGGTTATATCTCTCTACTGCCCCAGAAGAAGCTGGCCGGTAAGCAATATGCAGCTTTCTCTTGACCCCCAGTATCTCCCACATCTTTGTCATTACCTCACTGGTGAAGTGGCTACCTCTGTCTGACTCAATCCTTTGAGGTAGACCAAAACGGGAAAAGATGTGGTTAATCATCAAGGCAGCTGCAGTTTCTGCCTTGCAATTTGGGGCTGGGAGACATTCCACCCACTTGGTAAACAAGCATGTGACGGTCAACATGTACTTATTCCCCCTAGCCGAGCGAATCACGGGGCCTACGAAGTCGATTTGTAAATCTGACCATGGCAGTGTCATTCCCCTCTTTTGTAAAGGCGCCCGGTGCGTGAGGGATGATGGCTGAAATTGTGCACACACAAGACACCCCTTCAAGTATTGGTCGAGGTCCTGCCCCATGTGTGGCCAGTATGCAACCTCTCTTAAGATTTCCAATGTTGTGTGAAACCCCCTATGACCGGCGGTGGCCGCATCATGGGCGTGACTTAACATCAGGCTTCGGAATGAGGTAGGAACCACCCACTGATCGTGGCCAGCTTTGGATTTCCTTACCAACAAACCGTCTTGGATCCGGAACATTTTGGGACATTTCATCAACACTCTTAGGTCCTCTTTCCCTATGTAATCGGTATCCGTCAGGGGAAAGTTCTCAGGGTCCTCAAGGTGCTGGTAAAATTTACCAATTATTGGATCCCCCTTCTGAGCAGTAATCAAATCAGCATCAGGGGTCTCCTTACTCCATTGTGCAATTGAGAGGTCGTTGTGAGCATTTGTCTGGGACCTAGTGATGGCAGTGACCTGGATTTCCCCCAACAGGGACTCAATCTCAATTAGATCCCCTTGGATGGCCCCGGTTTTGGCCAGCTGATCAGCTAAGTCATTTCCAGTTTTGTCTGGTCCCTCTACTTTGGAATGACCCTTGATCTTCTTCCAATAGATGGTCATCCCATTCGAGGTGACCAGATCATCAATGTTTTGGATCAACTTCCCATGTTTCAAGGGTTTGTTGTTAGCACATACCATGCCTCTGGTCTTCCAATTAACCAGGTGCTCCACGAACCCGTTCCGTACATAATCCGAATCTGTGATTATGACCAGTTCGTGGAGTTGATGCTGGACAGCAGTGAGGATGGCCTGATGCACAGCCATCAATTCTGCCACCTGACTACTTCGGGGACCAATTTTGTATCCAGCGGAGGGTTCTGGGGACTCATTCACCCATGCATTCCCTACGCCGGCCACCAGTTCTTTCTCCCCGTTGTTGTCGACATGGTAAGAGCATCCATCCACATACACAGTGGGCATTCCCTCACACTTGTCTTCTTCAAAGACTTTGTGGGGGGAATTAAGGTATGCCTCCATGTTGTCCTTTATTTTTAGACTTTCGTCCTCGAGACAGTTTTCTCTGGCACAATCATGCAAGTCAGCCAGACCTTGCGCGAGGGGACTCTTCTTGTTTTGGCCATATCTGACCTCCACAGGAAAGCCTTGCATTGACAGAATCCAGGAAGTAATTCGGGAATTACTCACATTTCCGGCCCGGATTCTGTCACTTTGGAGATATTGCAGAGGCTGGTGTGGAGTCTCCACTATGATGTGTTCCCCCTGGATAAACGGGCGGTAATTCTTCAATGCCCACACCGTTGCCAGGAGTGCCTTCTCACAATCGTTGAATTTTTCCTCCACAGAGGATAAAGTTTTGCTCGCATAGGAGATTACTTTATTGACCTTGTCATGCTTTTGATATAATACTGCCGTCAAGCACGTATTAGAGAACCCCGTCTCCAGGAAGAACTCCTTGTTTCTGACAGGGTAAGCTAGGCAAGGCGCTTGTGAGAGGCTTCTTTTGAGTTGTTTTACTGCCTCGGCTTGTTCTGGACCCCATTCCCACTTGACCCCCCCCTTCAGGAGATGAATCAGGGGTCTGGTGATCTCTGCGTAGCCCTCAATGAACTTTCTGCTGTAATTAGTCAGTCCAAGGAGGCTCCTTAGTTCCCGCAGAGTTGTGGGGTCTTTCAGTTTCTGAAGTGCTTCCACTTTCTTTTCCTGGGGACAGAGACCCTGAGGAGTAATCTCATGCCCCAAGAAATTAACACGGGTTCTACACCACTGTGCTTTCTGAAAGGAAAGTTTTGCTCCGGCGGCCCTCAACTGTGTCAGAACATAACGGATCTCTGCTATGTGTTCCTCCACAGATGAACTTTTGATGAGGACATCATCTACATAAGCCAGGTTACCCCTCGTACCCAGGTCGGGCATGGCCTTATGTAGGAAAATATTGAACTCATTACCGGAGTTAAGGTATCCGAAGGGAGTCCGGGTCCATGTGTACTGCTGGCCCCCAAAGGTAAAAGCCAGCTTGTATTGGTCCTCCCTACTGACAGGCACGGTCCAGTATCCATTGGTCAGGTCTATTGCAGTGAATACCTGTGACCCCTGAATCTGGGCCAGCCCTTGGTCAATGTAGGGAAGAGGCCATCGGGAAGTGTGGACCCGTTTGTTGAGCTCCCTGAGGTCAGCGCAGAGTCTCCACTGGCCGTTTGGCTTCAATATTCCCAGCACCGGATTATTGAAGGTGCTGTGGACTGGACGGATTATTCCCCGGGACTCAAGGTTCTTAATTATTTCAGTAAGGGACTCCATTGATGCGAGAGGCAAGCGATATTGCTTCACAAACACTGGAGTCATGCCAGGGTCCGTGGGGATTGTTGTGGTGTGGATGTCGGTGCGACCACAGTCATATGAGTCTACCGCAAAGAGATCTTGGAAATCCAAGAAAACTTGTTTCAACTTTTGCTTTTGTTCCAGAGTCACACAGGCATCAGCTAGGTTGACTCTCTCTTCCACCATCTGCCTGAAGCCTGGAAAGACTTCTGGTTTGGCTATCTCCGCGGCCTCCTCCAGCTGGGTGGAGAAGTCCCTGGTCAGAGTGCTGATTTGGACCGGAGGCTTCA
Organism: Ambystoma mexicanum; assembly: GCF_040938575.1. Taxonomy (NCBI): domain Eukaryota; kingdom Metazoa; phylum Chordata; class Amphibia; order Caudata; family Ambystomatidae; genus Ambystoma; species Ambystoma mexicanum. The sequence continues at coordinate 1,418,529,138 of NC_090934.1, read as the reverse complement.
GGTGGGAAAGGCAGCCCTCATGGACCTGGAAAATCACCTCATCCCTCCTGAAGTCACAGGTCACATCTTCCTTACCATAGGGGCAGGAAGTGTACACCAGGAAGTTCCCCCCATGCCGGGTAAAAATCCTGTCTGGTGTTGCGTTGTCATCACTGTCACTGTCAAAACAGTCCTTGGGGATGGGTCCTAACAGTTCATTTACAAGATCAATGGAGAAATGTCGGTCATCAACCGCCATTCCAATAATGGTGCCTGCGGCTAGAGTAATACTCTTTAAGTCGCTGTTATCCACCTCTATTAGAATGGGGTCATGTTCTATGTTGACTAATGGAGTCGGGTTTACCCCCAACCCTTGCTGTTGGAGAGAAGCATTTAGATGTATGTAAGCATCAGGGTTTTTCAACTCATGTCCCCTTTTAACTTTCACTTCCAGGGAGAATTGTCGGGTCCTTTCTGGGATGGTGACTTCCTCTTTAACCTGAATTTCAACTGCATAAGGTAGCAATTGAGCAGACCTAAATGCTTTTTCTGGATCATCAAAGCCCATGGGATTATCCGCTAATCGGGACCAAGCTTTGAAGTTTATTAGGTCCAAACTAATGGCAAAGCGATTGAGAATGTCACCGCCTAAGTAAAAGGCGGCAGTGACGTCTCGCACGACCCAACAATTATGGACTATGCTCTTGTTGCCAATGGAGATTTTGAGCATACACCTGCTTGGCAGGAGATGTTTGGAGTCAGGTGCTTCCAGGTCCATTTCCCATTTGTCTATCAGTTTGAAGGTGGGAATGGCTGGATCTTTTGGAAGTTGGCGAAACATGGCTTCGCTGATGAAGCTCTTACCGTTGTTCACACACACTCGAGCGAGAACAGAGTCCTTCCCATCATTTAACTGAACAGGGATGAACAACTGCTCTCCAATTTGCTGAATATCAGCCAGGCTTTGAGCTGATTTCACATCTTTCTGGACTATAGGAGTGGGAGTTTCTGATTGTGGATTAGTATAGAATCTCAGAGTGTTTCCTTCCAGCGTGGAGTACCACTTTAGACTGGAAGGAAGGTTGATTTTCAGAAATAGAGAGGACCCCCCATCACCAGTCTGTTGTCCTACTGCTATTACTGTCACGTCTGGAATTTGGCTATTCTGGAAGTGAAATTCTACTTGGTCAGATTTTTGTTCAACCATGTGGCAGGTGCCGTTTAAACTAACATGGTTGACACACTGTTTTAATTTTATTGGTCGGCTAGTCTGAGTCCAGAGGACCTTGTTTACGCAATCTATTAGGGGTGACAACCTTCTCAGGAGGTCATTCCCTAGTAAACAAGGGGTGCCCTCTGGGGTCACAACTATGACCGGGTGTTTCAACTTATGTCGCCCGATCTTAATGTCCAAGTCTGCCGTCCCCTCGACGGGAATTTCCTTCCCGTCAAAGTTCTGCAGTTGTCCAGGAAGAGAGGTGAGAGGAATTTGGTAATTCTCTCCCCTTCCTGCATTCAGTTCATCAAAGGCCCTTCTGGACAGAAGGGTAGCTTGAGATCCAGTGTCCACCAGTGCCGAGATTGTACCCTGCCCCTGTACTTGTACCGGGGCATAATATCTTCCCTCCTTCTCCTCAAGGGGGCACAGATAATGTACATTTTTGGACAACTGGTGGGCTAATTTTCTGGTTTTGGACATTGCAAGAGAAGAATTTTGGACAGAATTCTGTGGAGAGCCTTGGGAATCTGAAAGAAAAATTTGGCAACTGGAGATCAGAGCCATTGTGGGTTCCCCTGGTTCCGGTTCTGGGCCGCCCCCCCCTTTTTGGAGGCAGTCCCCAGGATGGGTTTGAACCAGGGGATTTTCTTGCTGTTGGTTCTGGGATGAGATGGTGGGCGGCGGTAGCTCAGTCTCCACATCTCCCCAGTCTGGATTTGCATCCCTAGGGACCCATTTTTCTTTGGGGGGAGTTCCCCCCTCTCTGAAGGAGAAGATCCTTTCCCCAGGATCCTCTGAGGATCCCTCTCCCTCAAATTGGAAGATCTGTACCTCCTCCTCAAACTGAGTCTGTTTGGGTCTTTTGTTTCTCCTACCCCCCCTCTGCTCCTTAGGAGGCAGACTTTCAGGGGCAAGAGATTTCGTTTCCGGTTCCTGGGTTTCCAGGGGCTGTTTACAAGTGAGGAAGGAAGCTTCCTGCAAGGCTTTACACCCCCCTTCCCTTTGTGCCTCCTCCCTGGGAACCGGTGATTTATCGGGGTGCTGCCCCCGTCATTGTTCTGGAGCACCAGGTCCAGAGTTGGGTGCGTTCTGCACCGGCACGCTGATCTGAGGGTTCTGCTGTGCCCTCAGTATATGACCCATATCCCGCGCCATGTTTTGAACCTGGCGCTCTAACTGGGAAACCCGCTCAGGCTGATACGGGGCCCTGTTTTCTCCCCTGGGCTGATCCCGGGAAGGGTAGCTGTCCCTCCTCTGGTAGTACCCCTGGTTGGGAAGATTTTGGTACCCCTCCACCCTTGGCCTCCCCTCTCCCGGATTCAGTGGTCTGGGCTCAGGGAATTGAGGAAAGAAGGATGGATGATTTTGGGGTTGGAAGTCGGGTGGATATCTGGGGAAAAAGTTCTGCCCAGGGTTTGGTAAATTTCTGCCCTCCTGTGGGAAGTTTGGAGGGAAGTTCCCTGGGTTAGGTGCTTGGCTGGATCCCCCCCCTTGGGCTGGAGGAGTCCACACATAACCCAGGATGGGTCTGTTACCTTTGTAGCGAGGACTTACATAGTCAGGAGAGCGAGGGACCCCATTTGTGGGGCTGCCTCCCTGGCTCCCTGTCTGCGACTGGCCCGAGGACCTTCTGGGCCTAGCATTATTAGGTGCAGGCAGGTTTTTAGGCCCCCCCATCTCCAAATCCAAAACGGGGGTGACCTTTACCTCTGCCACCTTGGCAGCAGCAGGGGTGCTGTTGGCTTTGGGGTTTTTCTGGGCATTGCTTTTATTTTCTATGGGCTTCTGCACCTCATAGATCCGGGTAGCCTGTTCAATGACCCAGTCTAAAGATCTTTTCTCATGAAAATCCCTCACAAGCTGGGTCATGATATATTTGGGCAAGGCATGGAAAAATGTATTGACAAACTCTCTACTATCTGTGCGCACCCTTCTGGTGGTTTGCGCAAAAGCACGCTTTAACTCCTGCACAAATTCTCGTGGGGCCTGATCCTCCCCACATTGCAAATTGTAGGCCGCCTTGCGAGCCTCTTGAGGATTTCTGTGAACAGAAAAATGTTTCAGGATGGCCGCCTTATAGGTGGACCATCTTAAATGATTTTGGTCCTACAGCCCCGCAAAGAAACTGGAGTATTCCGGGGAGAAGGTCCACTTTACATATTGAATGCAGCTTTGGCTGTCCTTCAAATGGAAAGTCTCCATCATTTGTTCAAACAACTCTAAGTGCTCCCAAACAGAATACTTAGCGTTCTTATGGTAAGGCGTGATGACGCTCCTGATCGCCTTAATCTGCTTTAAGGGGTCCTTAAGCAAGGCCCTTTTTGCCTTATTGGCCTTTTTGGTTCGGGTAACCCTTGTCCATTCTTCCTCGGACTCAGAGGCACTGCTCCCAGAGGTTCCCGTCTGTTCTTCCAGGTTTTCCCGGATTCTGCGAGCCTGGGAATGGCTGGCAGAATGTGGGGACCTGGTCTCCTGTGTCCTGCGCAGTTCAGAGGAGTCTTCAGATTCCTCCTTGCTGCCAGGATTTGATGGGTACCCCCTCCACTGACCTAACTGGGCAGAGGTTTTCAGGATGCCCTTAATGGGCCTACTCTCCTGGGGTTCCCCATTGAACTGTACTGTACTTGGGTGCCCATACCCGGATGCCCACCCCTCCATTCCTGAGTGGTACTGGCCTATGAGCCCCATACTCTTAGCTGGATAGTGATCTGCCATCCCTGCGGCCCTGTGCTCATGTGCGCCAGGGGACATGGGGGTGGTAGAGTCCAGGGACTGGGGGAGATGAAGGCCCCTGGTGTTAGGGCTCCTGCGGTTATGGTCAGGAATCTCTCTTTCCCAGCGGACCTCATCTCTATCCGTCCCTGCTCCCTGTTGCAATGCAAGAGCCTGCATTTGTGCTTTCAGTTCCTCAGTCAAGGCCTTACTAGACTCTATCAGTCTCTCCTGCATCGCTACCTGTTGTTGGAGCCTATCATTGTGTTGACAGAGGGCCTCATTTTCCCTCTGTGCTTCCTGGTTGGTCCTGGAGAACTGGGCCAGTCTTTGCTGCAGGAGGTTTACCTCCTGAGCTGTGTCCCTATTGGCCTGCTCCTTTCTTGCTAGAGCATCCTCCACCCTTCTGGTGTGCTCTACCAAGTTCTGGTTTTCTTTTTGGAGGTCACCCAGCCCCTGGAGGGCCAGGTGATTTTCTTCAATTCCCTTTTTTAAGTGGCAGACTTCCTGGCCTAAGGCGTCTCTTTCCTGACTAAGAGCCTGCATTTGTGCCGCCAGGTCGTCCCTTTGCCGTTGAAGGGCACCAGCTTTTTGGCGCTCCTCATCAAACTCTGCCTGGGTATCCAGGTCTTTCAAGATCAGCTTGTTGCTCTCTACCTTCACTCTATCTAGATGACTTTGCAGGGTGGCTACCTGCTCCGTGCATGCCCTGTTAAAGTCTAATTGTTGCTCCAGCTTTTTCTGGCTCTGCAGTAAGGAGTCCAAACTGTCTTGGTGCTCCTTCTGCAGGGCCAGAAATCTGGTATCCTGTTCTGACTTTTCCTTTTGCAGCACATCCATATCCTCCTTCATTTTAGTGATGTACAGTCTGCTGTCATTTTCTGACTCCTGGCTCCTCTGCAGCCTCTGCTCAGAAGAGACCAGGTCAGATTGGACCTTCTGTAATGCCAGCAGTTGCCTACTCGCCAGATCTTGGCCTTCAGCACATTTGTCCTGCACGGCTCCCATATGTAAATATAAATACGCCGCTACCCTGGCAATCTTATTGTGTTCATCTTTGGCTTTAGGAGCCATATATAGTTCACTCAGGGCCACATGTAAGGGACCCTGATCTCTATATATATCTGACCCTGTTTCAGTGACCTGTTGTGTGATGGCCTGCAACCACGCATCCTGGCCCTGTTCGGTCCATTCACCTCTCACAAATAGCTTATGCAAGAGGTGCTCTCTGGCTATTTTCATGTCTACTAAGGTCGTCATTCTAGAGGTTGGTCTCTGTCCTGACTTACAGAAATTAGTATTTTATTTTTGCAAAACAGACCTTTTTCTTAGAGCGTTCCTTTTGAGGAATGCTTCACAGCGTAATGCAGCGTGGTGATCCGACCGGATGTATGTATCCCGTCAGTTAGCACACTGTATTAAGCTGCACAAGTGGTAAATCTAACCAAACGTCTCGGCTCGAGCCCCCAATTTGTAAGAGGATTCAATTCAGCACTACAGCCAAATTAACGCCTAGTCTAGAATACTGAATGAAAACCCTTATTGATATACCTTTAGGTCCAGTTCATGCGTTCTGGATGACTACCCCTATATAACACCCCTCTCTTGGAATCCCCCTGACCCCACTGAGCCAAGAAGTAGTTCTGTTTTGCAAGTTAAAAGGTTTATTTGATAATTTAAAATAGATATATATATCACGCTTTATAATAATTTAATAATTGAATAGCACACTTAATCTGATATGATAAAGATCAACAACGGAGAATCTGGCACTAGCACACTTCTTATAATCACTAATGAGTTGACAGGAAATGGATAAGATAGCACACTGGTAAATAGGAACAAAAGTATAATGTGGTAGAGGATGCTTTATGTAAGCTCAGGTGGATGCAATATTCAATGAATGCAGTACAGAAAATACTCAATAGGATTTCAACCAAACAATGTAATCACTGTTCTCTGGCTATTCACTCCCCCCCTCTTTATGCAATGCAAGGAAATGGAAGGAAGCACACAGTTCTCAGAAATGCAATCAATGTAATCAGTTCAATCCAGCAAGCTTAAACAGAAGTTTGAAAACACAGGCAAATGCTTTGATAGGTGCTAGCAATGAATGAGAAATATGCTGGAAACGCTCTTAATTCCCTTTTAGAGGTTCAGGATGAGTGGTATCTAGTTAATATTAGTCCAGGCTCACACTAGCAATGATGCAGGGATAGTTAGCAGGTCAAACGAATTTCTGGCAAATGGAAGGCAAGCAGCAGCAGTTTTTACATGTGAAGAAATTGCAAATCGCGGTAAAATTCGCGGATGCGTGTTCCGCGATTGCGGTAAAACTATAAGGGGTAGGAATGCGGTTCTTGGTGCAATTCAAAGCTACGATTCTAAGCTTTTAAATAAAAGTTATTGCAAGTCTCTAGCACAAACGGTTGCGGAGATATGAGCGATTAAATAAAGGTCGTTTTTCAGATTTGAAATTTTAAAGTTTCAAAAAGACAAGTGCAGCTTTTTGCAGCTAGAATGACAGGTGACAGATTTGGAGCTATCAAGCAGTTCTACTTAGGTTAAATAGATTGAATTAGATGAATTTAAACTAAGATTGGTTCTACACAGTTCTGCTGGGTACTCACTCTATATTCTTGAGTGAAATGGGCCTCGCCATGGATCTGGTCAGGGTTTTGGACTGGGCTCGGGTCTCTCTCTGGGCACAGCACTGCTTTCTCTCTGGGTACAGCACTGCTTTCTCCCTCTGGTCTGGTCTCTAGTTCTGGATAGATTGAAGTCTCTAGTTTGGCTTTCTGGAGGTTGATGGAGGTAAGTATGGATTTTTCCGGCAGAGCGTCCCGCTGCAAATGGATTTGGGAAAGTCCCTATCTGTCCTGTCTGTCTGCTTTTATGTGTTTAGAATGTGGGTGTGTTCTAGCATCACTGACCCTACCTCTCTCTCAGCTTCTAATTGGTCAAACTTCCATTCCTCCGCTTGATTGGCAAACTGAACTGTGAGTCAGATTGATGTCATTTTACAGCCTGCAGAAAGTCCACTCCTCCTGTCAACTTACACACAAATCTAGATTTGAAACAAATACATATTTGCAGAGGTACATATTGTTTTAAAATCATATGCACCCATCATGCATCACAGGAGGTATCCCCTGTTCAAACTCTGCTCTTCCTGGGAGCTTGCATTCAGAACTGGCACATATTTCACTTTTTAACTGCTTTTTCAATTTCCGACATGGACCCAACTTTACATACATGTGTGCAGGGGGTAGGGACATTAACTGATGAAGTTTCAGATTTTTAACATGCACACATTTAGAGTAATATCCACTTTTCCGCTAAAACCTCCCCGAACATACCACCGGTTCCTACCACGTCTTAAACTGTGGGCAGAAAAATCACAAGAATTATGGTATCATTTATAAAATTTTCACATGTCCGCTCTATGAGTTATTCATCTTTTTATAAAACCATATCCTTGCTGCAGGGGTGTGTCTTTTCAGGTCACATGGTACAGAAACCAGTCTTTCCAGTTTCTGCCAAGCCAGCTTGCTTCTCACAGGCAGTGCTCCTCCCAGCTCCTGCCAAGAGGAAGCTACAATTTACGACTGCGGTAATAAAAACCTTTGCCTGAGTGAAGAGGGCTTTGTTCACTCTCTTGCAGAGCACAGATAATTCAATTATCAGATAGATGGCATATCCTTAGCCTGGGCAGCAAAAGGAAGGTTGGCCTGGGAACACAGTGGTGACTCAAGTTTCACTCCTGATGGGTAGTTGCTAGGCAAAATCAAGTTCCTTAAGCCAGACCTTCAGCTAACTTTTTGTTGCTTTTAAAATAACTTGTAATTTTACACATGCAGCTAGAATGCTGATTCTAAGTGCAAAACTATGACATTTCAACAGTTACAAAGGCATGTGACACCAAACATAGGTCACTCATTTAATTTAACATTTTCGATTTTGGTGGTTTTAAATCCAGTTGCAGTTAGGCTTAAGCTGCTGACTCCATAGCATTTTTGTTATAAGCATTGTTTTTGGGCTCTTCATTTCCCAGATTTTGTAGGCACACAAAACTCCATTCTGCCAAATGTCTGCTGGTGTTCAGTGAATATTTTGCACATGTTGCAAGGTTTGAAATAGGCATTTTGCTTGCCTTCAGAAAAACACACAGAGTGGTTTTAAAACGCCGGCTTTTGGATAGTGGTGAGTACTGGTACTGCACTCATTTTTGGGATTTAAGAAATGAATTCCCCACACTTCTAGGTTGCATTTGGCAATCAGCATTGCCATTCCCAATGGTTTCAGACTACTGTGCGGGTAGTCCAATGGTGGTTTTAAAGCGCTTTGAAGCTAACCGGCGCTACTGTTTTTCCTTTGGCAACCCATTTCCCTCATGGCAACCCGGCCTTTCATTCTCGCACTGGTGGGTGGCAAGTGAGGCAACCATTTTAGTGTGCGCACAACTGCGCAGCTTTCCTGGATTTCGGCGCACATGTGGGTTTTCCGCCATCTTGAATTTCCTAAGCCCACAGCACCAAATGTTGTAGCAGGGTAGCTTAAACGTGGGTCAGGACACCCTACATTACACAGGCAAGAGAACTGATGATATGGGCAGATTGCACCAGTGTTGGGCCAGTAGAATAATTGTTTAGGTTCACAAGGAAAGTTTAACCATTTTATGTTTGAATTACATGTAAGCTTTAGAAACCAACGAGTTCGCACTGGGTTCTTTTTGTTCCAAAATCTTCTCAGAAGTGTGCATTTTATTAGCCTTGTTTCATAGTGTGTGAACAGCAATAATTGTCTACCCTACCTCAACGATTGAATGGCCTATTATTGGGAAGTTTGAAAGAGAAGATGTCGATGAATAGACAGCCTACAGCAATGGAGTGTCTGAGAAGCTTTATCAGCAATGCAGTGGTGACCCACGCCCTCACAATATTTATTTTATAATAAGACCTCAGGAGCTTGAGAAGTGGAAACCTAGGTCAGGTCAGTGGCTGAGCTCCTTTTCCACATGATTGGAAAAGCAACATGAAAGTCACTTAGTTCCTCAGAAATGAGCATGTGACAATTACTGAAACATCAATTTGTATGATTCGGTCCTTATGCAGTGTGCTTGCCTCAATTATTGTAGGAAGTGTTATATTTCAAGGGTTGTGTTTTCGATGCTGTTTTGGACTGACCTTTCTTGTGTTGTGAGGGCTAGATGATAAAACCAATGTGTTATTTATATAGCACGATTACTAAAGTGCTGTATTCAGAACATTTGCATACAATTATCATCACCCAATCAAAGTTGGTACTCATTTATCCACCTCAGACAGATGAAGGGCTGAGTTGTTGTTGCCGGGATTTGAACCTTCAGCCTCCAGATCACAATCAGACCTCTGCCGTAAGCACTCTACTCGCTGAGATATCTCACTTGCTGTGAAAAATAGTACTGACAGAGTAGGTTGTCATTGTAATTGGTTATTTATAAAGCACTTAATACTCAGAGGTTTATAAGCGCAGAACTGGGGATTGAACCTGTGTTGCTTTGCGTCGTCTTGCTTCCAAGGTGATCCTCTTCCTACCGTCCCTGTGTGAATGGAGTCCGCTGCATTGCAACGCAAGACAAACATCAGGCACTAGAATGCACATGGAGACATCGGACAGGTGCAAGGTGCAAGCAACAGGCAAGGTAGACACTGGATTAGAGCGGCAGCTGTGTCATGTCACCATTTCAAGGGTTTGCGGTGAGTGCTATATTTGTTAAATGCAGGCAGCAGTGAAGATATACAAGACCCGCAAACAGGTCCCAGGCGCAGCCTGCGTTAGCCTCAGTGACTACACACCCAGGCTCATGGTAACAGCAGAGTGACAGGCCCAGGGGCTGCGACAGAATGTGGGCAGTGCAGTGATTTTGATTGACAGTTTGAGTGTAACAGAGCCTCGGGCCACGGCTGATTGTGATGGGGCAGTGGCCCCCGCTTACCTGGTAAATTGGCAACGTCATCGAGAGCTTGCATGAATACATGATGGAGTGGAAGAAAAAGGCATTAACACAGCTCTGACTGCTGCTCTTTTCCAATGTCACGGAAGGAATTGGGCTGAAAGAAGGAGAAGCTTCTCTCCTGCAAAACATGTTCCCTGAGCGGCCCAAACCCTTCCCCCAAAGTTGAGTAAGCACTCTGCACCTGACTGCCATGAGTCTCCTTAACGTTGTGTCTTTGGATTTTGCTGAATGTCAACTTTGTGCAAGTTCTAAAACAAACAGCAATATGCAACAACTTCATAAAAAACATGGTGGTCCTTTGCTCACCACCACAGCACAAACTTCAGCACCAAAGTGGTTCTTCTTTTTCTTCTTCTTAATTATCGGAAGCGTGGGCGGACCCACGCAGGCGCTTCCCCATACCAAAGTGGTTCAAATCTATATATATGGCGCATGCTATGCACACATTTTACTGTCATGGTGACTATTCTGACCGCTGGAATGAACAGCATACTCAGTGAGCATCACATGATTGCATGATCCGAAGGAATGCATGTTTGAATTACTATTACAGACACGTTTGATAAATTGATGGTCCTTTTTACGTTCCCAGAATGCACTTTGTTTATATGTAAAATAGCCCGCATCCTATATTCAGGGCACTCTCATTATTAAACAGCATGGTTTATCCATCCGTCCAGCCCACAACGCTGACAACCCCTCCTTCCTCCTCACCTTTTACCACCTCCGCGAGAAAATGCGGGGGGGAGGGAGGGTTCCGCCAGTAAATAGTGTCCATTTCCAGCACTGAATGTGATAGATGGAGCTTTCAGGCAGCACCTGTTCCTTTTTACGTCATCCAGCAAACATATTGCAAACAGAATGCTTCCTTTGTGCTTAATTGCATAATTCTCTAGGCAAAATCGCTTTGGAAAAAACCTGTTTGCTCCATTCCATGGTACACAAGCAGCAAAACGTGTGCCAAGCACCGTGCTCCCACCATATATGTTACCTTCCATGCGCTGATAGCATGTTCCCCAAATCACACTTGCCTCGTGGCAGCGCACAAGGGCGACCGGGAAAAGCTTCAAAGGACGTTTTCTTCCAGGTGACATTAAAAATGCAACGAGGCGGGACACCACAACCAAAGTGTTAACCTCCCTCCAGTCTGCATGCTCCACATTTGAATGGAAAGTGATTGCAAGAAAATCCAGGGTCACTTTCATGGATGGCACTGCAGACGCTGACTCTCGAGGCTCAGGAGGGATCAGTGTTCTGCAAAGGCATTGATCTGGGGCTGCGCAGTATGGTTGAATGCCTTGATGTGACATATGAAAAAAGAAGTCAGTGACAACGAAAATCAATATGTCTAAATATGCTCAGCTGCAAACTCACCTGTCAGTCTCAGTGTGCAGCCTTCGCCCACATCTCTGCGGCTTCATTACAGGTTGTCTGTAGGTGACACAGATCTAAGCCGGCCCCAAATGTGTAACCACTCTGGTGGTGATAGTGCGCAGTACAAATGTCCTTTAACATTAACATTAAGACTGCCGCCTTCGGTGCTCTAGAGGGCCTGTGCATATCATGGCGTTCTTTCGGCGGCCATTTTGAAAGGCTTATTTTGTGACATCTTGGGCTGTACATTTTTGTGAAGGAATGCTATGATAGGGGGTTTATTTCACGTGAGCAGATGCTTTGGTGACATTTCCTCATCTCGTGTCACTTGCTGCTGCTGCGAGATGTCTCAAGGATGAGACTGTCCTGTAAAACCTAGGTTTCGCCTGTGGACCAAATGGTGTGGAGGTTGTAAATATGTTTGTCTCTTTCTGTCTAAGTAATACTACATCACAAATTTGGGGTATTTTATAAATAGGTTTAAAGTCTGGATTAAATGATACATAAACCAGTGGCCATTTACTTTGTAAAGAGAACAGTAACCCAAAACCCAAACAATAAAAAGACTGCACCGTTTTGCAAAGGGAAACAAGGTTTATTTCATGCAAAAAGATCTCTGACGGTCCTGTAGAACCGAAATGACTTGGAGCTCTCCGTGCCCCAAAAACGTTACAGGTTATATAGCAGAAATCTGCAAATATGCATACATAGGTTACAATGTCACCCAACCACCCTTATTGGCTACCACCTATAAACATATTAATAGCCTCCTATAGTCCCTAGACCGATTGGCCACACCTTAGCTAAACCCATTCCCCTAGAAACGTGGACCACTACATCGTCACTATTAAATCCAGGTACAGGGTTGAATAAGGACAATATTGACACATTAATAAACCATGACCGTCACATGATGTGCACCCTTCTGATCCAGAGACAAGTAAAACTGCTGAGACCAACTGTGCTTTGATAAGAGAATAGGCCTTCTCATTATACAAGATGCTCTGGGGCACACAAGCTGCACCCCGACCTTGTACATAATGTATTAGCATCACTTCTGCTGCTCCAATCCCACAGCAAGTAATGTTCCAGACACGGCTCCCCACGTATCTCCTTCAAACCCCAGGTGCCTAGTAATGACGCGACCGGGGCACCACTCTTGAGTATCAGTTTCAGGGATTTATTTCCTATGGGTGTTCGTCTACTTGCAATTGAAATGGGAAGAATGCTCCTTGGGTGGGGGTAGTAGAGCACTAAATCTTTGCCTAGCCTCTTGGCATCACAAAACCTCCTGCCCTATTCTCATGAATTTGTCCTTCAAAGGTCTCATCCCTACCTGCTCTCTTCAAAGTTAACATTCCATTCCCACAATGCTCAGCCTTGGAGCTGGATACAATTAGCGTTCATCTGAGCACCAAGGGTGCCTCTGTCCTTGGCTTCTCTCCTGAGGGATGGAAGAGGGATTTGTCTTGGGACTGATGAAAACAGAGCCACAGCACTACATCAAGGTCTGCTTTCAATTCTGTTCATTGTGTACTAGGTCTTTAAAATCCAATATGTCGTCACTCCTGCCATGTTAACACACTGACCCCGCTCCTATCACAGTACCTTTCTAACTTCATCTCCCACCTGCTACAGCAATTTCCTTGCACCTCACTAAATGACATAATTTCGTATAGAACTACTAAACAAGGGGGCTATACACTGCCCTATGCATAATCTCAGCAACACAACATTAATATATGTGCTGCTCCTTCTGTGTTGATATATGTGGAAATCTATTAGGTGTGAAAACTAACTGATATGTGTGTCTTCTGCCAAGCCAAGGAACCCCCATGCTTTTCAAGATGTGGGCCTTATTTACCCAGGTACTTACAGCATATTCCAGGAACTGCCATGCTTTTCATGATGTGGGCCTTATTTACCCAGATACTTACAGCATATTCCAGGAACTGCCATGCTTTTCAAGATGTGGGCCTTATTTACCCAGGTACTTACAGCATATTCCAGGAACTGCCCTGCTTTTCATGATGTGGGCCTTATTTACCCAGGTACTTACAGCATATTCCAGGAACTGCCATGCTTTTCAAGATGTGGGCCTTATTTACCCAGGTACTTACTGCATATTCCAGGAACTGCCATGCTTTTCATGATGTGAGCCTTATTTACCCAGGTACTCACAGCATATTCTAGGAACTCCCATGCTTTTCAAGATGTGGGCCTTATTTAACCAGGTACTCACACCATATTACAGGAACTGCCATGCTTTTCATGATGTGGGCCTTATTTACCAAGGTACCCACAGCATATTCAAGGAACTGCCATGCTTTTCATGATGTTGGCCCTATTTACCCAGGTACTCACACCATATTACAGGAACTGCCATGCTTTCCATGATGTGGGCCTTATTTACCAGGTACTCACAGCATATTGAAGGAACTGCCATGCTTTTCATGATGTTGGCCCTATTTACCCAGGTACTCACACCATATTACAGGTACTGCCATGCTTTTCATGATGTGAGCCTTATTTAACCAGGTACTCACAGCATATTCCAGGAACTGCCATGCTTCTCAAGATGTGGGCCTTATTTCCCAGGTACTCACAGCATATTCCAGGAACTGCCATGCTTTTTATGATGTGGGCCTTATTTACCCAGGTACTCACAGCATATTCCAGGAACTGCCCTGCTTTTCATGATGTGGGCCTTATTTACCCAGGTAATCACAGCTTATTCCAGGAACTGCCATGCTTTTCATGATGTGGGCCTTATTTACCCAGGTACTCACAGCATATTCCAGGAACTGCCATGCTTCTCAAGATGTGGGCCTTATTTACCCAGGTACTCACAGCATATTCCAGGAACTGCCATGCTTTTCATGATGTGGGCCTTATTTACCCAGGTACTCACAGCATATTCCAGGAACTGCCCTGCTTTTCATGATGTTGGCCTTATTTACCCAGATACTCACAGCATATTCCAGGAACTGCCATGTTTCTCAAGATGTGGGCCTTATTTCCCAGGTACTCACATCATATTCCAGGAACTGCCATGCTTTTCATCATGTGGGCCTTATTTATCCAGGTAATCACAGCATATTCCAGGAACTGCCATGATTTTCATGATGTGGGCCTTATTTACCCAGTTACTCACAGCATATTCCAGGAACTGCCATGCTTCTCAAGATGTGGGCCTTATTTACCCAGGTACTCACAGCATATTCCAGGAACTGCCATGCCTTTCATGATGTGGGCCTTATTTACCCAGGTACTCACAGCATATTCCAGGAACTGCCATGCTTCTCAAGATGTGGGCCTTATTTACCCAGATACTCACAGCATATTCCAGGAACTGCCATGCTTTTCATGACGTGGGCCTTATTTACCCAGGTACTCACAGCATATTCCAGGAACTGCCCTGCTTTTCATGACGTGGGCCTTATTTACCCAGATACTCACAGCATATTCCAGGAACTGCCATGCTTCTCAAGCTGTGGGCTTTATTTACCCAGGTACTCACAGCATATTCCAGGAACTGCCATGCTTTTCATGGTGCGGGCCTTATTTACCCAGGTACTCACAGCATATTCCAGGAACTGCCATGCTTCTCAAGATGTGGGCCTTATTTCCCAGGTACTCACAGCATATTCCAGGAATTGATATGCTTTTCATGGTGTGGGCCTTATTTACCCAGGTACTCACAGCATATTCCAGGAACTGCCATGCTTTTCATGGTGTGGGCCTTATTCACCCAGGTAATCACAGCATATTCCAGGAACTGCCCTGCTTTTCATGGTGTGGGCCTTATTCACCCAGGTAATCACAGTATATTCCAGGAACTGCCCTGCTTTTCATGATGTGGGCCTTATTCACCCAGGTAATCACAGTATATTCCAGGAACTGCCATGCTTTTCATGATGTGGGCCTTATTTACCCAGGTACTCACAGCAAATTCCAGGAACTGCCCTGCTTTTCATGGTGTGGGCCTTATTCACCCAGGCAATCACAGCATATTCCAGGAACTGCCCTGCTTTTCATGATGTGGGCCTTATTTACCTCGGTACTCACAGCATATTCCAGGAACTGCCCTGCTTTTCATGGTGTGGGCCTTATTCACCCAGGTAATCACAGTATATTCCAGGAACTGCCATGCTTTTCATGATGTGGGCCTTATTTACCTAGGTACTCACAGCATTTTCCAGGAACTGCCATGCTTCTCAAGATGTGGGCCTTATTTACCCAGGTACTCACAGCATATTCCAGGAACTGCCATGCTTTTCATGATGTGGGCCTTATTTACCCAGGTACTCAGAGCATATTCCAGGAACTGCCCTACTTTTCATGATGTGGGCCTTATTTACCCAGGTACTCACAGCATATTCCAGGAACTGCCCTGCTTTTAATGGTGTGGGCCTTATTCACCCAGGTAATCACAGCATATTCCAGGAACTGCCATGCTTTTCATGATGTGGGCCTTATTTACCCAGGTACTCACAGCATATTCCAGGAACTGCCCTGCTTTTCATGGTGTGGGCCTTATTCACCCAGGTAATCACAGCATATTCCAGGAACTGCCATGCTTTTCATGATGTGGGCCTTATTTACCCAGGTACTCACAGCATATTCCAGGAACTGCCATGCTTCTCAAGATGTGGGCCTTATTTACCCAGGTACTCACAGCATATTCCAGGAACTGCCATGCTTTTCATGATGTGGGCCTTATTTACCTAGGTACTAACAGCAAATTCCAGGAACTGCCATGCTTCTCAAGATGTGGGCCTTATTTACCCAGGTACTCACAGCATATTACAGGAACTGCCATGCTTTTCATGATGTGGGCCTTATTTACCCAGGTACTCAGAGCATATTCCAGGAACTGCCCTGCTTTTCATGATGTGGGCCTTATTCACCCAGGTAATCACAGTATATTCCAGGAACTGCCATGCTTTTCATGATGTGGGCCTTATTCACCCAGCTAATCACAGCATATTCCAGGAACTGCCCTGCTTTTCATGGCGTGGGCCTTATTCACCCAGGTAATCACAGTATATTCCAGGAACTGCCATGCTTTTCATGATGTGGGCCTTATTTACCCAGGTACTCACAGCATATTCCAGGAACTGCCATGCTTCTCAAGATGTGGGCCTTATTTACCCAGGTACTCACAGCATATTCCAGGAACTGCCATGCTTTTCATGACGTGGGCCTTATTCACCTAGGTACTCACAGCAAATTCCAGGAACTGCCATGCTTCTCAAGATGTGGGCCTTATTTACCCAGGTACTCACAGCATATTCCAGGAACTGCCATGCTTTTCATGATGTGGGCCTTATTTACCCAGGTACTCAGAGCATATTCCTGGAACTGCCATGCTTTTCAAGATGTGGGTCTTGTTTTCCTAGGTACTCACACCATTGCCAGCTATTGACTTTATATGACCAGTTACACTGTTTTCCCGTGTTCCATTACCAGGTCCCATCCACTTTTCCAGCCAGTACCGTCCTACACCCAAGTACAGCATTGTCCGGGCATTGCCATCATAATCTCTGGTATTTGCACCATTTGCCTGGCATTGCCGTCATATGGCCAGCTACCTGGGCCACCTTCTTCAGGAATTCACATTATATACTCAACTACTTTTCATGACGTGGGCCTTATTCACCTAGGTACTCACAGCAAATTCCAGGAACTGCCATGCTTCTCAAGATGTGGGCCTTATTTACCCAGGTACTCACAGCATATTCCAGGAACTGCCATGCTTTTCATGATGTGGGCCTTATTTACCCAGGTACTCAGAGCATATTCCTGGAACTGCCATGCTTTTCATGATGTGGGCCTTATTTACCCAGGTACTCAGAGCATATTCCAGGAACTGCCCTGCTTTTCATGATGTGGGCCTTATTCACCCAGGTAATCACAGTATATTCCAGGAACTGCCATGCTTTTCATGATGTGGGCCTTATTTACCCAGGTACTCACAGCAAATTCCAGGAACTGCCCTGCTTTTCATGGTGTGGGCCTTATTCACCCAGGCAATCACAGCATATTCCAGGAACTGCCCTGCTTTTCATGATGTGGGCCTTATTTACCTCGGTACTCACAGCATATTCCAGGAACTGCCCTGCTTTTCATGGTGTGGGCCTTATTCACCCAGGTAATCACAGTATATTCCAGGAACTGCCATGCTTTTCATGATGTGGGCCTTATTTACCTAGGTACTCACAGCATTTTCCAGGAACTGCCATGCTTCTCAAGATGTGGGCCTTATTTACCCAGGTACTCACAGCATATTCCAGGAACTGCCATGCTTTTCATGATGTGGGCCTTATTTACCCAGGTACTCAGAGCATATTCCAGGAACTGCCCTACTTTTCATGATGTGGGCCTTATTTACCCAGGTACTCACAGCATATTCCAGGAACTGCCCTGCTTTTAATGGTGTGGGCCTTATTCACCCAGGTAATCACAGCATATTCCAGGAACTGCCATGCTTTTCATGATGTGGGCCTTATTTACCCAGGTACTCACAGCATATTCCAGGAACTGCCCTGCTTTTCATGGTGTGGGCCTTATTCACCCAGGTAATCACAGCATATTCCAGGAACTGCCATGCTTTTCATGATGTGGGCCTTATTTACCCAGGTACTCACAGCATATTCCAGGAACTGCCATGCTTCTCAAGATGTGGGCCTTATTTACCCAGGTACTCACAGCATATTCCAGGAACTGCCATGCTTTTCATGATGTGGGCCTTATTTACCTAGGTACTAACAGCAAATTCCAGGAACTGCCATGCTTCTCAAGATGTGGGCCTTATTTACCCAGGTACTCACAGCATATTACAGGAACTGCCATGCTTTTCATGATGTGGGCCTTATTTACCCAGGTACTCAGAGCATATTCCAGGAACTGCCCTGCTTTTCATGATGTGGGCCTTATTCACCCAGGTAATCACAGTATATTCCAGGAACTGCCATGCTTTTCATGATGTGGGCCTTATTCACCCAGCTAATCACAGCATATTCCAGGAACTGCCCTGCTTTTCATGGTGTGGGCCTTATTCACCCAGGTAATCACAGTATATTCCAGGAACTGCCATGCTTTTCATGATGTGGGCCTTATTTACCCAGGTACTCACAGCATATTCCAGGAACTGCCATGCTTCTCAAGATGTGGGCCTTATTTACCCAGGTACTCACAGCATATTCCAGGAACTGCCATGCTTTTCATGACGTGGGCTTTATTCACCTAGGTACTCACAGCAAATTCCAGGAACTGCCATGCTTCTCAAGATGTGGGCCTTATTTACCCAGGTACTCACAGCATATTCCAGGAACTGCCATGCTTTTCATGATGTGGGCCTTATTTACCCAGGTACTCAGAGCATATTCCTGGAACTGCCATGCTTTTCAAGATGTGGGTCTTGTTTTCCTAGGTACTCACACCATTGCCAGCTATTGACTTTATATGACCAGTTACACTGTTTTCCCGTGTTCCATTACCAGGTCCCATCCACTTTTCCAGCCAGTACCGTCCTACACCCAAGTACAGCATTGTCCGGGCATTGCCATCATAATCTCTGGTATTTGCACCATTTGCCTGGCATTGCCGTCATATGGCCAGCTACCTGGGCCACCTTCTTCAGGAATTCACATTATATACTCAACTACTTACAACGAATGTTAGATTTTGCAATCGTGCACACATCTTATCTCATATTTGCCAACAAGTGCTCTAATTTGACCTGGAACTCACATTATGTTCCACATGTTCATTCAAGACTTGCACCAGTTTCTGGTGATGCTTTTGATGATGAGGACCCCTTCCTTCCTGATCCCTCTGTTTTTTTTTCCTGGCCATTGTGAAGCAGACCTGCTCAACTGACCTGAGTCAGGGAGTACATATCAACTTTACTTAGAAGAGATTAGACTGCCATTATCAACTCTCTTTCAGTCTTGTATGCAAAGCATGACCAGATTGCATTGAAAAACTGACAGGAATGAGGAACCTTGAGGGACCAGCCAATCAGCAATATGTGACTGTCTATGTCCAACTCCTATTGGTGTTTCTGAGATACCTGCCTTTTGAAAAATAAAAATAAATCCCTAGATGCCAGCAAGCCTCTTTGTTCTGTAAAATGTGATCTCTTGGCCAAGATGGCAGCTTTGGTGTGAGGTTACATGTGCCTGAATATTAAAACACACTCACGCACCCTAGCACACACCCTTGCACCCTTACACTCACAATTTGAATTTGAAAAGCGGCCAATGGGAATTGACAATATATGCTGATCACTCTGGTCTTGAGGGTAGTCCTCCTACCCTCAGCGATATATACATATATATGAGTGTGGTTCATCTTTTCCTCAATATATATACATATATATATATGTATTTGGGAGACTTAAAGACTGGTTTGTGAGCAATAATGATAACTACACTTACCTGGAATAGAATATCTGTGGGGTAACCCAGCTCTTCAAATAAGAATTTCCATCATGACATGGAGGAGATGGGTGCCTGGAAGCATTGGCAGGGTTGAGGATGTTTAGAATGGTGACACGCTCCTCTCTTTATGAGTAGCTTCAAGACATGTTATCCCTTCCCAAATGTGAGAGAGCTAGAGGGCGATGATGGGGAGTGTACGCACGGATCGGCTTGCCAAGCTATTGTGAGCCCAGTTAGGAGCCAAAAATGGTCTCCATCCTGAGACAATAGTGTCCGAAGGCTGGCGGTAAACCTAAACTCATCCAATGTTTGGCAGAGTGAGAGGATGAATTGGGAAGAATGAACTAATCTAGATATGGAACTGTTCGATGAGCTGTCGATTGGCGGTCTAGAAGTATGAGTGTGCAAAGGAGTAGACGTTTGATGGAGACTCATTAATATGAATACACCCCACTCGTTGTATTGGAAACATGCCAGCATGTGGTTCCTAGGGCTGATGGAATTTGACGATGGTGGATTAGCCCATGATCACATGTTGTGTGATTTCATGTTGTGGGATATTTCTAATACTGGACTACTATCACTTCACATATAACAAGAAGGGAGTGCTCCTGGCAGGAAATTAAGGGCAGTCTTGGAAGGACAGGGAAGATTCTAACCAGAGCTGGCACTGCTCCGTCTACTGAGGATCTGAGATGGCAAATGACATGGATACTGGAAGTGCCGGGTTAGGGCGTTATTGTTCGCTGGCAAACTGATCTTGAAAGAGTGGAAGTTGTGGAAGAAACACAGCTTGGATGATTGGTTGGACACTATGCTGAAGCTGGAAGTACATGTAGGAAGGGTATTTGAAAGGTCAAACGACAAGGAGCGCTATGATGACATTGCAGTGGCTTTGTGGAGCTATGCTCTTGAGGGCTGGGCAGATGGTGATCTTTCGAAAAATCCTATACATTGGGCCTCATTATGAGCTACCTGGTCCGGAAACAACGGTACGGTAAACCCACCGCCACCATTGTTTCCGGAAGGGCTAACTCCGAGTTCTGTAGGTGGGTGGTGTTACACCCAGGTCAGTAACGCCACCCACCTGCAGACGGAAATGGAAACACTGGCACCGTTAAATATCATGCCAGTGTTTCCACTGTCCCCATTCCCATGGAGTCCTATGGGACTCCATGGGAGTGGGGATTTATGGAATTCCACCTCCCGCATAACCGGATCACCGAGGTTGTAACGCCCCAGTGATACCGGCAATTCCGGAGGTGGTAAACCACTTCGAGCCCGGCGGCCGCCTGCTGGTTTTTCCAGCACGGCTACCCCCAGACTCGTAATGAGGCCCATTGCATTACAAAGGTCTTTTTTATATATGATATGATATGATATGGCATTTGTAACGCGCCTATACACAAGCGTTTCAAGTGTTTCAAGGCGCGACGAGGCAGGGAGGGGGAAACGGGGGAAGACAGACAACGATCCTACTAGGCCACGTGTCATTCAGATCGCGCAAGTGCAGGGGAAGGGGGAAGGGACAAAGCGTAAGGGGAGGGGAAGGGGCAAGTGCAGTACAAGGTAAGTATATATAATAAAATGAATAGGGCCAGCTGGTGGCAAGTGCAAGGTAAGTGCAGACAAGTGCTGGCAACGGGGGCTGTAGGGATACAGAGACAGTCCCGCAGAGCAGGGGTTGCCAGCGAGGCAGTGCAAGTGCAGAGTGGCTGGGCCTAGGACCGAGGTCGGCGAGAGTGGCCCAGTTGCAGATTCGGTGCAGATTCAGCGAAGAATTAGCAGGGGAGAGGGAGAGAGAAAGCAGAAGCAAAGAGGAAGATTTTGAGGTGCTTCCGGAACCGTAGATGGTTCTCCTCAAGTTTCAGGGAGGCAGGAAGGCTGTTCCAGAGGGAGGCCCTTGCCGCGGAGAGAGATCTACCCCCAGCTCGTTGCTTCGAGAAGCGGCTGACCCAGAGGGAGTTGGAGACGGATGAGCGAAGGGCTCGGGAAGGAAGATATTTAGGAAGAGAGAGTTGAAGGTATTTAGGCCCCAGACCCCAGAAGGCCTTGTGGACAATGCAGAGGGATTTGAACTTTATCCTCGCAGCCACTGGGAGCCAGTGTAGAGACTTCCGTCCTGGAGAGATACGGTCCCTGGGCTTAAGGCCAAGGACAAGTCTTGCAGTTCTTTTCTGGATGAGTTGCAGAGGGCGGAGAGTGGAGGCAGGCAGATTAAGATAGAGGCTGTTACAGTAGTCCAGCTTTGAGAGAACCAGGGCTCATGAGACAGTGAGCTTCTGGGGGAAGGAGAGGAAGGGAAGAATACCTCTGAGGAGGTGCAGCTGGTAGTGTGACTTCTTAGAGACGTCAGATATATGAGGAGAGAAGGAGAGTGTGGAGTCGAAGATAACCCCGAGGTTTTTTGCCATGCAGGTAGGTGCAGGAAGAGGGCGAAGAGAGGCCGGCCAGAGAGCTGCAGGGAAGGAGGGAGTGGGTGTGCCGATTAGTAGAATCTTTTACTGGCATTAAGGCAGAGGTCATTGGCGGCACACCATTCCTGGATAGCCGACAGACAGTCAGAGATGAGGGAAGGAGAGGAGGAGGCCGAGGGTAGCCTGAAAATGAGCTGGGTATCGTCCGCATAGCACTGAAAGTTGGGGCAGAGAGCGGCGATGTGGTGGGCAAGGAGTGCCAGGTACTGGTTGAAAAGCCATGGGGAGAGATTTGATCCCTGGGGGACACCACAGGTGGAGAAATAGATGTCAGAGAGGAAGGACCCCAGTTGGACCTGGGAGGGTCGATTGGAGAGGAAAGAGGTCAGCCACGCCAGAGCCTGACCAGTGATACCCAGGTTATCACGGAGACGGTTGAGCAGGATGGCATGGTTGACAGTGTCAAAGGCAGAAGAGAGATCGAGCAGAATGAGAACACACGGAGTGTTGGAGTCAAGGTTCAAGAGTAGGTCCTCACGGATGTTCAGGAGAGCAGTTTCCGTGGTTCTGGCAGCTCCGAAGCCAGATTGATGGTCATGAAGACTGCCAACAGATTCAGCATGGAGGTTAAGCTGGGAGATGGCCAGTTTCTCCAGGAGCTTGCCCAGGAAGGGAGTGATGGAGATTGGGCGATAGTTAACCGGGCAGGAGGGGTCAGAAAAGGGTTTCTTAAGAAGAGGGTGCACAAGGGAGTGCTTAAGGGGGGATGGGAAGACTCCAGAGGCGAAGGAGTGGTTGCAAAAGTCAGCCATGGCAGGAGTCAGGGCGTCGATGTGGTCCTTGATAGTTTTGGAGGAACAGGGGTGAACCTGTTTGGACGAGACTTTCATAGATCGGACTTGTCTGGAAACCCCATCAGCAGAGAAAAGGGGAAAGGCAGAGAAGGAGGGAGGAGGGGTGGCTCTAGAAGGGCCAGAGGAAGAGCCAGGAAGAGAGGGAGGGAGGTGATAGGAGGAGAGTGAGGACAGGATGTCCTGAGTTTTAGAGATGAAGTGAGAGGCAAGTGCAGTGCAGAGGGCCTGGGAGGGGACAGGAGAGGTAGAGACTGCAGCAGGGTTGGCAAGCTCCTTGCAGATTTTAAAGAGTTCGGCCGAGTTGTTAGATGCCGCAGAGATGCGGGCTTGGATAAGGGCTCTCTTCTTGGAGAGAACGGAGAGACGGTATTGCCTTTGGAGCAAGCGGCAGGCCAGTTTGTCAGAGTATGAACATGAAGCACGCCATATATCTAATACTGCACTACTATCACTTCACATATAACTTGTCTCTTAGAATCATTAAAACCATATGTCCACTCTGTGTGAGTGTTCAGCAAATATGGTTGGAAATTGTGCAGCACATTAAGTTTAAATTTTACATCATCGTCGGGAATAATTCTGTTGTCATACCAGGAATAATTCTGTACATCATGTTGTGCTTTGACAAATGCAGGTAATATTTAAGTGCATGGAAACATGTTTTGAACCCACAAGGGGCCCTTAAATCAGTAACATGTCATACAAGGATGGGGAGGCGCAATAACTCTTGCACCGAATAATAAGACCGACACAGCTAGTTGACAAAATGTCTCATCTGACTGTTTTATTTTCAATTGTCTAAAACAGGAAGTTACAATGGACGTCAACGGACGTTGCACAGCATAGGTCTTGAAGCATTCCATAAAAAACAATTCTATTATAGCAAAAACTTTTTTTCGTAACATCATACTATGTGGCAAACTAAGAAAACCTATGGGGTATTGTGGTTGGCTTAATGGGAACATCTAAGTATACTTTCTTTATAGCGACATGTTGTGATTGGGTCTCTACAGTCAGGTCGACAACTTATACACATCCCTAGTGCAAGTCATCTTCAACAATTATTTATTAGTACAGAGCATATTATTGGCTCTCAAACTATAATGCCCTTTGTTATATGGCCCTCTACAATTGGTTGGCACACTTGTACCCTTCTAGAACATTTGGCTCACTAACAGCACGTAAGCTGGTACCCCAGATGTCAATGGGTGGACTTGACCGTGTCTCCCCACCCAATTAGCCCAACATCTCTCATCGCTCATGCCGTCTGCCATTCAGACTGTCTTTGAACTTGTCCTTGCAAGGTATCATTGCTCCTGAGAAGAAAAGGTAGTATAGGCACACTCTTATCGCAGCTCAGGTCTGCATGCCCAACTCCTTTTTCCATTCTTGACTCACGTGACAAGAGACCGTATTTTGGCCTGTTTTGCAGCATTTAATTGTCTTGAATTAATAAACTTGGCACTCATGTTGTTCTTTCTTTCACCTTAACAAGGGCTGATTAAGATTCTTACGTTTACTGTTCTGCAATGATAGATAACCAGTTCTTGGCTACTTCATCCTTTGACACCAGGCCACACAACTATTCCAGGCCTTTCCTCGATCTTCAGCTGTTTTCTTACTGTGACACACAGCACTCTGATCCTTCTTTCCCTTTGGGTCTGAGCTTACCAAATATGTGACACCGATGTCAAGATTCTATATAATGGCGGCACCACCTGCAGACTATTCACTACGTATAGCCAGCTTTTAAGGTTACTTAGTCTACTTGTGTTGCAGCATCTATACAGTTATAAAACGGCTTGCATTTTCTGCAGTGCTCTTCACACGTGCAACCTTTATTCCGCATATGAACGTTTTCTCAATTCTTTACTTGGTCATCAGGTTCCATAAGGTCTATGCATTCTCTTCTTCAGCCAGTCTTCTCAGTGCTTCACGCTTGCTTCTTGTGATGTCACCAGCCTCTCTTCTCTCATCTTCATATCCCTTCGGGCATCTTCTCCAAAAGATTATCATCCCTACGGGGATACATCATATAGGGTCTTCTCAACGGATACCTTGTCTCAAAGATTCTTCATGGAATTGCCACCATCACTTGTGTTGTACATGTCGCAATTTCCGGCTTCCAACATATACACTTATAACTTCCTACAGAGGCATTCTGCTGCTCCTCTACACTTTCAAAACCAACATAGAGGGAGTGAAATGAACAGTGAGGTAGCAGGGTAAATATAAGACTGCCAAACAGATGTGTCCACCAAAGAATTGCATTTATGATATACTGAATGCTGAATGCTAGGGAAAAGTGTCAAATTGCAATTGTGTTGATGAACCTGGGGACACAAAGGGAAGAGAGCCTTCTCCTGCATTCTGGAGAATAAGGGTTAGCCGCTCAAGCTATCTCCTAAGTTTCTTCTGGTCATTGCCATCAGTGGGCACTACAACTGGTCTACCAAAGATTAATGCTAGGTGTCGGTTCTATGTGATGTGACCGAAATTAATATTAACAAATGAGATGTTAGCGGAAAAAAAAAAGAAATATCCATTTTGTTTTAAGTCTGGGTGGACCCCAACAAACCCTCCATTTCCCAATGCTTGTAGCCTCACCCTGAACCACCCCCACACCTTTTAACCCTTTACCCCCAGCCCCTATATATTTATTTTTCGGTATTTATTCAGTAACATTTCATTTGTTATTTTCTTTTCGGTAACATCACTGGATACCCTATGGGTCGTGCAGACAACTGACCTTGCACACACATATTCTGCATATTCCAAGAAATTACACAATACTTGTTTGACATCCCAGAAAGTGGCAACCATTTTTTAGTTCAGTAACTACCACTTCCTTACTCACAAATCCTGTTCAGTGTGATGCTGGAGAAAACCAGTTAACTCATGGTTCCAGACATAGCGTTCGGAAGATGCCACCTGATGGGAAATCGGAAATCCAGGCACTTCCTCAAAGTTGGAGACACTGACAACCACGCAGAGGATCCCAAATAGATGGGAACACTATGACACAATAACAGATATTTGGGTTGACTACCTGGAAATGTTGACATGTGAAGTTCTTTCATTTATCTGAAGATCCTCTCTGTTGAACCTTGCCAACTATCCCGACTTAATTATGGGTTCGCCAATGTTTGCAGATCTACGTGACGGAAAAGTTTGAATGAGAAATGTACGCACCACAAAAGGTTTGAACATTTCCCATGCGAACATACATTTTAAACCCCTACAAACCCACCCCCACAACACACCACCACCCCAACACACCCCCACCCACACCCCCAACATACCCCCACGCACACCCTACTCACCTTTTAAGACGTGCTGTATCCCTGCAGCACCGGTTCCCTTTCACTTCCGTGATCAGGAACCGGCGCCGCAGGGTCCTTTTGTTTTTTGTTATTTTTTTGGGCAGCTGCCAGGGTTTCCCCCCGCAACCCCTGCTCAATATACTGTTTAGTATAGTGAGCGGTGTTGCGGGGGACACCCTCGCAGCCCCTGGATTTTATTTATTTATTTATTTATTTGCTCGGGTGAGCTGCAGGGGTGTCCCCTGCAACACCCCTTTCACTATACTGTATAGTTTAGTGAGCGGGTGTTGTGGGGACCACCCCAAAGCCCCTTGCTTTTTTTGTTTTTGTTCTGGCAGGTCCCTGGTGGGTGTCCCCCGCAACACCCCGCTCACTGTAGTGTCACTGTAGTGAGTGGGGTCTTGCGGGAACACCCATCAGGGCCCATACCGACCACTCCAAAAGACCTAAACACATACCACGGAAAGTACGAACTTTTAGTAGTTAGAACTATTCGAGTTTGAACTATTTGTGGTGTGTGTGTTAGGTCTTTTGGTGGAGTCTGTAATTTTGATACAGACTTTTCGTCCTATTCCGTTTGTGATATTCAACAATTTGCTGTTTTAATAATATGTTGCTCTTCCACTCCCCCCCCCTCATCCACACTTACCTGAAATGTGTCTTCCTCATAGCCTGTAGTTGTTCAGACTTTCCTAACATCTTGAATTCCAGCTCTGCAAGTGTCATTAAAATAAGAACACCTGTTTAAAAAACTAACATAAAACAGTGCCATTGGCATGATTGTCTCGTGCCAGGAACATACTGTGATCTCTAGAGTGAATAAATGAGCCACTTCAATTGGAAGAACTGATCTGCAAAATTCAAAATTGTGCAGCCCAAGCTCATCATTCATGAATTTGGGTGACACTTGAGCAGGACAATATTGCATACTTTACCTGGTCTAGTGGAGCAATTGAGCTGTAGCACAGGTATATTTTAGCTGGACGAAACGTTTTTTTGACAGCCATGCTCCACACTTCCATACACATAATTGGGCTCCACCATGTAGCATAATTGAGTTGCATTGTGAAGAATAACAGAGCAGCATTGGTGTGCCGTGGTGGCATACAAAGTCACCTAAAGTCATGATAGGGCTGGACCAGAGTGTATAACCAAGCAGCACTGCAGTTAAGCAGCACCAAAAGCAGAATTCTGTTGAACCTTAATTCTTAATTTAGAAGCACTGAGATCCTGAAAAACACAGATTACTTGGGTGTATCACGGCCTTGACTGAGCAACAATGCTGGGTATTATTGTCCAGGAACCTGGCTCAGCTGCCCTTCAACATAATTGCATATCCCCCTGGCCAAACAGCAACAAGGGGCAAAACCCTGATGTTCCCATCAGCATCCTGCCATATTAAGCCACACCCTGATGTTCCCATCAGCATCCTGTCATATGGAGCCACCTCCTGATATTACCAGCAGCATCGTGCCCTATTGAGCCACACCCTGATGTTTGCAATAGCATCTATCTTGGCATATTGAGTCACATTCTGATCTTACCAGCAGCATCCTGCCATGTGGAGCCAAACCTGATGTTACCAGTAGCATCCTGCCATGTGGAGCCAAACCTGATGTTACCAGCAGCATCCTGCCATGTGGAGCCAAACCTGATGTTACCAGCAGCATCCTGCCATATTGAGCCACACCCCGATTTTACCAGCATCATCTTGCCATATTGAGCCACACCCTGTTGTTACCAGCATCATCTTGCCATATTGAGCAACACCCTGATGTTACCAGCATCATCTTGCCATATTGAGCAACACCCTGATGTTACCAGCATCATCTTGCCATATTGAGCAACACCCTGATGTTACCAGCATCACCTTGCCATATTGAGCAACACCCTGATGTTACCAGCATCATCTTGCCATATTGAGCAACACCCTGATGTTACCAGCATCATCTTGCCATATTGAGCAACACCCTGATGTTACCAGCATCATCTTGCCATATTGAGTCACACCCTGTTGTTACCAGCGGCATGCTGCCAAATGGAGCCACAACCTAATCTTACCAGCAGTATCCTGCCATATTGAGCCACACGTGTGTGTTACAGCAGCATCCTGCCACATGGAGCCACACCCTGATCCTTCTGGAATGGTGGAAGTCATTGCAAAAAGTAGTGGAGCTGTTAACAGTAAAAAATAAAAGTAGTCGAACATGACTCCCGGCCATACACGCTCACTTCTACCACTGCTACGAATATTTTCAGAGGAGATCAAATCTCTTATGAGCAACAACCATTCTGAAAATGGCAACTCTGCTCCACCAGCTTTAATGTAAAGGGGGGCACCTTCTTCCTGTAATCATCACTTTATTAACTACATGATTCACGTTAGACTTGATGTTGCCCTCAATTAAACTGATCAAAAAGATCCCACAATATTTTAGGGCACTAGAATTCCATTGTATGACTGCCCCAATATGACAATACTCAGGGATGCTAGGGGTCTCCTCACAGGAAGAATCGTATCTTACATCTGATTAGCAAATCACCATGACAACACATCACAATGACAAATCATCAGTGCTCAATAATCACATGAATGGAACACACAGATTTGTTGCCATTAATTAGACATATTAAGATGTCAGCGATTTAGGCCAGGACTTTGAGTTCAGTGTTGGCTATCTAAATTTCTTGGAGGTCTTGAGCATTGTAAAATACACCCGTAGATGTTCCAATCTAAGGGAAATAAACTTGGAGATCCGAGAAACTCTTGTCTAATCCCATGGGAAAGATGCAAGGTGACATTGCACGCTCCATTCACCAAAACATTTGCAGGGGTCAGTCACA
Organism: Ambystoma mexicanum; assembly: GCF_040938575.1. NCBI lineage: Eukaryota > Metazoa > Chordata > Amphibia > Caudata > Ambystomatidae > Ambystoma > Ambystoma mexicanum. The sequence continues at coordinate 1,418,499,971 of NC_090934.1, read as the reverse complement.
AAGCTCCTAATCATTTTTCAGAGCCCACTGACAAACGCCAAAGGAGTCAAAGACCTTAAAGATAGAATTTCAGGACACAAGGACATATTTTCTTTCTATAACAAGGGTCACCAGGCCTAGAGGTGCATGGATTGACATACAGTTAGCAATTACCAGGCCTACTAGCCTTGTGCTGTCCTCTGGACATTATTTATTCAGTGATCGAAGTGAGCGGGAACGGTCGGGAGCAGTGTTCCGCTACTTTTATTTGTATGTGTTTACATTCCTCTACTTTTTACGACCATATTCACCATACTATATAGAGGATTTGTCCATGCATGTCCCTTTGCACGTGTAAAGTTGTAATAGGAGCCTTAGTTACTAGTCACTTAGACTATTGCAATGCCCCGGCCGCAACCCTCGGTAACATGTTGCACTATGCCTCCACCTGCCCTCTCGGCTGCCGAGACCAAAGTTCTGCTACTTTGTTCGGTACACTTCTACCACTGCATCCCTTCATATTCTTCACTGATTATAGTTTATCAATGTATCTTTTACCTGAACAAGCTTTTTGTTAAGGGTCCTGGCATAGACTTGCAGCCTATGCAAATTAGAGATAGTGGGCAGAAATGACACACTACTAAAGGGTCTTTTCCGGATTTGGTTAAAACTGTAATCATTGCCTCTGGGAAGATGATATTGGTCTAGACATTCATGGATTACATGTGGAGATATATATATATATATATATATATATATATATATATATATATATATATATATATATATATATTATATATATATATATATAGGTTAAAAATGTATACTGTTCAATAAAATGCAATACATACAATCATGACCATATCCAGATGACAAACTCTTAAACAAGGAAAAAGGAAGGATAATGAAGAGAAAGAAACACAAGAAAAGAAAAAGAAACGAAAAGTACATCGTCCTCTTTGTTTAACGCTTTATACATTTTTCGAAAGGCATACGTGGTCCTTGTTTCTTACAAGCATTCCCCAAATATCATTACATGATGTCACCGGGCACCCTATTCTTGCAGTCCTAGAAACATGTCTATTATCCTATAGGACCTATACAGCCTGAGACAGGTCTTTGCTTTTCATCCCTAATCATTTGTCCTGCCCATTTGGATATACTGATATCGCCCTCATAGCGCAGTTTCTTGAATTTCAGCCACAATAACTGTTCTCTAGAACAGGTGAATAGTCTCTCTTTGCACAGGCCTCGTTGAGTCATGGAAGCAAAAAAGATGTAGAATTGCATTTATAATTTGGGGGATGTAAATCGGTGTTAGGAGTAACTCAGCGTTCATTCTCCAAATGGGCAGATAATCGCTAGGCCGGCTAATCGAATACCAAGACTATTAGCTGCATGACCTGAAATTTACAAAAGATATAGTCCATGTTGGAATGTGTTGTATTTGGAGAAACGAATGTTGAATGTTGCAGCCCCTTTTGATGCTCTAGGTGCTCTATTGGTGGAAGAGTCCAGAAACAGCTTAATCAATAAATCCCTCCAACCCAGAACAATCAGTTCCCCATCCATGTTCCGAACACTTCTCAGCGGTTTCCTTCCAAAAAAGGGGCTCATCTAAATGATGCCTCTCACACATCACATTGATGGTGACCCTCCATTAAAAGAATGTGTTATGGGTGTATCTCCACACATGATTCTCACCAGATTCAAGAATCCGCAGGATTCACCGACCTAGATCACAAAATCGCTATGCCGCCTTTCCTGCCTTGTGATGTAGATGCTGCAACCTGTACGGGTCCTTGAGTTGATCAGCGTCTAACTTGCCAACAGGCTTTCCCTGAACATTCATTTTGTCTCCTTGCCTTTTAGGATAGTCTAACAGTTTCCTTTTCTTGAACAGGTTGATATTCAAGGGTGAAATAGTTATCTCAGACAGTCCTGCTATTGATATTTATGAGGGAGTGTGCTCTTCTGACAGATCCTCAATAAGCATCTACATCTTACAAATGCAAAAAAGGGTAGGCAGGGGATGGCACCCGGGAAGGGAGGTGCTGCCATGGAAGGGAGCTACACACAATAATCCTGAGAGTATTGAGGATCGCCATTCCGGCCGGGTCAGAGGGCAACAAGAGTTTACGTCAGGCTGCTAGATATAAACAAGTAAATTGATGCATAGACAGAGAAAACAGTAGGATACAGAAACCCAATGTAAAATTTGAACAAGGATTGAGGTACACTTGCAAGGTATAGAGCTGTCAAATGCCAATCAATGAAGATATGGGACCACCCCACTGTGGGGGAATGTTGAAACTGGAAATGAAGAAGTCTATTCACTAAAAACATACCATAGTGAACAATGTAAATCAAAAACAAAGTCTTAGGTCATTTTGGGTGCTCCACTTCCTCGGGAAAGTTGTCACCCAGGAAGTTCAGACTGTGAGAATGACTGCCAACTGGCTTTAACACAGACTCTCATCACCACAAAGTCTGTCAGAAACTGTCTCAGTGCAAACTCTCTCTAACCATTTTTCTAACAAAATAGTGTGTGGCTATGTATGGGTGTGTGTGTGTGTGGTGTGTGTGTGTGAGTGTGTTTTCAGTGAAAACCTTTAGTTGAAGTGATATCATAGTGATTGTTTAACCCAACACATCGTTTGAAAATCGTTGACTCCACGTATTCCTTCATCAATGGCAAAACAGGAAAGTAGATCACACTGTTGAGAGGCCTCTCCTGTTTCCACATTGCCAGAGATTGTGCCATGAGATTGGTTTCTGAGAATGCAATAATTTCCCAGTTATCGTAAGGGTATTTCTTGTGAGAAATCACTGTTAGAAGCATGGCATGTGAATTGAACACAAGATTCTTACAAATACATCAGTTATACTTGTAAAAGATGAAACTGCTTGAAAAAATATGCCATGCACCTCTCAAACTTTAAATGTGCCCAAATACTACGCTATTACCCTCGCCACATTCATCGTGAAGGCATATTGTCTCAATCGCCCATACTGCCTCACTCGCCCATACTGCCTCACTCGCCCATTTCATATAATTTCACCCACCTTCTTATTCCTGTGATACACTTCAAAAAGTAAATACAATTCTCATTAGAAAGATACATGTCTTGTGTAAATGATGAAAACTAATGGAAAGGGACAGTACTACCATGTCCATCACAAACACACCACGTTCCCAATTGCTGCTGTTTCACCCTGTCACAAATGATCCTACTGGCAGAAATCCCCTTCACCTAACATCTTGTTGTGATTTCATGTTCCCAAATACATTCTCGCAAGAACACCTTGAATCAATAAAAAAAGAAAAAGAAAAAAAATCGACTTTTCATTTCTGAAAATTCTCTCTTGCTGCAACCCAACCTGGGATATATAAACGCGATTTTGGTACCACAGCCAACATAATCTTTCTAAAAAATAAATAAATAAAAAAACATTTGACTGATTTCCACTTAACCAACAGAAGGCCCGTCTGCCACACCTGAAACAAATGTAACAGAAATTCATCCAGTGGTTTGACCTGTGTGCCTTTTCAATGACTATGCACTATTTCTATGGACAAACCAAAGAATGAAGTAAAACCAGCCAACTATTCCAAATTTATAACGTGTATACCATTTGGCAAATTAAAACCAAATGTTCAAAATGCATGGGGTCTGATTCAGAAAATATCTATGGAACAATTCTCTCAGATATGTCAAACGAGTCAAAAGATATTAGCAATATAATGTTTACGAAGTCCATGGATCTTAGGTTTCACATTAAATATAGGGCGACATTGGGGCCCTGTTACATACTCTTATTGGATCCTTCCATGACAAGTTTTGGGATATCTCTGAGCACTTTCTTGATTACAAGGGGGTGGGGTTGCAGCACTTTGTAAATCATCTGCCTGCAATGTGTAGGGCCCATCACAGACCTCACTGGGAATCTGTGCACCTTATTAACCTCAAAGGAGAGGAGGAATTCGACTTTGAGGAGATTGGGTATTAGCTTCTCGTTATAAATCCTGCAACCCTCTCGGTCAACTTCTTCTGGCAGGCTAAAGACTCAGGTTTTCTTGCCAAAGTCTGTTCTTTATGTCCAGGATGGCTGTGCACATAGTTGTAATGAAGGCATAGTAGAGCTGGCTGTCTGCAGATCCTCTCTGCATTAATTCACCTTTATCTGATTATACTTGATGGAGAGAACAATACACACCTTCTTCAGGGTTGCCATGTCCAGGATAGCCTGACCTTTAGCTCCGGTGTCTGAAATTTCCTTAAACAGGCATTCCATTGTAATCTGATGTGCCAAACTCGGTTTAGCTTTAACCAGCAGGAAAAGTGTCAAGGCAACCTGCAGTTCAAGCACATTGAATATTTTCCTTTCTTGGGAGACATCAAGCTGGATTGAGAGAGGCATTTAGCGGCACCTACTTCATTGAAGAGATACCACTAGAGCCATATTCATGACCAACCAGCACCTCAAATTAAAGGAACCATCCTCCTGCTGATTTGCTTGCCTCTCTAAAGAGTCTCCCCATACTTTCAGATCTCCACTCATGGGGAGAATTATTTACAATGTAAATGTGAGTATGCAGCATATTTGTGCCCAAGTGGCCACTGAAAATCCTGAAGGGTTAGCCAGCCCGCATTGGCAGATGTGAGAAACCAAAGGGTGTCTCACTCGCGCCCTCTGGTACTTATCATCCAGGTGGCTAGGATACAGCGTTTGGTTTTGGATCCAAATCCTGGGGGTGGACCAGTGCGGAGGATCACCTGTGTGAGGAGAGGGGATGAGATAGCCAATGGAGAGACGCAGTATTCACCCTATTTAGTTTATCCAGCCCATCCTACGTTTTAGGATGCTCTGAGTTCCCAACTCTCCCCCCCCTTTTTACACAAACACTGGGCAGAGGAAGAGGGTAACTGAGAGTAACAACATTAACCTTCACACATCTTACTGGACATGTCCCACTAATCAGCAAAGTCAGGCACTTGACACACAATCCCAATTTGCTCTCCTCACACGAATAAAAGGTCGAACCCAAAAACACACTCTGAGCAAGGTGGAATACGAGTATGAGCAGGGCTTCCTGGACGAAGGCAAATCTACTGGAGCAGAGCAACAGACCAAGGGACGAGATAAGCGGGTCGAAAACCCCAAGAGTTCCCTACTGGAGGTCGGTGCCTCCGACAGGCTGCGGAAATCACGTGGCGAAGGCCAGGTCCCACAAGTGAAGATGGCATTTTGTTTCAAGGGCAGAGTTGGGGATGCAAGGCCAAGTCTGTGGTACTAACCTTGACTCGAGAATTTGAAATCACAATACCAAGCAAAAGGCTCAGACAGCTGGTGAGTTAGCAAGTGACCTGTGGGACCGGTATGTGTTAAAGATTGAAGTAGCAACATTATATCGCAAGTGGAGGCTGCATGCGTGTGTTTTGAGAAACGAGGAAAGGCAGACCTGTTAATAAACTTCAAAGTGAGGACAGCTGTGCAATCAGCAGTACTAAGTAACGGAGTGGTCCTGCGATTGGCAGTAGCCCACTCGAACGTCTCAGTGAAAGGTACATTGTTTTAAGCGAATGAACAGTAAAAGTGAAGTAAAACAAAATTGACTCCTAGAAAAGGGGAGAGTGAAAGTTAATCCGTGAACCTTGAGTTAAAGTGATGCTGCTGTCGTCTGTAAATGAAGCTACACACATTTGAAAGTCTTTTCTGTCTGAAAGTGGTCCAAGCCGACAGAGGGAGACCCAAAGCATGATAAGCTTGGGGAAAGGAACCCACTTCCAATTTTTGTTCAACTTTATTGTTAGTGGTCTGAGCCCAGCAGAGGGAGACCGACGTGAACTTTTTGATGAGACATTATTTTTTAATTCAGGTAAAGAGACTCTAGCGTGGAAGGCCAGGTGTTATGTTATGTTATGAAAACATTTACAGCGCACGGCCACCCGAAGGTATCATGGCGCTAGAGAGGTAAAGCGAGACGGGCAGTGCAGCACCACACAGTGCTAAAACAGATAGGTTTTGATGGCCTTTCTAAATGACAGATGGTTAGATAATTCTTTTATGGAAACTGGGAGCTCATTCCATAATTGGGCCGCAGAGATGGAAAAAGCACGGCCCCTAATCCGTGCACGCCAGAATGACGGAACACATAACAGTTTGGAAGAGGCAGAGCGCAGATAGCCTTTAGGATAGTGACGTGTGAACTTAGTGCGTATGTATTCTACACCCTGGCCATGTAATGCCCGATGCACAATGCATAGCGCTTTGAACTTCACCTGCTGGCCCATTGGGAGCCAGTGCAGGGCGCGAAGGACGGGGGTGATGTGAGCTCCATACGGAGTGCCCGTAGCAACCCTTGCAGCTAGATTTTGAAGATGATGGAGCCGCAGAATCAGCTCCGTGGGTTGGGCCAAATAGAGGGAGTTACAGTAATCAAGTTAACTGAGCAGCATATCAGCTGGAACCGGAGGACGAAGAGTGGCAGGAATCATTGGGAGAGCTTTTTTCAGAAGTTTGAGCTGAAAGCCCCGATTGGCACACAGAGGTAACTTGGGCGTCCATGGACAGGGACACCAAGAACACCACACCTAGGTTTTTAACCTTCACCACCCGAGCAGGAAGAGGACTAAGTGAAGAGGGCCAAAAGGAGGACACCCAGAGTGAGGGGGTAGGGGGACAGCCTACCACCAGAACCTCAGTCTTGTCTCCATTCAATTTTAGCCAATTGTGGTTCATCCACTCCCTCACGGCCGCCAGGCACCTCCAAAGGCACAACAACACCTCAGCCTGATCAAGGTCTGATCTGGGTGTCGTCGGCGTAAGAGTAGAACCTGACGCTGCAGGAGCGGCTGACACACACAAGGGCCTAGATGTATATGTTAAATAGAATCGGAGACAATGAAGAACCCTGTGGCACCCTGCAGGTCAGATTGCAGGGGTCTGATCGAAAGGGGGGCATAGAGAGCGTCTGAGTACAGTCCGACAGGAACAAAGAGAACCAGGCCAATGCTTGCCCAGATATACCGATCTGCGCAAGGCGGAACAGCAGGATGGGGTGGTCCAAGGGTGTCAAATGCTGCAGGCAGATCTAGCAAAATAAGGGCACCAACCCCACCTGTGTCCACAAGCCTGGCCACATCGTCCTGTACCGACACCAGAACCCTATCAGTGCCTCTGCCAGGCTTGAAACCTGACTGGTGTGCCACAATCCACGTTTTGGAACTGTTTGTTGTGTTAAAAGCTGACCCACAGTGTGTCATCCTGCCTCTCGGGACCACCTTACCCTGTGAGTTCTAACGTGTGGGGGACAGCTGGTTCAGCCACATTTATTCTTTTGAACACTGATTTTTTTTTGTTAACATACATTTCTCCTTTTTACACTTTATGTACAAGAGATAGGGTAGGCATTAGGTTTTGTTAGCATATGCCATTTTGATTTGACAGACTCTATTAGGACGTTATTTAATATTTGATGGCTGAGACTGCTCCCATCTTAGTTATAGGGCAAAGTAGGAGTTTCTCCAGTCCCAACAATGTCAATAAAGTTTTAACAAATTGTACCCATTCTATTAGTGTCATACTTGTGATACCATGCCTCCCCTACACAGACCATATTGTCCAGAATTATGTTATCCAAAAAAAAGAGAGGAATACAGAATCACTCCATTCCGTTTTCGCACACTGCCCTCAAATGCATTCTTACATCATGGAAGAGTTGGTAGAAGGGGCATGTGACTGCAGGTAGAAGATTGATTCCAATATGTTTCATATCCCAGTTAGACTGGAAACATTGAGACTAGATTCAGGAAAACTGGAAGAGCTTTTTTAAAGTTTGCATCTTGAGTTCCTTTCAGCCAAATTAGGCATTTAGATCTAAAGTGACAAGAAATCCAGTAGTACTGGATGGGGATGAGGTTTCAAGGTCAGCAAAGAGGGGAGGATGTTCACGATTAATATATCGGATTACTGGAATAGTGACTACAAATGTGACAGTGACCTAAGAAGAGGTATATTAGGATCCATAGGAACAGGAATAAACATAGAACACTGTGGGCCTCATCACGAGTTGGGCAGTATCCCGGCTGGGATAGCGCCTAACTGTATTTGGGTTACTGCCCACCCGTCTGACGGTATTACCGGTGGATCATGGGTTGAGCAGTAAACGTAATTCCCCATTGGACCCAATGGGGAATTTTCTTTGCAATTACCAGCGGCTGTATTACCGCACAGTAATTGCACCAAAAATCTGCATTTTTCCAGCGCATTTAGACTTGTGATTGGGTGGACCGTTAAATGCGCCAGCAATAGTGTTACTGCCTCATTTAAGGTCTACCGCCTAACTCATGATGAGGCCCTTTATGAGAAAAACGACTTCTAGAAACACAGTTTTCACCCACTAAACAATGACAACCATCTGCATACCTAAAGCAAGATAAACAAAGCCTTGACAACAAAACATTGGTGTCAGGTGAAGCAATGCACACACATGCCTTTCTGTGTTACGACACTCTGTGAAAAATGGTGTCCAGTCAATATGTCGAATGCATTTTTTCGAAATGCAAAAATATCAAAAAAATAAAGGCAAAAAAAAACATTTTGTATGTATTATTTTTTTATTTAATACGTTTTTGGGGTTTTTTGTAAGACAAATAAAGTGTTAAAGAAAAAAACAGGGTTTGGGGGAACCCCCCCCATAAAAAAAAAGAAACATTCGAAAACATTTTTTGACTTAATTTTTTCGACATTTTTGCATTAGAAAAAATGTAATTCGAAAAATTCACTATAAACCGTGAAAGATATCTCAACCACATCAGAGTCCCACACAATATTTTAAAGATGAAAACCCCCTTTTAGCCCTTTGTAAGATGTTATTTATTGGGGGGCCAACCAGAACAATTCCATTGTTTAATGGGTTACTCTTCTTCTTCTTCTTAACTCGTTTTACAATTTATATTAAATCACCTGTTTTGTATTTGTATTTATTTGATGAATCGGGATGTTCATTTCGACCAGAAATGAATCACAATAACACACTAACAGATGGCAGAGGCCTTCCCTGATAAGATCCCTGTACAATAGCATAGTGATTAAAAATAGAAATAAGCCAGTTTGAGGGTGTGACAATGTGGGACTTAGACTGGCGACAAAATGCAATAAAAAAAACCTCACAATTTAATAGACATATTACCTACATATATTAAAACCTAGGGGAAGCAAAAAGTTAAAATAGAAAGGAATACTGTACAAATACACACATTTATATCATTGCATTATCACGCAGCACTGGAGGAAGTGGGTGGTCCAGGTAGAGAGGATATGGTAACTGAATGGTGAGCTCCCGCTTTAGCTAGTATGTGAACTTTAAGCCAAGTTTTTAAGAGATGCACAGTTGGGCTGGCTTTGATTGTTATGGGCAGAGAGTTCCAATGGAGCAGGGTGAGTAGGAAGAAAGAGTTCAAGTGAACGGAGGCACAGGGAGGCATAGGGCATTGAGTTTGTGAGCAGAGGGTGAACTGAGGGAAGAAGATGGAGAGGAGACCGAGAAAGAGCCAGACAGGTTTGGAAGAGAAAGTTCATTGTTAGCTTTGCAAAGAAGGAGAAGGAACTTGAAAAAGAAGTGTTGTGCATGAAGAGACAACCAAGATGAAGCTGGTAGGTAGAAGTGGGGGAGAATCGGGGTAGGTTTTAGAGGGAGTTTTCATAACAAAGTTCAGGACTTTGTCTACTGGGAGGAAGGAGTAGAGAGGAAGGCCAAAGAGTATACATAAGCATTAGCTGAGTTTGATGGGCACGCAAGTACAGATAAAATCTTCTGTTGAGTGGTGAGTAAGAAATTGATGAATTTTCTGAATTTTGAAAAGGTTAATACAAGCAGCAGAGGATGAATGGTTGTCGTCAGTGGTCCTATCAGAGAGGATCTCAAGGTTGCGAGCCTGGGGCAAGGGAGCAAGGAAGTCAGGCCACACATAGATAGGAGAGTGGAGGGGGAGGTTGGTGTTTGAAGCTGATAGGAAGACGATTTTCATTTTTGAATAGGTGAGCATGAGGCAGCAGAGATCCTTCCAGTGATGTATTTCAGTGAGACAGTTAGTGATCTGTTCTGAGATCGTAATGGTGAAGAACGGAAAGGCGAAAATAAATTGATTGTTGTTGGTGAAGAGGTGACAGTTAAAGCAAAAGAACAAGGTTCAATTTCCTTGGCCAATGATAGAGAAGTTGGAGAGCAGAGGCCCAAGGACTTATCATTCGAGGACACCAACAGGGGGAGGAGTGGGGTCAGAGGTTTGTGAGTTGCAGGAGTATTTAAAAGAGCAACATTCCATGTAGGAGGCAAACCAGGGGAGAGTAGATTTGTGAAACCGAAGGTCTTGGAGAGCAAGGAAAAGAAATGTCGGACTATCAATGTGGAAAGCATAAGAGAGGTCCACAAGTTTGAAAATGGAACAAAGTTTGGAGTGGTGAGCATCGGAGAGAAAGTAGTAGTGCAGTCTCAGTAGAGTGTTTACCAGGGACGTCTAATTGGAGTCGATCTTCAAGGCATTATCCTCAAGGTACTTGGTGATCCATTTGTTGAATGCACACTTGTGTGCCTTTGAATATTAGGTAAGGATGGAAACCGGGTGATAGTTTGCCAGGATGTGGTAAGCAGAGGGTTTCTTCAAGATGTGTAAGACAATTGAAGGTTAGAAGGAGGTAGGGAGGAGTCCAGTTGAAATGGGATAAAGAGCCAAGAGAGATAGTGGCAGGTAATTGAGAGCAAGTCTACGACTGTTTCCGAAGCAAATATGTCAATACGAGCATACGATGGGTTGGCACTGTGACAGATGGGTGCTAATAAGGTAGGCAGGACACAAGAGGTTGAGAGCAGAAAACATAGGGGAGAGGTGGTGGACAGAAGGTGGGCAAGGTACGGAAGGCAGGACGTCTTTGATTATATCACACAATTTAGAAGGTTTCAAGGAAAAATAGTGAGCAAAATCATTAGCAGAGAAGAAAGGAGGCAATGTATATTGCCTTGGGAAAACACACATTTGTTTTGAGGGTCTGGATCTCAGAGGTGATCCAGGAATGAGGACACGGGCCGGAAGGTGAGCATGTGTGTGTTGGATAATGTTCGTCAAAGAGACAGCTAAGTGCATAGTGAAAGTCAGAAAAGGAACAGGTAATGGTAGAGGCGTGCATAGGGGAGGGCGACATTAGCAATGTCATCAAAGTAAGAGTTCTGCTTGAATGTCCTATTGGTCATTGAAGAAGTGGGAGGAGGAGTAACGGAGGAAGGGACTGAGATTGTACAGTGAACAATAATGTGATCAGAGACAGAAGGGTCAATGCAGAGGTCTGAGGTAGAGTGAGAATTAAGGAAAAAGATAACATCAAGAGAGTTTGCATCAGAGTTCAGAGGCTGGTTGTGGAGGGAGTAGAGGGTGTGGTCGGATATGCAGGAATTAAGTTCAAGACTGGTGACTGCGGAGAGCTTCAGAAAGTGAAGGTCCTCGAGCATAACCAAGGGGATGCCGTGGGGAGTGACCCAAGGAGAAAGTTCAGGCCACTGACAAAAGAGTTGGGTGTACTAAGTGTTCAACAGAGATCCAGACCTTTGGGAGGAGAACTCAGTACGAGTTGAATAGAGGCAACCTCAAAAGAGGAAGAAGGGATGTCATATGTGTACAGGGGGCAGAGGTGAAGGCCTTATTGATGACAACCCCACCTCCACCAACCCTTCCAATAGATGTTATAACTTGAAATAATAATCTGTGTCCAAAGTGGAGTGACTTTCAGCTAGTCAATACATTCAAGGAAGAATTGGTTTTAAAGGAACTGTTGGGTCTCATTGCGTTCCATGAGTGAGGGTGCGGCCAGAGTCGATTAGTGTACCTCTTCAACATCCCGTGTTCCAATTACACACCTCTGTGGCAGGGCATCATTCGGTGCACCGTGTCCAATTCTGAAGTCGACCTAGCTAGACGAAGAAAGACGACCTGAGACAGGTATGACACAAGTTATGAGATTAGTGAATTGTTTATGCCACAAATATAAGGTTACACTTATGTTATCAATTGTGAATTTGCAGTTGCAGAGCATGCATCTGCTGTTTGCGTGTGCCTGCAGTTTTCTGTGAGCAATTTAAGCCAAAACGTGTTTGTGCAAATGTGCGTGTCTGTAGTATGTGCAAAGCGGTAGATGTAGCATGTGCGATCACATATCATGGGTTTTCACAAACGTACACCTGGAATAAGAGTGGGTTTGGGTCCTCATGGACTGCCCAAGTACCTAACGTTACGCATCAATACAGAAGAAAATCTATAGGGCCTCATTCCGAGGTTGGAGGTAACCGTGCCGCAATTTGCGGCATGGTTAACTCCTTAACGCATACCGGGTACGGGTTCCTCAAATGAGGACTTACCGGGCCATTCCAACCTTGGAGGACCCAGTAAGTCCTCATTCGTGGTACATCCCCATTCCCATTCGAGCCCCCATAGGGCTCAATGGGAATGGGGAGGGAGCTAACAACGGGCCTGTTAACAACAGGCCCGTTGTTAGCTCCCTGGTCTCCTCGCGGGGCACGCTAAGGATGCCTGGTTTTACCAGGCGCCCTTTGCTGGTCCCGCGAGGAGACCTCGTATTTGGGCGGTAAGGGGTTAACGGCACCTGGACCATTACTGGCAAAATTAAACCCTTACTGCTCACCTCGTAATGAGGCCCATAGTGTCTCCGAGTTCATCAAACTCACCCTCCTCTATTTCAAATCTGCCAGAACGCCCAGCAATCATTCAAATGACAGTGCGGCACTGTATAAATGCAAGTAACGTAATGTAATGTAAGTGGTCTTGTATAGTGCCTGTTTGCCACTGTTGCTGGTTGCGCGCCTGGAGACTGCCCCTGGGTGGTAGCAGTGTGCGATATAAGTCAACATAACATAAGGTAACAAAGCACAACAGAGCGTTTCAAGCACCTAAATGACATGGCATTTTTTCAGTAGCATTGCTGACTCACTTATATTTATTTATTTTATTTTTTACATTTATAAAGCGCACTGGCAGCCCAGCGGCATCCAATATGACGCAATTATTCCTGGTTCCCCATACTCTTATCTACCCCTGCTCATTTTCTTTCTTGAAGCAGAGTAAGTTCCCAATACCCTTGGCAGGGGCAGAGAAAGGCACTCCAGGGCAAGACCAGTTGCCCTGGCACTACTATGGAGATGAAATACAGTGAAAAGATGTATCGATGTAACACAACAGCCTATGATAGCGGTGAATACAAAACGTATAAACAAATGTAAAAGGCATTATTACAAACACGAGGGAGTAAGGGAGTAAGGCCGAAACCATGTCGACTCTGAGGATAATCAGCTGGCAATAAATGGGCAGACTGGGTAGATCCGGGTATTATCACCTACCATCAAATTGGATGTTTTGATGCTTCCATGCTCCTTAATTCATATAAATAATGACCACATGGAAGCAAATGGAGGCACAAAAGAGCATTTCAGAAAAGAGGCAAGGAAAGGCATTTTTTTCTACGTTAATACCCACTGCTTTGAGGAGTTTCCATTAATAAATAATGGTACATTCCGAGCACAGAAGTTGGCATTAATTATATCAGGGCACGGTTGATTCCGTGCTGTACATGCTGTATTTTTCTCAATTCTTTTTTTTTTCTGATAATTTGTGGTAAAGTGTACTTTGCTCTTGCAGGCAGTGTGGCCACAAGCCTGTTGATTGAGCGAAAATTGCCCTTCTCCTGGAACTAAAATTGAATTCTATTACGGGAAATTATAAATATTTTTATAGTCCTTTTGTATCTGTAAGAGCAGGCTTTGTGTGGCTAGCAATTACAGAACAGGTAGGCACGGATGAAGAGATGCTTTTCTGGCAAACAATGGCTGGAGCTCCCCGCTAGTTGACAACTGAGAATTTTTCATTACTTTCCCTATTTATGGGACAAAGAACCCTAACGCAACATTACCCAAAGAAATAGGGTGTATTGGATTTCTGAATGGAAATATTAATAACTAGAACTGTTGGGATTCTGTGTATGAGCAGCTGATGGTAAAACAAATCTTGACTCCCTTTTATTAACAACAAGGGCGCAGTAATAGGCCAAAGCAAACCACCTCAGTGTGTGATGCTCGACTGTCTCTCGTATGTGACTCAGTACCCCCAGCGCTGAGCAATCAGCATTGTACATTTCCACCAGGTCGTATAGGGCTCATACAGGGGACCGAAGACTGAATGGCTGCAGAAGTCCTGCACCTCTGAGGTGACTTTTATTAGCAACAAGGGCACTCTGATAGGCCAAAGCGATCCACTTCCTGTGGGTGATGCTTCACTATCTCGCATATGTGGCTCAGTCCAGCCAGTACTGCGCAGTCAGCATTGTCTATTTCAACAAGGGAGGTTAGGGCCTGGGCAGGGACCACAGACTGAATTATCGGCAGAAGGCCTGCACCTCAGAGGTGACTTTTATTAACAACAAGTGTCCAACATAGGCTAAATCAATCAACCTGAGTGTGTGGTTCGTCACCATCTCGCGTCTGTGGCTCAGTACCCCCAGCAGTGCGCAGTCAGCATCGTGCTTTTCCACGAGGTTAGTTAGGGCCCATACAGGGACCGCAGAATGATGACTGCAGAAGGCCTTCACTTCTGAGGTGACTTTTATTAACAACAAGGGTGCAATGATAGGCCAAATCAAGCAACCTTGGTTTGTGATTCTTCACTACCTCGCGTATATGGCTCAGTACCCCCAGTGGTGCACAGTCAGCATTTTCTATTTCAACAAGGGAGTATAAGACCAATACATAGACCGCAGACTGAATGACTGCAGAAGGCCTTCTTTCTGGGGTGATTTTTATAACAACGATGCAATGATTGGCCAAATCAATCCACTTTAGTGTGTGATGCTTTACAATCTCCCGTATGTGGCTCAGTACCACGGGTGCTGCGCAATCAGCATTGTGCATTTTCACCAGGGTGGTTAGGGCCCATACAGGGACCGCAGACTGAAAGACTGCAGAAGGCCTGTACCTCAGAGGTGTCTTTTACTGACAACATGGGTGCAACGATTGGCCAAAGCAATCAATCTCAGTGTGTGATGCTTTACTATCTCCTGTATGTAGCTCAGTACACTAAGCGGTGCACAATCTGAATTGTGCATTTCCACTAGGCTGGGTAATCACCATACAGAGACTAACTGCTAAATGACCACACAAGCGGAGGATGCCTGTCTCAAGTGACTTGTCATAACAAACTAAGCACAAGTTTGGGGCAATGTATTCCTTATAATGCATGCTATGAGGCCACTTTTAATCCAAAACAAATCCGGGATCTTTCCCCCACAGCTCTTTCTCACACTTAAACAAGTAGGGGTTTGTTACAGTATTGGGGCGGGGGGGGGTGTGCTGCTTTTTGTTAGCCCATTGGCAGCGACTATTGGTGACGTTCATTTTTTAATGATATCAGAGTTTGCCATCACCAAAGAGCGGTCACATCTTCAACAAAACTGCTGCTAAAAGCCGGGATGATAGCTCATTGGCAACGTGCTTTTCTGAGAAACAAAACTGCACCGAGTAGCACGGGTTCCATCCAGTCCAAAACTTAGATGCTGGAGTTTGGCATTTTTTTATTTATTTAATTGGTTATTTATAACGCGCTTAATACACAGAGGTTTTTAAGCGCGGACCGGAGATCGAACCTGTGTTAGTTACTCCATGTCATCTTGTTTCCAAGGCAAGCACGTTGCCCCTTAGCTATCCTCCCGAGACAAACCCGCTTATTTTTCCAACATTGGATCTTTCATACATGTTTCTTTTTTTCTTTTGAAGTAGGCTTAGTAGAGTGATGTACCCACTGCGGTAATCTGCCTTTCACAGATTCAAACCAAGGCAAGACTCAGCCTTTTATCCTTCCGGAATAGATAAATATAGCACCCTCCAGTAAGGTATTTTAACCAAAACTAATTATGATGCTACAGAACCGCAACATCTGCAGTAGCTAGGGCTGTATATTAAACACAACTACAGCAGTAAGAGCTATATGGAGATATATATTATACCAGTCTCTTATGTGCCTTGATTTTGTGGTAAACCTACTTTGCATGGACTGGCAATACAGTGCAGTTATGAGTACAATGTGTGTTCCTTCAGCATTATGCAGTGGGTGCCTTTTTGCATGACACTAACATGGTTTTGTAGTATAAAATAATAATGTTGCCTCTAGTGTTTCAGGCAATACCTTAGCAGAATAGCCCCGGATGTACTATAATTCGCAGTAAAGTAACAGACACCCTTTAGTACAGAAGGAGACATCAATCTGCATTTAGCTGTGCTGCAGATCCCATGGACGCTCAATTATTATAATGTACCAGAGACAGTTGAGGGGCATTAGAAGCTCACGGGTGCCATTTTAACTGTGTCAGACGCCATTTTAACCGAGTTAAGACAGTTGGCAAGGAGACTGAAATGAAGCAGCCTTCATCCTTCTTAGGATGATTTGTAAGATGTATTGCCAGTTTCTTAAGTACCTTTACAAGTAGTTGTTTAGTTCACATGTAAGTTGCATATAGGACAATCACACTGGCAACCATCACCAAGGCAGAGGACTCACCAACTGACTGAGTTAGAACCTTCAGTCATACATTCTCACATTCAGGCATCAACACTCCACATGACATCACAGCATTCCTTCTTGCCTAAGCAAGCCATACAGAACAGAGACGGAGCAACCGCCCTTGCGGGAGCAGCCGCCGCTTCCAACCTTCCCAGATGGCTTGACGGGTCCTGGGGAAAGAGACCTGGCAAAATGGGCCCTCAGGTGACAGATCTGCTCTCTGTGCGCTTGCACAGGTGGGGTGATGTGTCCACGTAGACGGCGAATGTGATCCTTCCCGTGGGCATCTCGTTTCCAAGCCACTAAGTTTCTTTTGTTTATTTATTTATTGTGCATTTGTAAAGCGCCTATACACCAAGAAATTTGGTTTCAAAGCACCCATTTTGTTGTGTTCCAAAGTTAGGTTATGTCATTTTAAGTTATGTTAAAGGTTCTTATACGGCATACTGTTGCCCCCTGTGTGGTTTCTTGGCGCTCAGAGTCTTAATGTAATGTGCACGGTAAAATATAGTGAAAACATTAGGGTCCAACTACGAGATTGGCAGGGGCAATAACAACACATGGTAATGCCATTACCACATTTTAGGGGTCCACATGATTCCGAGTCATGCAGACCGTAATGCTCTTCCTCATTTTGGAGACCCATAGGACTCCATGGGGATTTTGTATTACTGCACGTGGTAATTGCCACATGTCTCGGGAGGATAGCTCCTGGGCAACGTGCTCGTCTTGGAAGCGAGACGACGTGGAGCAACACAGTTTCAGTCCGTGCTTAGAAACCTCTGGGTATTAAGTGTGTTATAAATTACCAACTATAATTATGAGACAGTGCTTTTATATGCGTCATTATTGTAAGAGGATTCAATTCAGCACTACAGCCAAGTTAACGCCTAGTCTAGAATACTGAATGAAAACCCTTATTGATATATCTTTAGGTCCAGTTCATGCGTTCTGGATGACTACCCCTATATAACACCCCTCTCTTGGAATCCCCCTGACCCCACTGAGCCAAGAAGTAGTTCTGTTTTGCAAGTTTAAAAGGTTTATTTGATAATTTAAAATAGATATATATATCACGCTTTATAATAAATTAATAATTGAATAGCACACTGGTAAATAGGAACAAAAGAAGAAGGTGGTACAAAATGCTTTATAGAGTTCAAATGGATGCAAGGTTGAATGAATGAAATGCAGTATAGAAATACTCAATATGATTTCAACAAAACAATATAATCACTTTTCTCTGGCAATTCCCTCCCCCCCTCTTTATGCAATGCAAGGAAATGGGAGGAGAGCACACAGTTCTCAGAAATGCAATCAATGTAATCAGTTCAATCCAGCAAGCTTAGACAACAGAAAACAGGTAGGAGTTTTGAAAACACAGGCCCAAATTGCTTTGATATGTGCTGGCAATGAATTAAAAAAATATGCTAAACGCTTTTAATTCCCTTACAGAGGTTCAGGGTGAGTGGTATCTAGTTAATATTAGTCCAGGCTCACACTAGCAATGATGCAGGAATGATTAGCAGGTTAAACGAATTTCTGGCAATGAAATCAGGCAGCAGCAGTTTTTTTACATGTGAAGAAATTGCAAATCGCGGCAAAATTCGCGGATGCGCCGAGCGCTATTACAAAGGAACCGCAAGGACTATCTCTACCGTTTTGGGGTCCTATGAAAGCCTACGATCTCAGGTTCCAAATGAAAGTTATTGCAAGTCTCTAGCCCAAACGGTTGCGGAGATATGAGCAATTTTGTGAAGGTCGTTTTTCAGATTTGAAATTTTAAAGTTCAAAAAGACAAGTGCAGCTTGCAACTAGCAAATCACAGGTGACAGCTTTACAAGTGACAGGTGACAGTTAGGAGACAGTTCTACTTAGATTAAATAGATTGAATTATATTATTTTAACTAAGAGATTGGTTCTGCACAGTTTTCTAGGTACTCACACTATATTCTTGAGTGAAATGGGCCTCATCACGGATCTGGTCAGGGTTTTAGACTGGGCTCTGGTCACTCTCTCTGCTGGTCTGGGTCTCTCTGGGTACAGCACTGCTTTCTCTCTGGTCTGGTCTCTTAGTTCTGGATAGATTGAAGTCTCTAGTTTGGCTTTCTGGAGTTTGATGGAGGTAAGTATGGATTTTTCCGGCAGGGCTTCCAGCGGCAGATGAAATTGAATGTCTCTATGTGTCCTGACTCTCTGCTTTTATCTGTTTCTTGAGAATGGGTGTGTGTGTTGCATCACTAGACTTGCCCCTCTCATTCGTCATTGGTCAGGCTTCCATTCCTCCGCTTGATTGGCAAACTGAACTGTGAGTCAGATTGATGTCATTTTATGATCTCTTGAAACAACCTCCCTTGTCATCTGTGCACCCAAATATATATATGATCAAAATCCATACTTCAGAGTTACACAGTTGTTTGAAATTACATATACATGGTGTGGCTGAATTTAGCCATGTCTATGTCCAAATCTGCTCATTCTCGGAGCTTGCATTCAAAGAGTGTACATAATTGACTTTTTAACTGCTTTTTCAATTTCCGACATGGACCCAACTTTACATACATGTGTGCAGGGGGTAGGGACATTAACTGATGAAGTTTCAGATTTTTAACATGCACACATTTAGAGTAATATCCACTTTTCCGCTAAAACCCCCCTGAACATACCACCGGTTCCTACCACGTCTTAAACTGTGGGCAGAAAAATCACAAGAATTATGGTATCATTTATAAAATTTTCACATGTCCGCACTATGAATTATCCCCCTTTTTATAAAACCATATCCTTGCTGCAGGGGTGTGTCTTTTCAGGTCACATGGTACAGAAACCAGTCTTTCCAGTTTCTGCCAAGCCAGCTTGCTTCTCACAGGCAGTGCCCCTCCCAGCTTCTCCAGGAGGAAGCCACTTTTTACGACGTCTGTAATAAAAACCTTTGCCTGAGTGGAGAGGGCTTTGTTCACTCTCTGGCAGAGCACAGATAATTCAATTATCAGATAGATGGCATATCCTTTGTGTGGGCAGCAAAAGGAAGGTTGGCCTGGGAACATAGTTGTGACTCAAGTTTCATTCCTGATGGGATCCGTTGCTAGGCAAAATCAAGTTCCTTAAGCCAGACCTTCAGCTAACTTTTTGTTGCTTTTAAAATAACTTGTAATTTTACACATGCAGCTAGAATGCTGATTCTAAGTGCAAAACTATGACATTTCAACAGTTACAAAGGCATGTGACACCAAACATAGGTCACTCATTTAATTTAACATTTTCGATTTTGGTGGTTTTAAATCCAGTTGCAGTTAGGCTTAAGCTGCTGACTCCATAGCATTTTTGTTATAAGCATTGTTTTTGGGCTCTTCATTTCCCAGATTTTGTAGGCACACAAAACTCCATTCTGCCAAATGTCTGCTGGTGTTCAGTGAATATTTTGCACATGTTGCAAGGTTTGAAATAGGCATTTTGGCTTGCCTTCAGAAAAACACACAGTGGGTTTTAAAACGCCGGCTTTTGGATAGTGGTGAGTACTGGTACTGCACCCATTTTTGGGATTTTCTTGGATTAATGCATTCTAAACAGGAATGGTTCTTACATGGTAGTAAATCCTTGCTTAACATTGTTTTGATGGGGCTCCTTACAGTAAGATGGTTATGTGGAACCCCACAAAAAGGGTTGAATCTTTAAAGTGGTCCAATGAGTCACGATTTCAGCAACTTTTTGACATCAGTAAAAGTGGATTTTGTTAACAAAGACCTTTCTTTACCCTGGTGGGTGGCAAGTTAGGTAACCATTTTGGTGTGCGCACAACTGCGCAGCTTTCCTGGATTTCGGCGCACATGTGGGTTTTCCGCCATCTTGAATTTCCTAAGCCCACAGCACCAAATGTTGTAGCAGGGTAGCTTAAACGTGGGTCAGGACACCCTACAAGCCCCCCCACGTGACTGCACTTTGAGTTTGGGTCGATGGGGAGTCGCGTGCCCAAGGGTTTTGACCCACGCACCGGTCTGTCCGCATAATCTTCTTCCTCTTCTGTAGATGGCACAGTTCAGCATCTTCTTCTCCATCCGGTCAGATCGATCAGTTCTCCTCGCCGGTCCTGATGGGAAGATTGGGCGGTACCCCGGGCCCGTTGTGTCTTTGCTCCCGGTCTCCGGATCGTCCTTCTTGGTCATCCTTCATGGTTTCATCTCTCCTAGGATGATAAAGGAAGAGCGGCAATATCTACTCATAGACGATTTCTTTTTTCCACCACTGTTGAGATAGTGGGGCAGCATATGCATTTCATCGTAACGAAATATTACATTCTTATTTTGAAAAAAAAAAACAGCATCACTAGAGACAGTTTCATGTAAATCACAATATTTTAGAGACTAGATGTGGTATGTTTTATGATTGGAACTGAATTAGTCTGATACAGTACCCGCTAGGATTCCAGAGGATTCCTCCAGTTGTTGCAGAGTGTGCCTGGGATGGCAACATTTCAACTGGTTTATGTGGACCCACTTGTCTTCCCCCTCTGCCGAACCACCTTTGGGGATGCGGATCTTGTAGGCCACAGGGGAGATCTTATCGACGATCTCAAAGGGTCCCTTCCATGTAGGCAAAAATTTGCGCTGCTTGGCCTGGTTCCTTTGGAAGTTGTATAGATAGACCCGGTCTCCCACCTGATATTCCTTCCTGGAAGTTTTCAGGTCATAATGGGTCTTCATGCTATCAGCTGATCTTTCTAGATTCCGCTGAGCATAAGCAAAAGCATGTTGGAGGTGTTTCCTTAAATTCTCTACATACTCATGAGTAGTGGAGGCATTTATCAGTGTCTGCTCTTGGGTCCTGTAGAGCAAATGCTGCGGAAGCACCATCTTGCGCCCAGTCATCAACTCAAATGGTGACATTTTGGTTGCAGATGAAGGGGTAGATCTGATGGCCATTAGGACCAGAGGTAATCGGATATCCCAACTTGGCCCAGAATCTGCCACAAACTTCTTTAATATGCTCACAATTGTCCGGTTATATCTCTCTACTGCCCCAGAAGAAGCTGGTCTATAAGCAATATGCAGCTTTCTCTTGACCCCCAGTATCTCCCACATCTTTGTCATTACTTCACTGGTGAAGTGGCTACCTCTGTCTGACTCAATCCTTTGAGGTAGACCAAAACGGGAAAAGATGTGGTTAATCATCAAGGCCGCTGCAGTTTCTGCCTTGCAATTTGGGGCTGGGAGACATTCCACCCACTTGGTAAACAAGCATGTCACGGTCAACATGTACTTATTCCCCCTAGCCGAGCGAATCACAGGGCCTACAAAGTCGATTTGTAAATCTGACCATGGCAGTGTCATTCCCCTCTTTTGTAAAGGCGCCCGGTGCGTGAGGGATGATGGCTGAAACTGTGCACACACAAGACAACCCTTCAGGTACTGGTCGAGGTCCTGCCCCATGTGTGGCCAGTATGCAACCTCTCTTAAGATTTCCAATGTTGTGTGAAACCCCCTATGACCGGCAGTGGCCGCATCATGGGCGTGACTTAACATCAGGCTTCGGAATGAGGTAGGAACCACCCACTGATCGTGGCCAGCTTTGGATTTCCTTACCAACAAACCGTCTTGGATCCGGAACATTTTGGGACATTTCATCAACACTCTTAGGTCCTCTTTCCCAATGTAATCGGTATCCGTCAGGGGAAAGTTCTCAGGGTCCTCAAGGTGCTGGTAAAATTTACCAATTATTGGATCCCCCTTCTGAGCAGTAATCAAATCAGCATCAGGGGTCTCCTTACTCCATTGTGCAATTGAGAGGTCGTTGTGAGCATTTGTCTGGGACCTAGTGATGGCAGTGACCTGGATTTCCCCCAACAGGGACTCAATCTCAATTAGATCCCCTTGGATGGCCCCGGTTTTGGCCAGCTGATCAGCTAAGTCATTTCCAGTTTTGTCTGGTCCCTCTACTTTGGAATGACCCTTGATCTTCTTCCAATAGATGGTCATCCCATTCGAGGTGACCAGATCATCAATGTTTTGGATCAACTTCCCATGTTTCAAGGGTTTGTTGTTAGCACATACCATGCCTCTGGTCTTCCAATTAACCAGGTGCTCCACGAACCCGTTCGTACATAATCCGAATCTGTGATTATGACCAGTTCGTGGAGTTGATGCTGGACAGCAGTGAGGATGGCCTGATGCACAGCCATCAATTCTGCCACCTGACTACTTCGGGGACCAATTTTGTATCCAGCGGAGGGTTCTGGGGACTCATTCACCCATGCATTCCCTACGCCGGCCACCAGTTCTTTCTCCCCGTTGTTGTCGACATGGTAAGAGCATCCATCCACATACACAGTGGGCATTCCCTCACACTTGTCTTCTTCAAAGACTTTGTGGGGGGAATTGAGGTATGCCTCCATGTTGTCCTTTATTTTTAGACTTTCGTCCTCGAGACAGTTTTCTCTGGCACAATCATGCAAGTCAGCCAGACCTTGCGCGAGTGGACTCTTCTTGTTTTGGCCATATCTGACCTCCACAGGAAAGCCTTGCATTGACAGAATCCAGGAAGTAATTCGGGAATTACTCACATTTCCGGCCCGGATTCTGTCACTTTGGAGATATTGCAGAGGCTGGTGTGGAGTCTCCACTATGATGTGTTCCCCCTGGATAAACGGGCGGTAATTCTTCAATGCCCACACCGTTGCCAGGAGTGCCTTCTCACAATCGTTGAATTTCTCCTCCACAGAGGATAAAGTTTTGCTCGCATAGGAGATTACTTTATTGACCTTGTCATGCTTTTGATATAATACTGCCGTCAAGCACGTATTAGAGAACCCTGTCTCCAGGAAGAACTCCTTGTTTCTGACCGGGTAAGCTAGGCAAGGCGCTTGTGAGAGGCTTTTTTTTAGTTGTTTTACTGCCTCGGCTTGTTCTGGACCCCATTCCCACTTGACCCCCCCCTTCAGGAGATGAATCAGGGGTCTGGTGATCTCTGCGTAGCCCTCAATGAACTTTCTGCTGTAATTAGTCAGTCCAAGGAGGCTCCTTAGTTCCCGCAGAGTTGTGGGGTCTTTCAGTTTCTGAAGTGCTTCCACTTTCTTTTCCTGGGGACAAAGACCCTGAGGAGTAATCTCATGCCCCAAGAAGTTAACACGGGTTTTACACCACTGTGCTTTCTGAAAGGAAAGTTTTGCTCCGGCGGCCCTCAACTGTGTCAGAACATAACGGATCTCCGCTATGTGTTCCTCCACAGATGAACTTTTGATGAGGACATCATCTACATAAGCCAGGTTACCCCTCGCACCCAGGTCGGGCATGGCCTTGTGTAGAAAAATGTTGAATTCATTGCCGGAGTTGAGGTATCCGAAGGGAGTCCGGGTCCATGTGTACTGCTGGCCCCCAAAGGTAAAAGCCAGCTTGTATTGGTCCTCCCTACTGACAGGCACAGTCCAGTATCCATTGGTCAGGTCTATTGCAGTGAATACCTGTGACCCCTGGATCTGGGCCAGCCCTTGGTCAATGTAGGGCAGAGGCCATCGGGAAGTATGGACCCGTTTGTTGAGCTCCCTAAGGTCGGCGCAGAGTCTCCACTGGCCGTTTGGCTTCAATATTCCCAGCACCGGATTATTGAAGGTGCTGTGGACGGGACGGATTATTCCCCGGGACTCAAGGTTCTTAATTATTTCGGTAAGGGACTCCATTGATGCGAGAGGCAAACGATATTGCTTCACAAACACAGGAGTCATGCCAGGGTCCGTGGGGATTGTTGTTGTGTGGATGTCAGTGCGACCACAGTCATACGAGTCTACCGCAAAGAGATCTTGGAAATCCAAGAAAACTTGTTTCAACTTTTGCTTTTGTTCCAGAGTCACACAGGCATCAGCTAGGTTGACTCTCTCTTCCACCATCTGCCTGAAGCCTGGAAAGACTTCTGGTTTGGCTATTTCAGCGGCCTCCTCCAGCTGGGTGGAGAAGTCCCTGGTCAGAGTGCTGATTTGGACTGGAGGCTTCAGGTGAGAAAGGCAGCCCTCATGGACTTGGAAAATCACCTCATCCCTCCTGAAGTCACAAGTCACATCTTCCTTACCATAGGGGCAGGAAGTGTACACCAGGAAGTTCCCCCCATGCCGGGTAAAAATCCTGTCTGGTGTTGCGTGGTCCTCACTGTCACTGTCAACGCAGTCCTTGGGGATTGGTCCTAACAGTTCATTTCTAAGATCAATGGAGAAATGTCGGTCATCAACCGCCATTCCAATAATGGTGCCTGCGGCTAGAGTAATACTCTTTAAGTCGCTGTTATCCACCTCTATTGGAATGGTGTCATGTTCTATGTTGACTAATGGTGTTGGGTTTACCCCCAACCCTTGCTGTTGGAGAGAAGCATTTAGATGTATGTAAGCATCAGGGTTTTTCAAATGTTGTCCTCTTTTAACTTTCACTTCCAGGGAGAATTGTCGAGTCCTTTCGGGGATGGTGACTTCCTCTTTGATCTGAATTTCAACTGCATAAGGTAGCAATTGAGCTGACCTAAATGCCTTTTCTGGATCATCAAAGCCCATGGGATTATCCGCTAATCGGGACCAAGCTTTGAAGTTTATTAGGTCCAAACTAATGGCAAAGCGATTGAGAATGTCACTGCCTAAGTAAAAGGCGGCAGGGACGTCTCGCACGACCCAACAATTGTGGACTATGCTCTTGTTGCCAATGGAGATTTTGAGCATACACCTGCTTGGCAGGAGATGTTTGGAATTAGGTGTTTCCAGGTCCATTTCCCACTTGTCTATCAGTTTGAAGGTGGGAATGGCTGGATCTTTTGGGAATTGGCGAAACATGGCTTCGCTGATGAAGCTCTTACCGTTGTTCACACACACTCGAGCGAGAACAGAGTCCTTCCCATCATTTAACTGAACAGGGATGAACAACTGCTCTCCAATTTGCTGAATATCAGCCAGGCTTTGAGCTGATTTCGCATCTTTCTGGACTATAGGAGTGGGAGTTCCTGATTGTGGATTAGTATAGAATTTCAGAGTGTTTCCTTCCAGCGTGGAATACCACTTTAGACTGGAAGGAAGGTTGATTTTCAGAAATAGAGAGGACCCCCCATCACCAGTCTGTTGTCCTACTGCTATTACTGTCACGTCTGGAATTTGGTTGTTCTGGAAGTGAAATTCTACTTGGTCAGATTTTTGTTCAACCATGTGGCAGGTGCCGTTTAAACTAACATGGTTGACACTCTGTTTTAATTTTATGGGTCGGCTAGTCTGGGTCCAGAGGACCTTGTTTACGCAATCAATTAGGGGTGACAACCTTCTCAGGAGGTCATTCCCTAGTAAACAAGGGGTGCCCTCTGGGGTCACAACTATGACCGGGTGTTTCAACTTATGTCGCCCGATCTTAATGTCCAAGTCTGCCGTCCCCTCGACGGGAATTTCCTTCCCGTCAAAGTTCTGCAGTTGTCCAGGAAGAGAGGTGAGAGGAATTTGGTAATTCTCTCCCCTTCCTGCATTCAGTTCGTCAAAGGCCCTTCTGGACAGAAGGGTAGCTTGAGATCCAGTGTCCACCAGTGCTGAGATTGTACCCTGCCCCTGTACTTGTACCGGGGCATAATATCTTCCCTCCTTCTCCTCAAGGGGGCACAGATAATGTACATTTTTGGACAACTGGTGGGCTAATTTTCTGGTTTTGGACATCGCTAGCGAGGAGATTTGGGCAGAATTCTGTGGAGAGTCTTGGGAATCTGAAAGAAAAAATTTGCAACTGGAGATCAGAGCCATTGTGGGTTCCCCTGGCTCCGTTTCTGGGCCGCCCCCCCCTTTTTGGAGGCAGTCGCCAGGATGGGTTTGAACCAGGGGATTTTCTTGCTGTTGGTTCTGGGATGAGATGGTGGGCGGCGGTAGCTCAGTCTCCACATCTCCCCAGTCTGGATTTGCATCCCTAGGGACCCATTTTTCTTTGGGAGGAGTTCCCCCCTCTCTGAAGGAGAAGATCCTTTTCCCAGGATCCTCTGAGGATCCCTCTCCCTCAAATTGGAAGATCTGTACCTCCTCCTCAAACTGAGTCTGTTTGGGTCTTTTGTTTCTCCTACCCCCCCTCTGCTCCTTAGGAGGCAGACTTTCAGGGGCAAGAGATTTTGTTTCCGGTTCCTGGGTTTCCAGGGGCTGTTTACAAGTGAGGAAGGAAGCTTCCTCCAAGGCTTTACACCCCCCTTCCCTTTGTGCCTCCTCCCTGGGAACCGGTGATTTATCGGGGTGCTGCCCCCGTCATTGTTCTGGAGCACCAGGTCCAGAGTTGGGTGCGTTCTGCGCCGGCATGCTGATCTGAGGGTTCTGCTGTGCCCTCAGTATATGACCCATATCCCGCGCCATGTTTTGAACCTGGCGCTCTAACTGGGAAACCCGCTCAGGCTGATACGGGGCCCTGTTTTCTCCCCTGGGCTGATCCCGGGAAGGGTAGCTGTCCCTCCTCTGGTAGTACCCCTGGTTGGGAAGATTTTGGTACCCCTCCACCCTTGGCCTCCCCTCTCCCGGATTCAGTGGTCTGGGCTCAGGGAATTGAGGAAAGAAGGATGGATGATTTTGGGGTTGGAAGTCGGGTGGATATCTGGGGAAAAAGTTCTGCCCAGGGTTTGGTAAATTTCTGCCCTCCTGTGGGAAGTTTGGAGGGAAGTTCCCTGGGTTAGGTGCTTGGCTGGATCCCCCCCCTTGGGCTGGAGGAGTCCACACATAACCCAGGATGGGTCTGTTACCTTTGTAGCGAGGACTTACATAGTCAGGAGAGCGAGGGACCCCATTTGTGGGGCTGCCTCCCTGGCTCCCTGTCTGCGACTGGCCCGAGGACCTTCTGGGCCTAGCATTATTAGGTGCAGGTAGGTTTTTAGGCCCCCCCATCTCCAAATCCAAAACGGGGGTGACCTTTACCTCTGCCACCTTGGCAGCAGCAGGGGTGCTGTTGGCTTTGGGGTTTTTCTGGGCATTGCTTTTATTTTCTATGGGCTTCTGCACCTCATAGATGCGGGTAGCCTGTTCAATGACCCAGTCTAAAGATCTTTTCTCGTGAAAATCCCTCACGAGCTGGGTCATGATATATTTGGGCAAGGCATGGAAAAACGTGTTTATAAATTCACGGCTATCCGTGCGCACCCTTCTTGTGGTCTGTGCAAAAGCCCGCTTTAACTCCTGCACAAATTCTTGTGGGGCCTGATCCTCCCCACATTGCAAATTGTAGGCTGCCTTGCGAGCCTCTTGAGGATTTCTGTGAACAGAAAAATGTTTCAGGATGGCCGCCTTATAGGTGGACCATCTTAAATGATTTTGGTCCTCCAGCCCCGCAAAGAAACTGGAGTATTCCGGGGAGAAGGTCCACTTTACATATTGAATGCAGCTTTGGCTGTCCTTCAAATGGAAAGTCTCCATCATTTGTTCAAACAACTCTAAGTGCTCCCAAACAGAATACTTAGCGTTCTTATGGTAAGGCGTGATGACGCTCCTGATCGCCTTAATCTGCTTTAAGGGGTCCTTGAGCAAGGCCCTTTTTGCCTTATTGGCCTTTTTGGTTCGGGTAACCCTTGTCCATTCTTCGTCGGACTCAGAGGCACTGCTCCCAGAGGTTCCCGTCTGTTCTTCCAGGTTTTCCCGGATTCTGCGAGCCTGGGAATGGCTGGCAGAATGTGGGGACCTGGTCTCCTGTGTCCTGCGCAGTTCAGAGGAGTCTTCAGATTCCTCCTTGCTGTCAGGATTTGATGGGTACCCCCTCCACTGACCTAACTGGGCAGAGGTTTTCAGGATGCCCTTAATGGGCCTACTCTCCTGGGGTTCCCCACTGAACTGTATTGTACTTGGGTGCCCATACCCGGATGCCCACCCCTCCATTCCTGGATGGTACTGGCCTATGAGCCCCATGCTTCTGGCTGGATAGTAATCTGCCATCCCTGTGGCCCTGTGCTCATGTGCGCCAGGGGACATGGGGGTGGCAGAGTCCAGGGACTGAGAGGTATGAGGGCCTCTGGTACTAGGGCTCCTGAGGTTATGCTCCGGAGTTTCCATTTCCCAGCGAACCTCATCTCTATCCGCCCCTGCTCCCTGTTGCAATGCAAGAGCCTGCATTTGTGCCTTCAGTTCCTCAGTTAAGGCCTTACTCGACTCTATCAGTCTCTCCTGCATCGCTACCTGCTGTTGGAGCCTATCATTGTGTTGACAGAGGGCCTCATTTTCCCTCTGTGCTTCCTGGTTGGTCCTGGAGAACTGGGCCAGTCTTTGCTGCAGGAGGGTTACCTCCTGAGCTGTGTCCCTATTGGCCTGCTCCTTTCTTGCTAGAGCATCCTCCACCCTCCTGGTGTGCTCTAGCAAGTTCTGGTTTTCTTTTTGGAGGTCACCCAGTCCCTGGTGGGCCAGGTGATTTTCTTCCATTTTTCTTTTTAAATGGCAGACTTCCTGGCCTAAGGCGTCTCTTTCCTGACTAAGAGCCTGCATTTGTGCCGCCAGGTCGTCCCTTTGCCTTTGGAAGGCACCAGCTTTCTGGCGCTCCTGATCAAACTCTGCCTGGGTATCCAGGTCTTTCAGAATCAGTTTATTGCTCTCCTCCTTCACTCTATCTAGGTGGCCTTGCAGGGTGACTACCTGCTCAGCACATGCCCTATTGAAGTCTAGCTGTTGCTCCAGCTTTTTCTGGCTTTGCAGTAGGGAGTCCAAACCTTCTTGGTGTTCCTTCTGCAAGGCCAGAAATCTGGTATCCTGTTCTGACTTTTCCTTTTGCAGCACATCCATATCCTCCTTTATTTTAGTGATGTACTGTCTGGTCTCATTTTCTGACTCCTGGCTTCTGTGCAGCCTTTGCTCAGAAGAGTCCAGATCAGATTGGGCCTTCTCTAACGCCATCTGTTGCCTTTTTGCCAGATCATGGCCTTCAGCACATTTATTCTGTATGGCTCCCATGTATAAATATAAATATGCCGCTATCCTAACAATCTTGTCGTGCTCATCTTTGGCCTTAGGAGCCATATATAGTTCACTCAGGGCCACGTGTAATGGACCCTGATCTCTATATATATCTGACCCTGTTTCAGTGACCTGTTGCGTGATGGCCTGCAACCAGACTGTTTGGTCCTGGTGAGTCCATTCACCTCTCACAAATAGTTTGTGTAAGAAGTGCTCTCTGGCTATTTTCATATCTACCAAGGTCGTCATTCTAGAGATTGGTCTCTGTCCTGACTTACAGAAGTTAGTATTTTAGTTTTGCGGAACAGAACTTTTCTTGGAGTGTCCCTTTTGAGGAATGCTTCACAGGGTAATGCAGCGTGGTGATCCGACCGGATGTATGTATCCCGTCAGTTAGCACACTGTATTAAGCTGCACAAATGGTAAATCTAACCCAACGTCTCGGCTCGAGCCCCCAATTTGTAAGAGGATTCAATTCAGCACTACAGCCAAGTTAACGCCTAGTCTAGAATACTGAATGAAAACCCTTATTGATATATCTTTAGGTCCAGTTCATGCGTTCTGGATGACTACCCCTATATAACACCCCTCTCTTGGAATCCCCCTGACCCCACTGAGCCAAGAAGTAGTTCTGTTTTGCAAGTTTAAAAGGTTTATTTGATAATTTAAAATAGATATATATATCACGCTTTATAATAAATTAATAATTGAATAGCACACTGGTAAATAGGAACAAAAGAAGAAGGTGGTACAAAATGCTTTATAGAGTTCAAATGGATGCAAGGTTGAATGAATGAAATGCAGTATAGAAATACTCAATATGATTTCAACAAAACAATATAATCACTTTTCTCTGGCAATTCCCTCCCCCCCTCTTTATGCAATGCAAGGAAATGGGAGGAGAGCACACAGTTCTCAGAAATGCAATCAATGTAATCAGTTCAATCCAGCAAGCTTAGACAACAGAAAACAGGTAGGAGTTTTGAAAACACAGGCCCAAATTGCTTTGATATGTGCTGGCAATGAATTAAAAAAATATGCTAAACGCTTTTAATTCCCTTACAGAGGTTCAGGGTGAGTGGTATCTAGTTAATATTAGTCCAGGCTCACACTAGCAATGATGCAGGAATGATTAGCAGGTTAAACGAATTTCTGGCAATGAAATCAGGCAGCAGCAGTTTTTTTACATGTGAAGAAATTGCAAATCGCGGCAAAATTCGCGGATGCGCCGAGCGCTATTACAAAGGAACCGCAAGGACTATCTCTACCATTTTGGGGTCCTATGAAAGCCTAGGATCCCAGGTTCCAAATGAAAGTTATTGCAAGTCTCTAGCCCAAACGGTTGCGGAGATATGAGCAATTTTGTGAAGGTCGTTTTTCAGATTTGAAATTTTAAAGTTCAAAAAGACAAGTGCAGCTTGCAACTAGCAAATCACAGGTGACAGCTTTACAAGTGACAGGTGACAGTTAGGAGACAGTTCTACTTAGATTAAATAGATTGAATTATATTATTTTAACTAAGAGATTGGTTCTGCACAGTTTTCTAGGTACTCACACTATATTCTTGAGTGAAATGGGCCTCATCACGGATCTGGTCAGGGTTTTAGACTGGGCTCTGGTCACTCTCTCTGCTGGTCTGGGTCTCTCTGGGTACAGCACTGCTTTCTCTCTGGTCTGGTCTCTTAGTTCTGGATAGATTGAAGTCTCTAGTTTGGCTTTCTGGAGTTTGATGGAGGTAAGTATGGATTTTTCCGGCAGGGCTTCCAGCGGCAGATGAAATTGAATGTCTCTATGTGTCCTGACTCTCTGCTTTTATCTGTTTCTTGAGAATGGGTGTGTGTGTTGCATCACTAGACTTGCCCCTCTCATTCGTCATTGGTCAGGCTTCCATTCCTCCGCTTGATTGGCAAACTGAACTGTGAGTCAGATTGATGTCATTTTATGATCTCTTGAAACAACCTCCCTTGTCATCTGTGCACCCAAATATATATATGATCAAAATCCATACTTCAGAGTTACACAGTTGTTTGAAATTACATATACATGGTGTGGCTGAATTTAGCCATGTCTATGTCCAAATCTGCTCATTCTCGGAGCTTGCATTCAAAGAGTGTACATAATTGACTTTTTAACTGCTTTTTCAATTTCCGACATGGACCCAACTTTACATACATGTGTGCAGGGGGTAGGGACATTAACTGATGAAGTTTCAGATTTTTAACATGCACACATTTAGAGTAATATCCACTTTTCCGCTAAAACCCCCCTGAACATACCACCGGTTCCTACCACGTCTTAAACTGTGGGCAGAAAAATCACAAGAATTATGGTATCATTTATAAAAT
Organism: Ambystoma mexicanum; assembly: GCF_040938575.1. Lineage (NCBI taxonomy): Eukaryota > Metazoa > Chordata > Amphibia > Caudata > Ambystomatidae > Ambystoma > Ambystoma mexicanum. Next base: position 1,418,468,130 of record NC_090934.1, on the reverse strand, counting down.
TTTCACATGTCCGCACTATGAATTATCCCCCTTTTTATAAAACCATATCCTTGCTGCAGGGGTGTGTCTTTTCAGGTCACATGGTACAGAAACCAGTCTTTCCAGTTCTGCCAAGCCAGCTTGCTTCTCACAGGCAGTGCCCCTCCCAGCTTCTCCAGGAGGAAGCCACTTTTTACGACGTCTGTAATAAAAACCTTTGCCTGAGTGGAGAGGGCTTTGTTCACTCTCTGGCAGAGCACAGATAATTCAATTATCAGATAGATGGCATATCCTTTGTGTGGGCAGCAAAAGGAAGGTTGGCCTGGGAACATAGTTGTGACTCAAGTTTCATTCCTGATGGGATCCGTTGCTAGGCAAAATCAAGTTCCTTAAGCCAGACCTTCAGCTAACTTTTTGTTGCTTTTAAAATAACTTGTAATTTTACACATGCAGCTAGAATGCTGATTCTAAGTGCAAAACTATGACATTTCAACAGTTACAAAGGCATGTGACACCAAACATAGGTCACTCATTTAATTTAACATTTTCGATTTTGGTGGTTTTAAATCCAGTTGCAGTTAGGCTTAAGCTGCTGACTCCATAGCATTTTTGTTATAAGCATTGTTTTTGGGCTCTTCATTTCCCAGATTTTGTAGGCACACAAAACTCCATTCTGCCAAATGTCTGCTGGTGTTCAGTGAATATTTTGCACATGTTGCAAGGTTTGAAATAGGCATTTTGGCTTGCCTTCAGAAAAACACACAGTGGGTTTTAAAACGCCGGCTTTTGGATAGTGGTGAGTACTGGTACTGCACCCATTTTTGGGATTTTCTTGGATTAATGCATTCTAAACAGGAATGGTTCTTACATGGTAGTAAATCCTTGCTTAACATTGTTTTGATGGGGCTCCTTACAGTAAGATGGTTATGTGGAACCCCACAAAAAGGGTTGAATCTTTAAAGTGGTCCAATGAGTCACGATTTCAGCAACTTTTTGACATCAGTAAAAGTGGATTTTGTTAACAAAGACCTTTCTTTACCCTGGTGGGTGGCAAGTTAGGTAACCATTTTGGTGTGCGCACAACTGCGCAGCTTTCCTGGATTTCGGCGCACATGTGGGTTTTCCGCCATCTTGAATTTCCTAAGCCCACAGCACCAAATGTTGTAGCAGGGTAGCTTAAACGTGGGTCAGGACACCCTACATTATTTACCACAAAAAGCAGCTGGAATGGAAGAGTTTCAATTCCCCGATTCTGCGGCAGTCGCCTTTATGTATGCGCTTTGGCGTGACCAGGTACTGACATCCGAATTTTCGTCATTTGCATGGCAAGTGCAAATGTCCAGGACAAAAGGCTGCATACATTTGTGTATTCCGGCTTTTGCCCTGCACATTTTCACTCCACCGTGCAAATGAGTAAATGCTGCCTACCAAGCTCACATGGCAGGTAGCGTGTACAACTGCAATTAAATGCTATTTAATTGAAATTGTAAACACTGCCTGCTATGAAAGCATGGTAGGCAGCGTTTAAATGTAAACGCTGCATGCCGTGCGAGCGATGGCAGAGAGCGTTTACAATGCATCCCTACCAAGTCTGCCTGCTTTATGCTGGCCGGCGCCCTGCACAGGGATTTCCATCCTTTATGCCGGTATGAAAATGCATGCTGGCACAAATGCTGTATGGCGGAGAGGAAGGGAGACGCCAGAAAGGAAAGTTGCGTTCCTCCCCACCTGTCCACCATGTATGCTCAAAGACGTTAATGAAAGTCGTAAAAGCCTTACACCAAGCTTATATGCCCTCTATTAACCTTACACCCATGACCATCATGAGCACCTTTGATGTTTGACCTCTACCTCCAAACTTATAACTGGGTCTTAAGTCTAAAAAGAACACAAAAAACTCTTAACACTGTCTTAGAATGGCACATATAAAGAAACTGTTTTGTAAGTTAACTGCAGTTGGGATTTCATCTGTTATAAAGACCTCCCATGTTCCATCAGGCAGTGATATGGACGTGGCTGCCATCATCATGTCTGTAAAGAAATAAAGATACATGAGAAAAGATGTCCAATTTCAGAGTGCTCACCTTTCTTGTCTCACAAGCTCAGCCATACAAATGTCATGTTTCTGGCTCCTTTTGCTTCTATTAAGTGTGTACGTTACAAGATGGCGGCTTCAGGAACCTTTGGGGGTTTGGATCTGGACGGGGGCAATGGGAAGCACTTGGTAGAATGTTGGGATCAAGTTTTCCATTGAGGGAGGACTCAATTGATGGCATTTTTTTTGCACGGTTCAAAGTGACTTTCCACTCCTGAAAAGTGCCTTTGCACTACTGACACAAACCCTGATTCATGGAACTGTGCTAAGTGTATGTTTGCATTGCAGTCAGTGCAAATTCATTTTGTACTGCAAACGTGACTTTGTACTGACTTTGCTCTGCAAATAATACACTTTGCACAGTTCCATGAATCAGAGTTTGTGTTGGCAGTGCAAAGTCACCTTTCAGCTGTGCAAAGTCACTTTGAACCCTGCAAAGAATTCCATGAATCAGACCCGTAGTTCGTTACTCGCTCTCCTAATACTCTATAAGGTGAACCCGCTTTGGCTAAGACAGTACATGTATCACATTGGTCACCATCTCTTTCCATGAAAGAAGGAATACCAGCGTTTCCGGTTAAGGCACGATGAGAAGCGCGCCAGGGAGTAAAGGGCAGAGTGGCAGAGTGGCAGGGGGCAGCAACAATGCTATGTGAGACGCTGAGGTGATAGAAGACAGAGCATTAAACTCAGTGGTCAAGTCTGGAAAAAAAAAAGTGGGGGGACCCATTAACATACTAATTGAATGTGGAGTCAACACAAATGTGCATATCAATGTGCCCTCTGAAAAAAATGTGGGGACTTCTGAAAAAAAGTAGGAGGGAACTCCATCCACCCACGTGTACCCTCGACTTGTACCCTGATTAAACTCATTTTTATAATGTTTGAAGTGGTTGCGAGAACATTAATTTACACTAAGGGGGTAATTCATAGAATTCAGCGCACAAGTGGCGCACGCGGCTGGCGCACAGTGTGCGCGTGCGGCATTCTGCGCCAAGCGCATGCGCCAAAACCCATTTCGGCGCACAGCGTATTCATGGATTTTAACATCCCTAAGCAGCCGTGGCGCAGAGTGGCGCAGGGACCCTGCAGCAGCGCCAGTCATGCCCCCAACCCCGCCCCGTGCGTCATGAACAGCGCACAAATCCAGTACATAGCACACAGGCCAGTGGACCAGTATACAGCCCCCAACCACGAAAACGCGTGTAAAACTCCCCGCACACCCCTCGGAATACACGTACCCCGCTCGCGCTAGGCCAATCGCATGTAAAATTCCCCACGCACCCCACGGAATACACGTACTCCGCTCATTCGTGGGAAGTTTCACATGCGATAGGCCTTGGGTGAGCAGGGCACGTGTATTTCTGGGGTTCGCGGGGAGTTTCACACGCGGTAGGCCTTGTGCGAGCGGGGTATGTGTATTACTGGGGTTCACGGGAAGTTTCACATGCGATAGGCCTAGCGCGAGCGGGTTACGTGTATTTCTGGGGTCTGTGGGGAGTTTCACATGCGGTAGGCCCTGTGCGAGCGGGGTACGTGTATTACTGGGGTTAGCGGGAAGTTTCACACTCGATAGGCCTTGGGCGAGCGGGGCATGTGTATTACTGGGGTTCGTGGGGAGTTTTACATTCGCTAGGCCCTGTGCGAGCGGGGTATGTGTATTTCTGGGGTTCACGGGGGAGTTTCACACGCGGTAGGCCCTGTGCCAGCGGGGTACGTGTATTACTGGGGTTTGTGGGAAGTTTCACACGCAATAGGCCTTGGGAGAGCGGGGCACGTTTATTACTGGGGTTCGTGGGGAGTTTCACACATGCTAGGCCCTGTGTGAGCAGGGCACGTGTATTACTGGGGTTCGCAGGGAGTTTCACACGTGGTAGGCCCTGTGCGAGTCGGGTACGTGTATTACTGGGGCTCGTGGGAAGTTTCACACGCGATAGGCCTTGGAGAAGCAAGGTACGTGTATTTCTGGGGTGCCCAAACGAATTGGCAGTGTGTGTCCTCCCAGGTGTGCCCTCAAACCCCTCCCCAGGGCCTGCCGGCAGACCACAACACAGGGGAACACACTGCACCCCTGGCCATGCCCCACAGGCAGCCCATCCACCCTGGCGAAGCTCCCCAGCCAGCCCACATGTCACCACGCACAAGTGAGCACTGACTCATCTCCCCCCACCCACTCACCCACCCAGCAGTGAAGGGCACCTGCCAGCAGGCCCCCACCCATGTCCCCCCACCCACCCACCCAGCAGTGAAGGCCACCTGCCAGCAGGCCCCCACTCATGTCCGCCCATCACCCACCCACCCAGCAGTGAAGGGCACCTGCCAGCATGCCCCCTCTCATGTCCCCCCGATCAACCACCCACCCAGCAGTGAAGGGCACCTGCCAGCAGGCCCCCACTCATGTCCCCCCATCCACCCACCCACCCAGCAGTGAAGGGCACCTGCCAGTAGGCCCCCACTCATGTTCCCCCACCCACCCACCCAGCAGAGAAGGGCACCTGCCAGCAGGCCCCAACTCATGTCCCCCCACCCACCCACCCAGCAGTGAAGGGCACCTGCCAGCAGGCCCCCACTCATGTCCCCCCAACACGTCAACATGACCCACAATCATGGCCCTCATGGCCACCCAAATCCCACCGCACGCCACCCCTGCCCAAATAACCAACCAAGCATAACATACACCCCACATTGAAATGGCCATTACATGAAACATTACATATGGCATGTATGTACATCAACACATGTCCGTCACACACACACAATGGGTGCCAGTGAATGTGAAAACCCACATCATGACATGCAGGAAACCAATGAGAGAATACCACACATTGAAGTACGGGAAAAAATGTATTGAACAAAAAATGTGGTGAAACAAATTTAAACACCAAACAATGGACATAAGAAAAACAATGCAGAATGTCACATAATGATAAAAAAAGGAAATCAGAATCCAAAATATATGAAATCAAAAATGTCTCCAAATTCTCCCTCCAACAAGGCAAATCCAAACAGAAATGAAAAAGTAAAATCCATTGCTCCATGGAAAAATCAAAAAAGAAAATGCCGACAAATCCACACTCCAACTATTTACAAGGATGAAATCCTGGGCCCATGAGCCCAACTGTCCAAATGAAACCTACAAAAATACACTAACTAATGAAGAACTATATACAAAAATGTGTGGGTATTGTCCAAGCGCCCCAATAAAAAATGAAAACAAAAATGAAACCTAACACTAACTAACTAACTATTTACAATGGCAGCGGGCTAGTCCGACAGCTCACTTTTTGATGTCCCAGGACAGGGCATCATTGAACTCCCGCTCAATGTCCTGGAGGCGGTCCTCTTCCATGGCCCCGAGGGTTTGCAGGGATGATGACATGTTGACCTCCAACTCCCTGCGAATTGCCTTGAGGACCTCGGCCCGCCTCAGTGCTCTCCGCATGGAGTTCTCTGCCCTGACCATTGTGAGCCATGCCTCTTCCGCCCGCTGCCGCTCCGCATCTGTGGCATGGCCCAACCGCTGCCACACGGAAGACACTTGTAATCCTGGGTCCTCCTGCCCTCTGGCCGATGCCTGCCCCTCCGATGTTGAAGGCCCCAAGCCATCATTGCTCCCACCATGTTGCTGCTGCTGCTGTGCCTGTGCCTGCACCCTAGCTCTTGCTGCCTGCACGTCCTCCTACGGCTGGGGTGCAGTTGTCGTAGTGGCCACCCCTGCTGGACGTCTGACTCCCGACTGTGGCAGGGATGTGTCCTCCACCAGCCTGGCCTCTGGGTCAGAGGCAGCTCCACAGGATACCCAGGTGATACATGGGTGGGAAGATGGCATGGAGGACGACTGGTGCGTAGGGGGTTAAGGTGCATTTGGCCTGCATGCTTACCAACACATACACCATCCATGTTTCTCACACATGAGAGGACTCACATGTGTCAGCCTCACGCCCCTGTACATACACATCCATACATGGCCCTACAAAAACACATGTATAAACTGCACACTACTGGCGCACCACAACACGCACAGCGTCCAATCAGTATGCATGTACACTTACCGCTCGACTCCAGACGGGTCTGCCTCTCAAGGACCTGGACGTGGAGCACTGGGCGTATGCGTTCCAGGACCCTCATTTGGTGGTCTGATATCTTGCCCCGGCACCCCTTGGCATCCGCTGCCTTCAAGAGGCGCTGGGCCTTGTCGAGGGTCTTGGACCTGATGTCCTCCCAGCGCTTCCGGACATGTTTGATGTCGCGGACTGCCACCCCCTCCTCGTTGATGGCAGTCACGATGTCCATCCAGATCCTGCTCCGTCCTTCATTGTCGGTGCGCAAACTTCCAAAGAGGGCATCATACTGCCCCAGGACTTGCTCCACCAGGACACCAACTTCCCTGGCAATGAAGCTGGTGGCCCTCTGCTTCTCTGGCTGGGGGTTACCAGTGGTGCCAGATGGTGTTGTGCCCGACATGGCAACCCCAGAGGCAGCTGTGGGTGGGCAACTTGGGCCTGGGGCTGGGCTGTTGAGCGATGGTATCCCAGTCGGGAGTCTTCGGTTCCAGCAGGGGTGGTCACAGCAACTGCACCCCTGGCAGACATGCAGGCTGCAAATAGCAGGGCACGTGGGCAGCAGGCAGCAGCAGATGGCAGGTGGGAGCGTGCTCGGGGCTCTGGGGGGCAGTAATTCGGCCTTCTGGGCAGGAGCGTGGTCTTCCGTGTGTTTTCACGTCAGCGTATAATTCGAGGAAAGCCCCTTAGGGCGTAAGCGCTTCTGTGACGTTACGCGCGGGCGTTTCCCTCATGACGTGAGCATAGTGGTTCAGCACGCGTAAAGGTTTGCAGGGATGATGACATGTTGACCTCCAACTCCCTGCGAATTGCCTTGAGGACCTCGGCCCGCCTCAGTGCCCTCCGCATGGAGTTTTCTGCCCTGACCATTGTGAGCCATGCCTCTTCTGCCGGCTGCCGCTCCGCATCTGTGGCGTGGCCCAACCGCTGCCACACGGAAGACACTTGTAATCCTGGGTCCTCCTGCCCTCTGGCCGATGCCTGCCCCTCCGATGTTGAAGGCCCCAAGCCATCATTGCTCCCACCATGTTGCTGCTGCTGCTGTGCCTGTGCCTGCGCCCTAGCTCTTGCTGCCTGCACGTCCTCCTACGGCTGGGGTGCAGTTGTCGTAGTGGCCACCCCTGCTGGACGTCCGACTCCCGACTGTGGCAGGGATGTGTCCTCCACCAGCCTGGCCTCTGGGTCAGAGGCAGCGCCACAGGATACCCAGGTGATACATGGGTGGGAAGATGGCATGGAGGACGACTGGTGCGTAGGGGGTTAAGGTGAGGAGGGGGTCGCAAGAAGGTCCAGCACACGGAGGAATCCAGCACTGGTGACCCGTCCCAGTAGGTCAATGCGGTCAAAGAGGCATCCGAGATGACGTGCAGTGTCTTCACGAAAACCCTGCAGGTCACCTCGCATGCCCCGTTGACGCAACGCTATCCCAGCCAGGACAGGCTCAGCCCAGTCCCGGATAGCCACGTCCGAAGGGAGAGGAAGGCCAGTTGTTGTGCGCCCATCCCCTCCCTGAAAACGGGTCTGGACGTAGGCATCCCTGCTGGTGCCGGATGATGCAGTCACAGGATCATGGATATGATTACACACAGGCACCTCCTCGGCGGCCTGTGCTGCCTCCTGTCCCTGCCCCGCACCACTAGCACCAGTGGAATCCCCACCTCCAGACCCCATGTGTGTCCCTTCTTCGGCCTCCTCCTCCACCAAACCCCCACCAACCAGGATGACTCCATGCCATCTTCCTCCGTCGGACCCTGTGGGGTCTCAGCTGACCCTTTTGCAGCAGATGAGTCCATCTCCGACCTCCGCCTCTTGGACCTACCCTCAGCAGATGCGGCCTGGGACGCGGCACCAGACCCCTCACTCCCCGACGAGATGACAATCTGGGAGGGGAGCCGGGCCTTGCGTCTCCGGCTGGTGGTGCGATCCCTGCCGCTTTGCTCCACAGCACCCTCTCTGCCCTCTTCATCAGTTGATCCTGCACACAGGGCGAGATAGAACACAGGCATCAGGGCACTGTACAATGGACTGATACACACATGACAGTTGTACATGAGTGGCAGTGTCAAACTTCATACATAGCATCACACTCCCTAACACACATGTCATTTCTACTCACACACATGAGCAATTCCACAGCAATATTGCACCAGGCAGCACCATCCATACACATACAACACCATCAGCATCCGAAGGTGAGCCTGATGTCACATGAAACACGGGGAGTGCACAACACATGCACACACACCAACATACTTACATGCATGTATACATGTCCACCAACTGTCACAGTGATGAGATCGCCATCCATGTCACATCTGGCATTCAGCCTTCTACATGTCAGTGCCACATGCATCCATGTTGCATCACAGTTGCACACTTGTCAAATACACACACATGCACCCAGTGCAGATACATGCAGCTGGAACCACCATCCATGTGTGACACCACAACCATGCCAACGTACATAGACAGTAATGCAAATTTGTGTGCTCCCACACCTGCATTTGGCCTGCATGCTTACCAACACATACACCATCCATGTGTCTCACACATGAGAGGACTCACATGTGTCAGCCTCACACCCCTGTACATACACATCCATACATGGCCCTACAAAAACACATGTATAAACTGCACACTACTGGCGCACCACAACACGCACAGCGTCCAATCAGTATGCATGTACACTTACCGCTCGACTCCAGACGGGTCTGCCTCTCAAAGACCTGGACGTGGAGCACTGGGCGTATGCGTTCCAGGACCCTCATTTGGTGGTCTGACATCTTACCCCGGCACCCCTTGGCATCCGCTGCCTTCAAGAGGCGCTGGGCCTTGTCGAGGGTCTTGGACCTGCAGTCCTCCCAGCGCTTCCGGACATGTTTGATGTCACGGACTGCCACCCTCTCCTCGTTGATGGCAGTCACGATGTCCATCCAGATCCTGGTCCGTCCTTCATTGTCGGCGCGCAAACTTCCAAAGAGGGCATCATACTGCCCCAGGACTTGCTCCACCAGGACACCAACTTCCCTGGAACTGAAGCTGGTGGCCCTCTGCCTCTCTGGCTGGGGGTTACCAGTGGTGCCAGATGGTGTTGTGCCTGACATGGCAACCCCAGAGGCAGGTGTGGGTGGGCAACTTGGTCCTGGGGCTGGGCTGTGGAGCGATGGTATCCCTTTCGGGAGTCTTCGGTTCCAGCAGGAGTGTCACAGCAACTGCACCCCTGGCAGACATGCAGGCAGCAAATAGCAGGGCACGTGGGCAGCAGGCAGGCAGGCAGCAGCAGATGGCAGGTGGGAGCGTGCTCGTGGCTCTGGGGGGCAGTAATTCGGCCTTCTGGGCAGGAGCGTGGTCTTCCGTGTGTTTTCACGTCAGTGTATAATTCGAGGAAAGCCCCTTAGCGCGTAAGCGCTTCTGTAACGTTTCGCGCAGGCGTTTCCCTCATGACGTGAGCATAGTGGTTCAGCGCGCGTGAAAAAACTGCACGTCCGCGTGTGAATGCATGTAATCGGAGGAAAGGGCCTACGCGCGTAAGTGACGTGACGTGCGCGGGCATTTCCCTCAGCACGGGTTAAATGTGAGCGGGGCCAGCAGTTCGCTGTACGTGCCTTTCGTGGAGACCGACGTGTGTTGCTGCTTCATGTTGTTTCACGCGCCATCACAACTTCACAGAGGATCGAGTACGTATCTCTTCTTTTGGCGTGGGTATTGGCTACGCATGTTTTTCATTATCATGCTAGTCAGACGGTGAGTCGCGCACGCTATTTTTCCCACTGCGGGTGCCCCTGTGTATTGCACCCATTTTCGAGGTCATAGTAGCCTGCATTCCCACGTGTATGCGTTTTCTGTGTTACTGGGTGCCTCCGCGTACTGCGGACTGCGGGAGGTTGATTCCACACACGTAGGGTGCAGGGTTGCGTACACAGTTTTACTGCAGTTTTGGGGTGCCTGAGCGTTGCGTGACCCGTCACTACATCACCGGGGTCACATACAGCCTAGCAGGTGCAGGGGGGCTGTTTACATCTTGCATCCCACCCCCTTCACCCCAATTGCCCAGGTCAATTGTGCTGTACACCTCCCATTGGCACTACTCCAACTGTGCCAGCGCTACTTCATCTGTGCCATGGTTGGGAGGCCACCAAAGGTGAGTGGTGCCTCAGCTGGGTGTCCTCCTTGTGGCAGGCGTGGTCAGGGACGTGGCCGGGGTGACCAGGGAGTAGGGGGACTCCAGGGTGTCCAGGGTGGCCGCAGAGGGGGAGAGGCAGGGGTGCGCCACTTAAGCACGATGTTGTGCCATGTGTCGGTGCAGTCATGCCACCACCCCCTGTGGTTCTGGGAGATGCAGCTTCTGCATCTGGCACTGGTGCCCGTGTGACCCGGCAGTCTGTTCCATCTACTGCCACGGGCCCAAGGGTAGTGGTAGCTGCAGGTGCAGCTGTGGACACCACCACCAAGGCTCACGGTCTGCCAGCACAGCCTGCGCTGGCACTTGAAGAGCCCTTGGAAGATTTCCAACAGGCCAGGAGGGAAACCGTAGGGGCACGCAGGGGTGCCCTGACCAAGACACGTGTCCCTGGGGCAGTTATGTCATCTGCTGCCCCGAACAGCCGGGTGTTGGCAAGTGCAGGGGCAGATGCATCCAACAACACCCTGGTTGTGAGTCTGCCAACTAGGACAGTTGCGGTCAATGACCCTGCCACAGCGGATGTTGCTGCGCAGGGTCCATTAGAGGGCACCCAGCTCTCAATGACACATGTCAGGCCTTTGGTCATCCCTCCACCTGCCACTCCCTTGGCTCAATCCACCGCCCCACTGGCCATACTGATCAGGGTGGCAATAGCCAGCCAGGGTCTGCGCCACAATCCAAGAGGAGGAAGGTTGCACCTGCAGCACAGGCTGGGACCCCACACACAGCCTCAACCTCCTGCACGTCGAGGAAGAAGCCTTTCTGCAACCAGGAACTGGACTTCCTCGTGGACTACGTGCGGGACCACAGCCGTGACATGCTACTGGGTGCTAATTGTCAGACTACGGCTGCCCACCGTGATACCCACTGGAAGCGAGTTGCGGAACATGTGAGTGCATTCGGCCATGAGGTGTGCACGGCGCAAGAGTGCAAAAAGCATTGGAATGACCTCAAACACAGCGCTAAGGCTAAGCGTGCCTCAAATTACAACTTGACTCTGGTGACTGGCAGTGGGCCTGCACCAGCGGAGGGAGACCTCACTCCGCATGAGTCACTCGTTGCGGAGTTCATACCATCTGAATCGGTCGAAGGAGTGGGAGAGATGCCGGACTTTGATGCCCAGTCCTGTGAGTGTTGATGCGTGTTTGTTGAGGACGTGTGTGTTTTACTTGTGTGATGTGTTGTGCATGACTGCCACTACATGTCACATGTACATGGTTCTGATGTGCAAGTAATGCAATGCTTCCCTGATGCATGTCTGCTCTGCTGGATGGTGGACATGTGGAGCAGATGGGGACTGTCCACATCACCACTATTGCACCCTACTCACATGCTGGTTACCAGTATGCCCCTCCGGTCCATGTTCCAGCTCACTGGCCCTTCTGCATGTAGCGTGGGATGACCTTCCTCTCAGCCCAGGGACAATGTCATAGCATGACTGACGTGCATGTGTCCTCTGCCTGCATGCGGGTACTCCATGTAGGCATGCTCCCTTGCCCCTCCACCCCCCGCTCTGCACCCCAATTCCACCTTTGCACTGGTCTGCTTCAATATTGCCGTTGTGTGATTCCCTGTCCATGCGTCCTGTGTACATGCTAACTTCCAGCGGCCAATCTGCCAGACCTATGCTGTGTGGTATATCCTTAGTACTTGATGCAGGGTATCTCACTTGGACTGTGCAGAGGTCAGATGCTCTGCAGGGACATGAGTGCCCATTAATGCTCCATGTGCATTCCACGCATGCCCCTATGTGTCCTTGACTGGATGATCACTGTAATACAGGTCCTGGGTGACATACATTGCATGGCATTTCATCAGCCTTCCCATGTCCACTGTGGCTCAGTACTGCGTTGCACACATGTTTAGGGCCTGACAGTCTGTGTGGGTCACAGGCATCAGCCTGTTTAATGGCCAATGGCTCTGTCCAACTAGTGTAGTGTCTTCTTCACACGTGGGTGTACTCCAGAGGTTTCATCATGTGTCCTGCTTACTGTCCCATCATCATTTGCTGTGTTGTCACTTGACTCACATGATGCTGGTGATGCTAGTCAACACTGGCTGTCAATACACAGGTCTATGTTCAGCCTTTTGATACCATGCAAACCATCCCTGCATTTGCATTTGGGGGCAGGGGTGGTTTGCTTGTAGACATGCTACCCATTGAATGCACATTGAACATGATGCCTGAAGTTGACCTTGCACTGCCTTCACATTTTCTGACACACATCATGAAGTTCTTGTACATGTAGATAGTGAGTAACGTATATATTTGCTGCACTGCATTCACCCACTTCAGTGCAAACTGACACCTTTCCACATGCCTAATCAAAGAAGCAATTTCAAGTTGACCCAGCATGCATGGCAGGTTCTATTTTGTGAGTGACATGTCTGCTTGATGTGTTTGGTGTCTGTGTGTGTGTGTGTTGTGTGCTTCTAACATGTGTAGTGACCTTTTTTCTCTCTACTTTTCAGATGATGATGCAATGGAGCCAGAGGATGGTGTTTTTATGCCAGGCACTGGGTTGTTATCACTACAACAACCCGGCACGAATGGGGGTCGTGGGGTGGTAGGCCACGGAAATCCACATGTGCTACAGTCCATCTTGTCTGTGGCTGGCAATGAATCCAGCCCTGATGACCACTCTGACGTCCATGTGGAGTTGGATGAGCATCAGGTCCATATGTCAGGGGTGAGTGATTCTGATGTGGGCACTCCTCTGTAAGCGACACCTGCACTGAGGGGTCAGACAGTCTTGGAACCTCTGCCTGTGGTGGATCGGGACGCAGGGTCACCCTCCACACCAGTCACTGATGTGCCTGGGCTATCACGTCGACGGGGGCATGTAGTCGTGCAGCCGGGGCAGTGCCAACACAACGAGGACACCCAGTCCTTGGGTCCCGCAGGGGTCAAGCCCAGCAACGCGGTCGCCAAGCACAACCCCAGTATACTGAGTGGGAGCAAGACATGGAGCGTGTGGCCCAATCCGTGCTCCCCTCTGCTAGGCAGGTGCTTCTCCAGCAGCAGGCGGCACGGTCCACGGCCCGCTCGTTCAGGCTGGGCATGGCGGCCTAAGACAGAGTATGCCAGGCTGAAATGTTCTCTCTGCATAAAGCAATTGCTGCTCACGCAGAGGCACACATGGAGGCCCTGCCTCAGATCCACTCTGGGTGTCCTTCTGATGTCCCAGAGGGAGCGGGCAGAGGAGAGGTTTGCGCAGCATGAGCGTACCATCTCGGCTGAGCTACATGCTTGCCGCGAGGTGCAGCAGTTGTCCAGCCAGGCCTTGCAGGAAGAACTCCGTGTTACACGTGCTACCTTGCAAGAGGAAGCACGTGTATCACGGGAGGTTCTGCGTGCAGACCTACGTGTAATTGCCGCATAGAACCAGGCTCATCCGTCCGGCAGACTTGCTGCTGATGAGGGGCAAGCTGCGGCTAGGCGTGGTCAGGCTCCTGTGCCACATCCTCCTTTCCAGGAAGAGCCAGATTTGGACGACAATCTATCTCCCACATAGGTCGGGCTGTGCAGGCGTTGAGCCCATGGAGGTTTTTATTTTACTCAACATCATCGCATGTGGTTGTTGAGCATCACCCTGTACCTCTCCCCTCCTGGGTGCCCCCCCCCCGCGTCGGATGTGGCCATTTTTGATTTTTCTTTTAGTTTAGTTAGTTTAGTTTCAATTTGATAAATTAGTTTAAATAGGTAATGTAGGTTTTTCATAGTTAGTGTAATTCGTTAGTATAGTTTAAAATTGTTTGTCTATTGTGCTTTCATGTGACATTGTGGTGCTTTGTGGCTTTTGAGAGCATCCACTGTCTGTTCCAGTTGGGCCCTTCAAGCTTGTCTTGTGTATGTGTTTGCAGCTTGGGGTCCTTGACTCACATATTCCATTCCTGCTTCCCTTATCCATGGGCTCGCAAGGATGGTTTGGTGTAACAGCCTATTACACAAGGTCTCTGGACTGTCATATCTGTGGCATGTCTGCTGCTGTGAAACTAGTGTTAACACCCCTAGTGGGGATGATAGGGGTGTTATTGACCACTGTTGTTCATTCGCTAGATGGGGGTTTTCATGATTGATGTGTACATTCATTGCTATTCATTGTGTAGTATGTTTATTATCTATACTGTACATGTGCTTGTTGCAATTCATGGCGTAGATGGTGTGTTCAACAGTTTGCCTGTGAAAGACGAACTGACGGTGTGATTTGTGCTGTACGTCTCTGACATGGTCCAGTCATGTAATGCCTGAAGAGACACATACAGATGATATTTAAGCATTAATCATGTGTTACATGCCCTTTCTGCAGGGGGATGAGCCTCCAGACCACCTTTGCCAGCAGACATGGGCAATTGGACGTCTGGAAGCTGGACACGTTTGGTGGTGCCGACATGCACATGTGTGCGCAATGCAGAGGCAGAGGCATGACTTCCTGCATTAACTGTGTATGAACCATCACAGGGGTAATGTTACGTATGGGTACGAAGCATCCACACCAGATTGTTTGTTTGTAGAGTATTTTGTTACTTTGGGGCATATATGGTGGTGTGTTTGTGTGTTATGGGCATGCACAGATTACTAACTGTGGCTCTCTTTGCAGAATGAAACTGCTCCTGTTACCGGACCTGAGAGTGCACAGGCAGGCGGCCAGCACTCACCCCAGAGATACGTTTCTCTTTGTCTTCCATTTGAGTAATGTGTTACTATGTGCATGATGATCAAGTTTGGTGTACTTGTGTATGTGTTAATGTGAGTAGTACAGTTTTGTGAATTTCCTACTTTCCTGTATGAATCCTACTCCCCTCTCCTGCCCCTCATTCCGGTTATCCAGTATAGCAATGCCTGTCCCGACTGCATATCCCTGACCCTCCTTCCCCACCAGGGTCTCATAGGCCTGTGTGAGTTTGACCTTGCAGTCACCCAGACCACTGTGGGGGTGGTTGGTTCGTGCCACTCCTGCACCTGTACACGGGAGCTGTGACAGTACACATCAGTTTGTGGGGCATTATTCTGTGTTATGTACCACACATGGTACACATCCTGTTGTGACATTGTTTTACTGTGCTACCTCGGTTGTTACGTCATTGTGGTAGTACTTGGTCTTTGTGACGTACTGCTACTTCAAGTCATCTACTGGAGGCTCTTCTGGTTTGTTTTGATGCCTTCAGGCTTTTTGCTTGGCTTCTGTGTTGGTCTGCTTTCAGTTCTCTTTGATTTGGTGTTTTTGCACGTCAAGGTGGCCTCTGAGGGTGCTGGACACTTTTTGCACACAAGGTGGGAGATGGTGACAAAGGGGAAGGGTGATCCTGTGGCCAGGTGAACTTCAAGGATGAAGGCTACATAACCCAGGTGCAGTTGTTCAGTGGGTCATGGTGATTTGTGAGGGGGGGGGGGGGTGTTTTGTTGTTAACAGTTGCCTTGCCCTACAGAGTGATGCACACCCTGACATTGTAATTGTGGTATCCTATGTACATGATGTATTCTGCTGATCAATGCCTGTTCATGTGTTGTGTTTAGCTTTCAGGTGTGAGGGAATAGTTGTGGCTTGACATGCTGGGGTGTACACATGGTGAATGTTCACATGTGATGTGTAGAGGAAACTGATGGTCACTTGATTGCACATGCATATATTGAGTGGATGTCCCTACTGACCCACACACTCGCACTATGATCCACTACATGTACAACCACCCTTCCATGTCCACATGTACACTCTGTTTGCCTTCTGGTGCCCACTGTGTCCCTGCAGCACATGATCTATGACCAATTGTGGATCCTGTACATGTGTATTTTGCTTTTTGATGTAGTTTGTCGCTTAGATATGTTGCTTAGGGTGTGCGTCACACACAATGGCTGTTCACTATGCTGTGCGCTGAAAAGTGTGTTGCATGAGGTGGACACAGCACACAGAAGGTGCAGTGTTGATTTTGCTATGCACAATGTGCATGTAGGCAGGCATTCATTGTTATGTTACAACTACAACTGTTGGAATGCATTTGGGTATGACTTCTTTTGGGTGGGAGGTTGTTTGTCCGTCATTTCATCTGATTCCTTGTCAGGCATCATTGTCTGATGCCACTTTACATTTTTCACATGTCAATGTGTACCTTATTGCTAATGTGTTGGTGTATAGCTATTGCTTGCCATGTCCTGTTCTGGTTTTGGAGGGTTTGGGTGACATAACAGTGATAGTCATTGCCTGTTTTGCAGGTCTGTGTGATTCACATCTTGCATGTGTGCCTTCTGGTCACACATGATTGTTTATGTTTAAGTAGCTAGGGATGCACACAATGTGGCACTTCCATGGCAACATTCTCAGGGTGCTAAGGTTGTGACAGTTGACTGTCTCTTTGTCATCATCGATTGTCACCTGATATGTGCCAGGCCTGTGTGCACTCCGCAGGGGTGGGAGTTTAGGTGAAAAATGTGGCCACAAGCTGGGTCCGGGCTTCCTCGACACGTGCCCTATCCCCTCCCATGGGCAGCGCCTGTGCCTGTGGTTGGGGATGCGGGGGCACCACCATGTCCACAGGTACGCCCTGCCGTGTTGCAACATTGTGCAGGACACATGCTGCCACAATGATCCTGCACACTACTGGGGGTGCATAGAGTAGCTGCCAGCCAGAGCGGTCAAGGGAGCGGAAGCGTGACTTGAGCACTCCGAATGTGCGCTCCACTATGGCCCTGGTTGCAATATGGGCAGCGTTGTATCTCTCCTGGGGTGGTGTGGTGGGGTTACGGATTTGCATCATCATGTGGTTGCTCAGAGGGTAGGCACTGTCCCCTGGAGAGGTGATGATGGTTGTGATTATTGGGGTTTGTGTATTTGTGTGTGTTTGACATGCATGCATGTGCACAGGCATTTGTACTCATCTAGGAGCCATGTGGCGCCATGCCGCCCAGCTTCCAGGGCCCGGCTCAGGGCGGACATTCTGTATATGAAACTGTCATGGGTGGATCCAGGGTAGTTTGCATAGACAGAGGTGATGATTCCCTTTGCATCGCATACCACCTGCACATTGATGGAATGCCAGTGCTTGTGGTTTCGGTAGATGTGCTCAGTGGCCCGAGGTGGACGTAGGGCCACAATTGTGCAATCTATGAAACCGAGCACTTTGGGGAAGTGTGCCACCCTGTAAAAATCCTGGACAACGGCCTGCCTTTCTGCGGGTGTTCTGGGCATGTATATGTGCCTGCGGACTGAGGAGCGTGCAGAGATGATTGCCAACACCTGGTGTAGGCAGCGTGACTGCGTGGCCTGAGACCCCCCCCACTATGGCAGAAGTCCGCTAAAATGACCCAGTGGCCAAAAAATGCAGGACATTGAGCCCCTTCTCCAAGGGGCTCAATGCTTGGGAGCAGAGGGTGGGGGATGTAAGGTCATCTTCCCACTCCCTGACCAGGTCTAGCATGATATGAGGTGGAAACCTATACCTGCCGTAGACCTGGTCGTCAGGCATCCCAAAAAGGCTTGTCCAGGGTAAAAAAATGCGGGCCCTGGCTATTCTCCTCCTCTTGCGGTGTCCCACGATCAGTACTGCGACAAATGGGGCATTCATCGTAGCTGTATATACATGTTTGTTGTTTGTGCGCACTTTTATACTGTGCGCGGCACACTTCCGCCTGCCTTCGTGTGGCGGACGCGTTGACGCCTGTGCGCGTCTTTTGCTGTGTGCGGGTTTCCCGCATTCGAATCCATGAATACGGGTTGTGCGTGTGGGCGTTCCGTGTAGTTCCCTGCAGTACTTCTCCAGTTACGCTTTCTTTTTCAAGCGTTATTACCCATTCCGCGTGTTCCGCCCACTGTTCCGCCCACTTTTGTTGTGTGCGCCGCGCTATGTGCGCTTTCCCTGTGAGTGTAGCGCACGCCGTTTGATGACATGTGCGCCCGCGTGCGCCATGCACGGATTTGGCGCACAACCAGTGGAAAACACGCGCAGCGCCTTCCTTGAATCGCACGCGTGCGCGTGCGCTTGCTTTCTCACGCTTGCGCCAGCTTGCGCACGTTTGTTCCATGAATCGGCCCCAAAAGATTCAGCAAAAGGTACATTAGACAAGGATATTTATTTATTTAAAAGATTATTAAAACAGCGTAAGACAATATACATGCAAAATGTCCTCAGAGCTTGCAATTAATGTAGGCCTACACGCATTGTGCTGCAAATTGCCATATTTGAATTACAAAGGTGACTTGTCACAAGAATTGCCATAGTTTGTCACAAAAAATTGGCTTCACGTAGCCTGTGTTTTGCAATTAGGCACTTTGTCACGGCGTTGCAATTAATCAAATTGAGGGATCAGATTTAATGTAAGTAATTCTCTGCTTCAGGAGCGTTATATCTTCCTGTGCATTACCTAGCGCCAAGATGCCGTTGGTGCACGTGCGCTTAATAAATCTCGTTAACATAACGTAACATATCCACGAACAAAGGTGGCAGTGAAATTTGGAGGTACTGTATATTGCCTTAAACATAGACAGCATGAAAGCTGTAACTCGTGTAAAAAGTTACCAAAGCACTCCGTGTCACCACGCACATCCAATTTCCTGTCTGGGGTTTTCTTATACGTTCATGTTTCGGAACTACGAGTCCCAGAATGCAATTATTGGAACCATGAAAGTCCAAAGGTGGGACATGGTGTCCTAGTTGACTTGGTGTCATCTGGTTGCGTTCCGCGGAGAGAGGTTGGCTACTTCTGTAAAATCAAGCTGTGGCCATATGGGTTTGAGGGCATGCCTGAGTCTCTAGGTAGGTCACGCTCATTCAGCGAACACACTATACCGTCTTCCACTGTACGTGACCTCACTTACATTTTATTTGCCATAGATTCATTTTCGTGCTCTTTTGGACTCGTTCAATACTTGAACCCCCTGCTTTGGTTCTTGGCTTGTTTGTCTCCTTTCATTCCCAATGCTTTTGCCAATAAGTTGTGTTGGTATTAGTGATGCAGTTGTGTCTCCTCCGTCCTGTTATTGCTTTAACTGCAGGTCTCAGGCAACCACTCCTGCAACACATTCCCATTTGTTTTTTTTTTGTTTTCTAAGTTCAGTTCACATTTCTTGTCAAGTCTCATAGGTTGTATAATGTTACATCTGTCAAATTAAAAAGTTTAAACACTGCATGGGCCCCGCTCTGACCAGCGTCCACACCTAGGTCTTCACATGAAGGTAGACTCGGAAGTGAATGGCTTCATGCACTTTAACCAGTATTAACACCCGCACGGGGGAACCAGCCAATCAGGTACCTAGAAACGCGGGCTGAAACCTAAAATCTCAGCACGCGTTCGAAGCTGACTGACGGCTGGTTCCCCCAGCAACCATCTTCCCCCCACACTCCGTACTCTTATCTTTTTTTTATGACCATTCCCAACCCCCCTCCCCAACCCCACTTACCTGTGTGGCGCGTCGGTGCAGGTCACCGCCGCCGCAGCAGCGTCTGAGCTTCTGCGCCTGCTATGGAAAGGGAAGAGGGGCTCTGTACACTGTATCTTTCCATGGCGGCCATTTTAGCATACTATTTTCAGTAATTGAACGGGACGTGCAAGGCGTCCCGTTCAATAAATAAAAATAATTAGTTTTAACACCCCGTGTTATGGCATTGGTATCCCGGGATGCTAATGGTGTTAAGCCCCCAACCCACCCCCCACCCGTTCCAAGGCCTGTAACAGGGGTAATGGCCCAGAGCCTTCGTTAATGACCCTCAATTCACTCTGGCTATTGACATGGGCTTGCGGGCCGTTACCACCCATTCCAGACCTTTGAACGGGGGCTTAACGCCACAATTTGAGTCAATGGATTCACTTCAATGCAACATTTTGTGATCATGAACCAAGCTAACATCCACAAATAACAAGCCGACTGATTTGCATCTATGGTGACCATAGCTTCATGGTTATTTACATTGAGAATACTCAACACAATACTTTCTCACATCCGAAGGCCGTAAACAGTGTTGCCTTGACACCTTGAAATTTCCCGTTAATGGCTCCCAGGTCCTCCATCTTTTTGAGAGTATAAAAGAGATGATGAAGACAGAATGCTGTTGCTATCTTTGCTGGATAAAGCAACTTATGGATCATATGATGTGTTTGTGTGCTGCCCCATGCCATGTACGTGACACCCAAGATCCATGTGCATGTCTAAATCATGAGATCTTTTGCTTCTGGTGAATGAGCAGGCTACATCTGCCACATGTACCAGTTAAAAGATTTCAAGTGTTTCTGTCTCTGAATGAGGATCTTTCCAATATCACGGTGTAGATGGTCAAACTCCTTCCTACTAAATATTTTTTTTCTGAAAACACTTTTCATCCATAAGTATTCCAGCGCAGGCATTTTACTTTCGACCTTTCATTTAATTGTCCCCATGCCAGAAGTCACTGTGTCAGATAAGGTGACCTCAACCCATTGTGTCGTTAGTTGCGCAATGTGTGGTTCCAAAAAGAACAAGAGAGGTTGCAGGGGTGATACTCTGGATCCCGGCTGCAGTGAGCTCAAACAGTCCAAAGTGTTCTCCTCTTAGCGCGCTTTCATGCCTCAACAATCTTCAGGGAGGCTAATTGAATGCAGGTGTGCAGGGTTGAATTCCTCTGGTATGTACCAGGCAGTGGCAGCAGGGAATTCTGGTAACAGTAGTGTAGAGCCAGCCAGGATCCAACTCTCCCCCATTTTTAATGTTAGTCCTCAGTGGGGAGGGGAAGGAAGTTACCATCAGTACAGCACTCCAAAGTTACACAAGAGTTCCACTGAACACATTGATGTAATCCTTCAAAACGTATCAATCTCAAAACAAGGAGACAATCAGGTCAATTAGAAACTTATATTTAAACAGCCAGCCAGCGTGTTAGGAATACCTGAGCAATTTGGACGTTTTGATCATTAACTTTATTCTACGCCCATAATACGGTGGTCTGGAAGAGATGTCTGGGTATCCATCTGAAATAGCGGCAGCTGTGTCAATGTATGCAATGTTGGGGTACATCATGGCGAGGGCTTTGATCTTGTCTGGTTTTACACCTTACACTGCAAAAACAAGATTTAAAAACGTACACAAGCGCACACACCTGGGCAATATTCCAAAGGACCCATCTCTATCCCATACAATAGTCATGTCATCTTTTAATACTGTGCTCATTTAAATCAAATAGGAAACATTTAAGTATCTTGAAACAGACTGCTGAATAGTGGGGGTGTACATTTGGAGACGCACATTCTCCTTGAGTTTATGTGCGCCTTAGTTTTCCGATTTAAGCTTAGTGTCAGTTGCAGTCCAGGTAAATAGATCACAGACTCCGTTTATACCGCTTTAAAATAATTTCTGAGCAGAGAACTCCAGCCGTAGACCTCACAACTCTTCAGCCGTGATTCAACTGCCGTTAGCCAGATTATCATCCAGTTCTATAGTGTCATTACATCGGTCCCATGTAATAATGTCCATGCAAAATTTGCTGAATAGTGGGTGTGTACATTTGGAGACGCACATTCTCCTTGAGTTTATGTGCGCCTTAGTTTTCCGATTTAAGCTTAGTGTCAGTTGCAGTCCAGGTAAATAGATCACAGACTCCGTTTATACCGCTTTTAAATAATTTCTGAGCAGAGAACTCCAGCCGTAGACCTCACAACTCTTCAGCCGTGATTCAACTGCCGTTAGCCAGATTATCATCCAGTTCTATAGTGTCATTACATCGGTCCCATGTAATAATGTCCATGCAAAATTGTCCCCAGACAAAAAAGTCACTGTTTTTTGCAGAGGCGTTATTACATTGAACACGCGGGGTGTCGAATGGGAAATTATATTGTGCCTCCTATACTGTATGAATTATGAATATATGTATATTGGCCTACGCCAGGCTGCTTATAAGCCACTTGCGAGGAAATCCACGTTGCAAGGTCTTGACCTTAGATCAGTGTAAGCCACCATTTTAGGTCTATCTGCCATTTTAGGTTCTGCCTCTAAGAGTCACCCTGTGTTCTAAGATGGAGGACAATGTCATTCTGAATGTAACATGGCCGTTTTGACCTCTGTATATAAACTATGTATAACTTGCATGCAGGCTACATGTTGGGGTCATGAACTGAGACCTTGTCCTTCACTGACCTGTGTGTAGAGGATTACTTGCACCAACAAAACTAATCCACAAGCATATGTTAGAGACAATGTATTCAAATACCGAAATGTGAACACTTGTTTGACTACATAGTATAAAACTGTTTGGGAAGGTTTAACATGAAATCCTAAGATATACTGTTGCCATTGAGGCTT
The DNA here is from genome assembly GCF_040938575.1 of Ambystoma mexicanum. NCBI lineage: Eukaryota > Metazoa > Chordata > Amphibia > Caudata > Ambystomatidae > Ambystoma > Ambystoma mexicanum. Next base: position 1,418,445,552 of record NC_090934.1, on the reverse strand, counting down.
GTTAGTGAATATATTAAAGGTAAACCCTAAATGTACAGATGGACGAACTCGGCACAAACCCTAGATCCATAATATATTAAAGGGATGGTCTAGTAAAAATGTTTATTTAAAAAATAGATAGGCCACATAAAAAAAAAATACTAGCATTCTCCGTTTTAAAACTTCCTATGTAAAATTTTGAGCTATTCAAGCTCAAAATTCGCAAAAGCAAGCACAGGGGCGCAGCCATTTTGCGAAATGGAGGTCCTCCTGTGCTGGCTTTTGCTTTTGCGGCACTAATGAAGGAAAAGCCAGCCAGCTGTAGGAAACAAAGGCTACCGCTGGGTGGCTTTCCCTTCATTAGTGCTGTAGGCGGAGGACGGGGACCGGAGACCAGAGCAGGAAAGCTGCAGCTGAATCTCGGTAAGTGCTATTTATTTATTTTACAAAAAATAAGCACTAGCTGCGTTTTTTTTTCTAAGTGTTCCGGGCTGGAGGAGCCTGGAAAAATAGAAATAAAACCGCAGCTTTAAAAACGTTGTATTTATGTTTGCAGTCGCTTTTGAAGCGACCACAAACATAAATACAACGTTATTGTGTTGGAAAACGCTGCAGTTTTTCTTTCCAAGTTTCTCAGGCTCCTCCGGCTCGGAGGAGCCTGAGAAACATGGAAAGAAAAACCGCAGCGTTTTCCAACACAACCGCGTGTGTTTCTGCCTGCTGTGGCTATCACTTTGAGTCTCCGGTGCGGGAGCACCGGAGACCCAAAGTGAAAGCCACAGCAGGCAGAAACACACGCGGTTATGTTTACATGCCGTGTAGTGTTTCTACCTGCAGCTGATTTCCCATTTGGGGCTCTCGGGCTCCCCGTGGGGAGCCCGAGAGACCCAAATGGGAAATGCTAAATGCTGTGTTGTCTGCCTAAATCTGCTTTCCCATTTGGGGCTCTCGGGCTCCCCGTGGGGAGCACGAGAGACCCAAATGGTAAAGCAGATTCAGGCAGAAACAACGCGGTTGTGTTGGAAAACTCTGTGGTTTTTCTTTCCAAGTTTCTCAGGCTCCTCTGAGCCGGAGGAGCCTGAGAAACTTGGAAAGAAAAACCGCAGCGTTTTCCAACACAATAACGTTGTATTTATGTTTGAGGTCGCTTCAAAAGCGACTGCAAACATAAATACGTTTTTAAAGCTGCGGTTTTATTTCTAAGTTTTCCGGGCTCCTCCAGCCCGGAAAACTTAGAAAAAAAAACGCAGCTAGTGCTTATTTTTTGTGAAATAAATAAATAGCCCTTACTGAGATTCAGATGCAGCTTTCCTGCTCTGGTCTCCGGTCCCCGTCCTCCGCCTACAGCACTAATGAAGGGAAAGCCACCCAGCGGTAGCCTTTGTTTACTACAGCTGGCTGGCTTTTCCTTCATTAGTGCCGCAAAAGCAAAAGCCAGCACAGGAGGGCCTCCATTTCACAAAATGGCTGCGCCCCTGTGCTTGCTTTTGTGAATTTTGTGCTTGAATAGCTTAAAATTTTACATAGGAAGTTTTAAAACGGAGAATGCTAATATATTTTTTTTATGTGGCCTATCTATTTTTTAAATAAAAAATTTTACTAGACCATCCTTTTAACTTATATTAACGTGGAAATTAGTTGAACATCATGATTTCGAGGCTATAAAGAGTGCGACTATTCTAATGTACAGTCCCACTCACTGAGCACACCGAACAGAGCTGGAGTTCGCTGTGTTGTACTGAGAGCCGATAGCTATCTGTTGCTTTGTCCTTTGAAACTGTTCAGTATAAAATATAGATCTTTTGTATGTTCCTTTGTAACCCGTGTTTGTTGTACTTCCTTTTGGGGTACTCAGTCTCGATATCTTCTTTTTGTTTTCACATGGGGACACCCCCGCAATCACTATTTTGATTTTTTTTTTTTTTTAATGGGAGCAGGGGACATCCCCACAACCTGTCCTCATACATAATGTCATCATATACAATGTCGCCAATGGCTTTTCCCGGCTACATTATGTATGGGGAAATTATGTTTGAGGACATTATTATCTGATACAATTACATCATAACACAAGGAAAACAAGTGTACAGTCAGGGGTGTTGCTAGTTCTGGAAAAGGTCTAGGGCTACGCTAATGTCGGGACTGTCAGGACTCGGGGCTTGCTACACTTTTCGTTGTAGCCCCTGAGCTTCTATCCTGCGCTACAACCAAAAGACCCAGGGCTATAGCCCCCACCGCCGACATCCCCTCTGTGTACAAGACCTGCTGCCTTCCTTCTCAGCTGGCTTTGTGGTCTTGCATTCTGTCAATATGGATGTTTCTGGACTAGTTCTCTTGTCCTGTTACCACTATTTAAACCTTATTGTGATGCTTTTGGTAACTAGCCGAGTCTTCCTTTGAGTACATTTGTATCCTCAAGTGCTTGTGCAGTAGTCTCTTCAGATCGATCATTCTATAACGATTGGCAGGGTGGTGGCAGTCGCTAACGATATATTCAAATGCTCCTCACTGCGCAAAGTTGTTCAAGTCCTTAAGGTCTGTCCATGCGGGAGAAGATAATGGAATGGAATGCAGAACGTATCAGAATATGGAACCACCCACTCTGGTCGATTTATTTTGTCTTTTATCACTTCCCAAATAGGCCATCTTCCTGTTGTTCTAACTAATCCAGTCAACCACAATCAGCACAAACCAGGATCCCACCATAGCACAAGCCACGTGGGAGGAGTCTCCCCAAACCTCCCAGACCCCACACCACCATTGCACATTCAGTTAAACCAACGGTTCAGAAATTGGAACTACCAGTAAGGTTCAGAGGGATGACCCCTGAGTAGGGTTGGGCAAACACATCATAGCTGTCCACTAGTTCAAACTTTATCCTTCCTAGTTGTTCCTTCCTGTTCCAATTGGCTCTGGGAGTTTGCACCTCCTCTGAGCCCACCAGCAGCTGCTTGCATCAGTGCTGGAGCCTCAGTGGACCAACAAGATGAGAAGTTGCAAAGTGGGGATTTACCAGCAACAGACTAAGGGCGTAATTCATGGAATTAAGCGCAGAAATGGCACATGCGGCTGGCGCACAGAGTGCGCGTGTGGCAGCTTGCGACAGCTGCGTGCGCCAAAACCCATTTTGGCACACAGCGTATTCATAGATTTATACATCCATAACCAGCCGTGGCTCAGAGTGGCGCAGCCACCCTGCACAAGTGCCAGTTACCCCTCCATCCCCGCCCCATGTGCCAAAAAAATGGCACAAATCCCCTACATTTTGCAAAGGCCCAGGGACCAGTATACAGCCCCCCCCCAACCACGAAAATGTGCTAAAAATGCAACACAGCCCTCACGCGCCAGTGAAATTGCATGTAAAAGTCCCCACACACCCCTCGGAATACGCGTACCCCGTTTGAGCCAGCAAAATCGCATGTAAAAGTCCCCGCGCACCCCTCGGAATATGCGTACTCCGCTTGTGCCAGCGAAATCACGTGTAAAACTCCTTACGCACCCATCCAAATACGTCTACCCCTCTCGCTCAAGGTAAATTGCGTAGCAAAAGTCCCCCCTGTGGCGTGGGCTGCCTGTGGGCATGGGGAGGGTGGATGGGCTGCCTGCGGGTCATGGACTGGGGTGATGGGCTGCCTGCGGGGCATGCCCAGGGGTGATGTGTATTCCGGGGGTGCGCAGGGAGTTTCACACGCGATTTCGCTAGCGCGAGTGGAGTACGTGTATTCTGTGGGTGCGCGGGGAGTTTCACATGCGATTTCGCTAACGCGAGTGGGGTATGTTTATTCCGGGCATGAGCGGGGAGTTTCACACCCGATTTCGATAGCGCGAGCGGGGTATGTGTGTTCCGGGGGTGCGTGGGGAGTTTCACATGCGATTTCGCTAGCGCGAGCAGGGTACGTATATTCCGGGGGTGTGCGGGGAGTTTCGCATGCGATTTGGCAGTGTGTGCCCTCCCGGGTGTGCCCAACCCCCTTCCCCATGCCCCGCAGGCAGCCCACACCACTGGGGACCACTCCACACCGCAGGCCATGCTCCGCAGGCAGCCCACCACCCCATACCATGCCCGGTAGGCAGGCCACATGGCACCATGCACTTGGGAGCCCCGACTCATGTCCCCCACCCCACCCACCATTGACGGGCACCTGCCAGCAGGCCCGGACTCATGTCACCCACCCCACCCATCCACCCACCCACCATTGATGGGCACCTGCCGGCAGGCCCTGACACATGTCCCGCACCCCACCCACTTTGAGGGGCACCTGCCTGCAGGCCCTGACTTATGTCCCCCACACCACCCACCCCACCCACCATTGATGGGCACCTGCCAGCAGGCCTTGAATCATGTCCCCCACCCCACCTAACCACCCACCCACCCACCATTGACGGGCACCTGCCAGAAGGCCCCGACTCATGTCCCACACCCCACCCACCATTGACGGGCACCTGCCAGCAGGCCCCGATTCATGTCCCCCACCCCACCCACCATTGACTGGCCCCTGCCAGCAGGCCCGACTCATGTCCCCCACCCCATCCACCCACCCACCATTGACTGGCCCCTGCCAGCAGGCCCTGACTCATGTCCCCCACCCCATCCACCCCACCCACCATTGACGGGCACCTGCCAGCAGGCCCCGTCTCATGTCCCCCCATCCACCCCACCCACCATTGACGGGCACCTGCAACCCCTTCACCCTAAAGAACTATGTACAAAGGCGACAGGCAAGTCTTACGGCTCACTTTTTGATGTCCCGGGCCAGGGCATCATCGAACTCCACGTCGATGTTCCGGAGGCGGGCCTCTTCCCTGGCCTCGAGGTCTCGCAGGGATGCAGCCATGCCCTCCGCAAACTCCCTGCGAGTTGCCTCGAGGCACTCAGCCCGCCTCAATGCCCTGCGCATGGAGTTCTCTGCCCTGACCATAATGAGACATGCCTCGTCTGCCCGCCGCCACTCCACATCAATCTGCTGGCCCAACCGCTGCCACACAGAAGACACTCCCAATCCAGGGTCCTCCTGCCCTCCGGCCGATGCCTGCCCCTATGATGTTGATGGCCCGAGCCATCATCGCTCCCACCCTGAGCCTGCTGCTGCCGTGCATGTGCCCTGCCTGTTGATGCCTGCATGTCCTCCTCTTGCTGGGGTCCAGTTGGTGTGGTTGCCACCCCTGAGAGACCTCCGACTCCCGACTGTGGCAGGGATGTGCCCTCCACCAGCCTGGTCGCTGGCTCAGGGGCAGCTACAAATGGTGCCCAGGTGATACTTGGGCAGGAAGATGTCATGGAGGACGACTAGCACATAGGGGGTTCAGTTGAGGAGGGGGTCGCTAGAAGATCCAGCACATGAAGGAACCCAGCGCTGGTGACCTGTCCTAGTAGGCCGAGACAGTCAAAGCGATATTCGAAAAGACGTGCATTGTCCAGACAAGAACCCTGCACGTCATCCCGAATACCAATTTGACGCAACGCCACCCCAGCTAGGACAGGCTTAATCTGGTCACGGATTGCCACATCCGTAAAGAGAGGAAGGCCAGTTGTTGTTTGCGCATCCCCTCCCTGAAAACGGGTCTGGACAAAGGCATCCCTGCTGGTGCGGGATGATGCAGTCATAGGATCAAGGACAGGATTACACACAGGCACCTCCGCGGCGGCCTGTGCTGCCTCCTGTCCCTGCCCCTGGACTGCACCACTAGCACTAGTAGAATCCCCCCTCCAGGCCCCGTTGGAGGGCCTTCCACGGCCTCCTTCACAAACGAATTCACCACCAACCTGGATGACTCTGTGCCATCTTCCTCCATAGGCCCCTGTGTGGGCTCAGCTGCCCCTACTGCTGCCGAGGAGTTCACCTCCAACCTCCGCCTCTTGGACCTTCCTCGGCAGCTGCGGCAATGGACGCGGCACCAGACTCCTTACTCTCGGAAGAGATGACTACGTGGCAGGAGAGCTGAGCCTTGCATCTCCGGCTGGTGGAGGGAGCCCTGCCACTGTGCTCCACAGCACCGGCTCCGCCCTCTTCATCAGTCGACGCTGCAGACAGGAAGAGACAGAACACAGGCATCAGGGCACTGTACAATTGTCAGATACACACATGACAGTTGCACATGAGTGGCAGTGTCAAACTTCACAGATGGAATCACACTCCCCAACACTCATAGCATTTGAACCCACACACATGCACAAATTAACAGAAATAGTGCAGCAAGCATCAGCATCCATACACACACAACAGCATGAACATCTGAAGGTTGGCATGATGTCACAAGCAACATGGGGAGTGCCGAACACTTGCACACACGCCAACAGACAGACATGCACCTGAACATATATACCCCTGTGGAATCAGAAAAATACAATATTAAGGCTTTTACACCATACAAAGGAAAATACACCGACACAGGCTTGTAAAGATTCCCAGAATCTTTATTACAAAAACTGAACAGTATTGAACAAAGTACACAAATAGCTATTTGGCTGTCGATACATCACAGAGACCACCAGCAGGGTTCAATGTGAGCAATGAGCAGAATTTGCTAGCTGGACATCAGCGTATTTATACAGTTTGTTATAATGATGTCCATCCTTTTACAAGTTAATCATACACTGGGCTAGGGTCGCGCCAGGTTCGTTTCCTAATTTACATATCTTGTGCATGCGGTTTACTTTTCAACATATTTACTAACACACACTATTATTCTTTAGTTTAACGTTACACTCTACATATTGCTTTAATACAGATCAAACAAATGTTTCGCATGTCGTAATAGGATAGCATTATTGTTCTTGTATACTTGTAGGTTAACATCGCTAATTCAAGTAATCCCCTGATCCCGAGGTCAACGAAGGACAAGGTCTACATGACCCTAACATATAGCCTGAAGGCAGGTTGGACATTAACTTCCCTACAGAGGTTGGAGAGGTTAAAGCAAGAACAAGAGCACACGAGATGGCCATTTTAGACTACCGGGTGACTTTGCACGAATAACTAAAATGGCGGTTCTAACCTAAAATGGAGGCTCGATTCACTTGAGGTCACGACCTTGTAATACAGATTTCCTCGCAAAGCGACTGGGCATAGGCCAACATATACGAGGACAAAACAATATTATATCAGTTCTAACAAACCCTCCTTTTGACCTATGCCAAGCACTAAACTACCTTCAATCACTTTGCAACTAACTCCATATTTCGACATCTATACATCCCGAATCATTGTCTGACATATCTATTGCCATTAGATCAGACACCAGAGTTTCTTTTAACACATACTCTTTGGAAACCTTCTCTGGGGCATATATTTTATGTCCTAATACACTTCTTGCTTGCGCGAACATCCCCCTAATACTGAGCATATACCAGGGAGACACTGTATACAACAGCAGAGAAACAGAAAACTTCCCAAGATAATCAGCAGGGCCGAAAATAACTTCCATCCCCATGACCGTAGGAGGTCCAAAAACCATGCACTAAGTTCCCAGTTTCCCTCAGGAACATGTACTTCTGAACTAAGAACATGTAGATTGTGGATAGCCCTAAAGATCGTTGGAGAGAAGACTGGTACCTTAACGCAGCAAGCGGGCCCCACTAATTTACATACTCCTCCACGCTTGGCCAGAATGACATCTAATGCCATCCGGTTCTGAAGAGCCACTAACCTTATCACTTTCTGTTCTAACGTCATATTATAGAGTATGTCAGTGGTCCGGTTGATGGTTCTCTCCAATACTCTCGCTAGTCCCCTGATATCTTCTGAATTCGTAATTTGCCCAAAAAATGGCATGAAGGATTTCATGATGTCTCCTAGAGTTTGCGCTGGAGTATCCCCTTTCACACCTCGGTGTGGACACGTTTTCGAAATCTCTGCAGTACTGTTAATAAATACCCCAGGTAGTAGAATCCCTAAATAGCAGGTTCCTTGCCAATCCCTGGGCAACCATGGAAATGCCACATCACCGCAAACAAAATAGACAGGTTCACCTACGTACAGAGTTCTGTTCTCACCAGTCAAATTCGCAACGTTGGCGCACTTTCTAAAATTACCCAGTGACCGTGTTCCATTCCTCTGTATGCAGAAGGATACTGAATCGGGCTATGGTTAACATAAAATGGAGGCGTGGCATCCTTATTGCCTATAGGAGCCATTTTGAAAGAGATTAAAGACTGAAAAGGATGAGACAATCTATCAGAGGGCCTAACAGAAGCAACGTTTGGCTTACTTCTATTTGCAAAAAGCGAGCATCCCAGGGGCATCAAAACATGTTTTTCAAAACTATTTAAATTTGTACCATCAAAGTTCCCTGAGATGTGTAATTCTATCGGCCAAAGAATAGTGCTCTAAGAGAAGCGTAACAGGCAGCTGTCCAAGGTAAAGGATGAATATACCAATCTAGCCCCTTATGTCCATGTTGCGGTAGATGTGAACAGATCCAGCAATTGGTTCTATTTAAAATTGCATGAGTGGCATTCATAATTAACAAAAGGGTATTATTCTGATAGTTCCGTCTATGCGAAGAATCTCTAGGCGATAAACTATGCAATTGCACAGAAGGAGTGGGGATAACAGATACAATTTCAATAGGTAAGAAATTCTTTAGCAGACATGCTTCCTCCAGATACCATAACCCAGAACCAGCAGTTAATATAAATCCAGTAATTATCACAAAAAGGCAACAATACACTTTGGGGATCCCCTTACATGCTTGATTATTGTCTCTGCTAGTCACATATTTATCTAAAAGTTCGGTACGAGCGGTAGCGGGTGCAGGCATTGTAGCCTTCAACTGAAAAAGAACACCAATTGTTCGTTTGCTGTCGTCTCCAGTCGCGCGTCTTCTTAATGTCTTTCCCACAACCCTCAGCCAACAGAATCCTTCCGTACAATCGGGCCAAAAAGACAAGCTCTGAAATGATTTTCTCGATCGCACAGTCAGACCGTGCTGTACGTCTATTTCCTCGGACGCAAATTATATTTCACAGTTTCTAGTGAGGACAAAGTGTCGTCACTTCCTCCTGGAAGTGGCGAATGAACGGAAATGGGATCAGAAAAGGATTGATCCAGAAGTTCCACTGTTGGGGAGTGCGGAGACAAGATGGCCGTTTTGTCTGGCCTTGCGGATTCTGGAGCGGTCTCCGATTCTCCCTTGTTGGTTGCTGCTGTTTCAGGCACGCGAGTTACAGCAATGAGTTACAGCAATGGGAAGGGATTCTGTATCTTCTGTATCGTATGGCACTGGCTGTGGGATCCGTTTGGTGTGCGTCGCATGGATCCAGTTCTTACGACCCGTTACCCGCACAGCAGTCTGAGTGACTAGCAGGACTTGGTAGGGACCCCTCCACCGAGGTGCAAGGCAAGACGACCTCTCAAAAACTTTCATGAGGATCCAGTCCCCCGGTCGTTGACTGTGACCGGGACCCTCGTAACGTACAGGTAATGCCTCTCGCACCTGGTGATAAATTGAAAACAGATTTTTAGTCAACTGGTTACAGTAATCTGAAAGAAGCACATTTTCTGTATCCCGTAATGAATTACTTTTTGGCAAACCCCAAATATTAGCACGTCTCCCCATTACCACCTCAAAGGGAGAGAGCCCAGTCTTAGTTTGAGGGGTTGTTCACATCGACAGTAACACGATCAGTAAGATGTCCGGCCATTTTAGCTTGGTACCAGCACACGTTTTAGCGAGTTTGTTCTTTATAATGCTGTTATGCCTTTCCACTAATCCAGCATTTTGGGCATGTCTGGCCGAATGGAACCGTTTATCAATCTGTAATCCTTTGCAAATTTGTAGGATTACAGTAGCGATAAAGTGTGGCCCATTATCCGACCAGATGACTCTCAGCAGCCCGAACCTAGGAAAAAACTCTTTCAACAGAGTTTTTGCCGTTGTTATGGCCGTTGCATCTCTAACTGGGAAGGCCTCAACCCACTTACTAAAGGCAGAAATGACAGCCAACACATATTTAAGATTGTTACAACGTTCCACTTCAATAAAATCAAAGTGAATAACCTCAAACGGGACAGAAGGTGGAGCGAAACTTCCTCTAGGAGTCAAGGTACCTTTTCAAACATTGTGCTGCATGCAGACCATACACCCTTGGACAAAACGCTCTTCAGTTTTGAAAATCTTATCATTGGCCCACACACTGTGTAGCATTTTAGTCAATTTACGTGCACAAACATGTGTTGGACCATGAGCCATAATAACCATCATTGTAATGTAGGCGTCAGGGAGTAACCATTTTCCTTCAAAATTGTCCACCCAACACCCATCATCATCCAGTCTCCCTGCACCCTCGATCCATCTCTTAGTTTCCTCTATGGTAGCATCTGCTTGAATGTCTTTTACAGCATCGATACTTTGACCCAAAGTGCAAACATTTACAGTTTCTCTTACAGCATACATTTCTGAACTGGAATCAGTAGCAGTTTGTTTAGCTATCTAATCAGCGAAAGCATTCCCTTTTCCTACATCATCTGTAACCTTTTGATGTGCTGAACATTTTATAATAGTTAACTGAACAGGGAGTGCGAGTGCTGAAAGTAATCACACTATTAAAGTGCCATGCTGAATTTTCGTCCCGTGCGAGGTCAAGAAACCTTGTTCTTTCCAAAGTCTGCCGAAGTTGTGAACCACCCCAAAAGCATACTGACTATCAGTATATATATTTACTGTAAGCCCTTCAGAAAGTTCACAAGATCGAGCTAACGCTATAATTTCTTCGGTCTGCGCAGAATTATGCATAATTCTTTTGGTTTCCACAATCGTGTTTAAGGTAGTGACGGCATAAGCAGCCGTGGATGTACCGTTCCGAAGTTTAAAACAAGAGCCATCACAAAATAGCTCTCCTTGTGGGCTATTCAAAGGCGTGTCTTTCAGATCGATTCTGCCTTTAGTCTCTTGTTCTGTCACATAAAGGCAATCGTGTGACGTTTCATCACCATCAACAGTGTCTTGCGGGACAGGTAAAAGTTCAGCCGGATTTAATGCACAACACCTCTGAATTTGAAAGTGGGGGGCAAACAAGATTAGTTCATATGTTGTCAATCGTGCAGAAGTGAGGTGTTGCGTTTGAGTTCTATTCAATAAAATATCTACAGAGTGAGGTACCATTAGGGTTAAATCATGACCCAGGACCATTCCCTCAATCTGTTTTACAGTCGCAGCAGCAGCAGCAAAAGCTCTCAAACATCTCGGCAAAGCACATGCAACAGGATCAAGGGCGGATGAAAAATAGCCGCATGGCCTATTCTTCCCTCCATGTTCCTGCGTTAACACAGCCAAAGCACATCCATCACGTTCATGCACATATAACACAAATGCATTGTCATAATTCGGATTTCCTAAAACCGGCGCTGAACACAGCGCGGATTTGAGCAAATCAAATGCTGTCTGGTGTTCCAAAGTCCATGGCAATGGCAAAGAAATGCCCTTCTTTGTCAAAGCCAGCATTGGTTTAATTGTTAACGAACAGTTAGGGATCCACAATCTACAGTAAGAAGCCATACTTATCAGGGCTCTAACTTCCTTCTGCGTATTTGGGACAGACATGCCAGAAATAGTCTTTATTAGTTCAGGTGTCAACCGTCTTCCCTCCTTTGGCAGGAGGTAGCCTAAATAGGCGACCTCCTGACAACAATATTGGAATTTTTTAAGTGAAGCTTTGTGGCCGTGTTTCGCTAGATGACAAAGCAACAACACGGTGCCTTCTTTACAGGCGCTCTCAGAATCAGCAGCCAAGAGGAGATCATCTACATACTGTAGTAATGTGCAAGTAGTAGGCAACTCTAGAGTATCGAGCTGCTCTTTCAATGCCCTAATATAAATACTTGGACTCTCAGTGTACCCTTGTGGTGCACGAGTGAATGTGAATGAGCATCCACCTAGGGTAAACGCGAACAAATACCTGCTATCCTTGTGTATAGGAATACTAAAAAAACACGTTTTTAAGATCAACAACGCTAAAATGAGTGGAAGAAGCCGGAATCATGGTTAGTATCGTTGTAACATCAGGTACAATAGGAAATTGAGGAGCCACAATTTTGTTAATAGCACGTAAATCAATTATAAAACGAAAGTGAATCGCATTATCACCTTTATTGTATACTGGCAAAATGGGGCTGTTACATAGGCTACCTGTAATTTCCTCAATTACTCCACGATGTACAAAATCATAAACTATACATTTCAAAGCATGCTTGCCTTCAACTGAGATTTTATACTGCGGGATGCGAGGCAATTTTATTCCATGTTTCAAAATAATTTTAACAGGTTCAATTTGAAGAATGCCCACATCATTATCATCAATTGCCCATAAGCATTCTGGAACATTACTGAATTATGGTGGTAACGGTCGAGTCAAAAACTGAGAGGCGAGTGATTGCTGAGGTGTAATTGTTAACCGAACTCCGTCCGGAGAACAATGCATTACTGCATGCAATGCCTTCAACAAATTTAGCTCCAGCAAGTTATCCCCACAGTTTGTGGTAAGTAGAAATGGACACTGTTCCGTAAAGGGACCCAGTGTTATCGGTATCGGCAAAGAGACCGGACAAACTACAGGAGTGCCTGAAAACCCTACGGAAACGTTGGACTGCCCTGACAGGGGAATATTTGGAACCTGTGAATGATCAATGGAACATTTCTGTGCTCCCGTATCTACTAAAATTAGTTGCTTCCTATTTCCCACCGCCATCTCAACGTAGGGGCCTTTCTGATGAACAGGAATAGGCGTTGGTTCCAAATCCTGATTCGGACAATCCTAGCAAAACAGAATATTATCAAAAGGAAGCTCTTCAGAGAGGTACGAGGCAGAAGGGTGATCAAAAATGTTTCTATTATCCATATTCAAAACTTGCTTATCTTGCGAAGGAGGTTCCTGTGATTCTGGTGCAAACTGACCTCTGCCAGGGCCTGTGCACCTGGGCGACCTCTGGATCGTCTACCCATGTTCCCAAATGACCTTTGCTGCAAGGTCAGACATTGTGCGTGCCAGTGGCCTTCCTGTCGACAAAAGGCACACTGGTTAAAGGTTACCGAAGCCAAGGGCGCACTTCCCTGTGGAATGTACTGACCTCTAAATTGATTAGCCCCTCTAGTGCTTCTAACAATCTGTTGTAATAAGACTTTTGTTTTCAGGTCACCCTTTTTTTAAAAAGTTTTTCCTTTTCAGTATTTACACGACTTTCATAATACTGAGCCATACGCAGTACTTCTGATTGAGACTTCGCCTGCCAAGCGCTTTCAGAAGACATAATCTGTAACTGGATGTCAGGCAGCAATCCACGCTCAGATTTGTCGACAAACAGCCTTTTCCCTGACTCTGTGCCTAAGTCTTGTCCACTGAAATCTGAAAATACCTGCTCGAACCGATTGAAGAAATCGGTAGCACCCTCAGACTTTCCTTGGACACAGGCCGTAAGCTTGTCCCAAATGATTATTTTTTCATGAACTATAGTTTTCAATTTTACGATAATTCTATCAGGCAAGGTTAATATCACTTGAGGCGGTCATTCGCCAGCTGGTCTTTCTCTATCTAGCCTAACCATGTTATCCCGTGTATCTCCCAACCCAGGTATATCATCTATAGTCCTAATCTGTTTCCACAAATCGACTGGCAGGAGTATGGGAAATAATAAATCAATATCACTTAAGGTGAATACCGACGACTGGAAGACCGACTCTATTTCTTTATAGAACCCGGTCAGATTCTTTCTTACATCGGGAATAGATTGCTGTATGGTGTTCACTTCCTGTCTTGAAAACGGGACGTGAACAAACTGCGATACGTAATGTGCAGGAATTTCTCCCGCGACTATTCCTCGTGCAGCATCGGCCGCAATCTCAACTTTCGGGACAAATGTCGGAGGGACCGCTCTAATAGGCAACTGAGAAGTAGGCAGCTCCGAACGCTTACTAAGCAAAAGAGCCAGATCAAGCGCTAAGGCAGTCAAAGAAGTATCAACCGAAAAAGCTCTTTTATAAACACTCAACAATTCTGTGGGACAACAAATCTTTCTATTTACGCACTCGTTCTGCAGGTACTCTACCATCACCTGTATCACCTTCTTTTGCATTTTTAACGTTTACTGACTATATGTGTCATATACTTCATCTGGAGTTATCGACATATCCGAAATCCATCTTATCGCATCTTTTATACAAATTCACGCTTCCTCACCTTTTAATTCACGGCAAGGAGAAAAGCGCTTCTGTAAATACATAATACCTAAACTACCAACATGTGCTTCCTCGTTCTGTAACCCTTTCAACTCCTTCCTATACTCAAAAATCCTCTCAACATGCTCATATACCTTCTCTGTAGTATATATGGACAACACTTAGGCGTTCAAATCCCGTAACCCCTGTGGGAAATCTACATCATTTAATCTATTCCACATTACACTCAAATGAGTCCCTAATCCTTCAATAAAAATATTTTTCTCAGGAACACCTTTTAAATTTTCGAGTGTGGAAAAAACATCAGCTTGTTCACCCTTCTCCATGCAATGTTTAGCCCAAGCAAGTAATTATTTTTTTTTGTCTGGGGACACAGTATTACGAGTCACAACCCTTGGTCTCGCTTCTTGGTCTACTACAAGCGATGCAGAATCACTTGGAAGAGGAATTGTAGGCACATTCTGAATATCAACAGGTGGAGGCAAGGGGGCAAGCAAAGGAGCGATGGCTGGAAGAACAACAGGAAGAACAACAGGGAGTACCGGAGGAACTATAGGAGGAGGAATAACAATGGGAAGGGGCAAAGCGCAAGGAGGAAGGAAGTACGGAGGTGGCGCAGAAGCACTGGGCCTTCTTCGTTCATGCAAACGTTTATTAATCAATTCATCTCATGTATGAAAATCTTTTGAAGCGTACATTTTCTGAATGCCTAATTGAAACGCTCTATCCGTGTTCCTAACTGACACCAATTGTTTATTTTGGTCATATAACCGTGCATTTTCGACACTTGTCATATGTCTATGCATATGTTTCTCTCTACTCTTTTGTTGCTGCATAGCTTCTGTTTTCCAACAGTGTAATGCGTCAAATGCTGCAGGTCTAGCCTTTTTCTTTACTAATACAGACTCTAGATAATCTATACGAGGGATTTCAAAACTACCATTGGTTGGCCACCGAAGATTAGAATTATGTCTGGTCTGTCTGTGCCAAATGTCATTAAATGCTATACTACCAAAGCCTTTCTTACAGTACATAGTACATGCCGGCGATCCCTCCTCTGGTGCGGGGCGGCTATCTTCCAAAGATTGTCTGTCGCTGCGGAATAATGCCCTAAAGCAGGCAGACAATTTCCCAGGCATATCAAAGTGTTGGTGTTACCTGGTCAAGTAATTGTGCTCGCAAGTACAATGCGCCAAATTCAAATTGTCAGGGTTAAATTAAGAATCCGGACACGATTCACCTGACCAAAGGACTGGGAGGCCCGATCGGATTACTAAGGAAAATGCTAAGGACCCACATGTCTGGTGATTTTCGGCAAATTTACCCACCTCGATAGATGGACCCTCGTCAAGACGTCGTCTCGGGCTACAGCTCACCGTTCAGGGATCGGATCGTGCAGTTTTGTCGTGGAATTCGCTTCTCGTCTAGAGTGGCCATTTCTGTTGGCACAGTCCGATCCCGGTCCAATAGCCAAGCCAACCTGCAACGAGACGAAGTCAATCTTGAGGGTCCCTGTTCAGGCGCCATCTGTGGAATCAGAAAAATACAATATTAAGGCTTTTACACCATACAAAGGAAAATTCACCGACACGGGCTTGTAAAGATTCCCAGAATCTTTATTACAAAAACTGAACAGTATTGAACAAAGTACACAAATAGCTATTTGGCTGTCAATACATCACAGAGACCACCAGCAGGGTTCAATGTGAGCAGTGAGCAGAATTTGCTAACTGGACATCAGCGTATTTTTACAGTTTGTTATAATGATGTCCAGCCTTTTACAAGTTAATTATACACTGGGCTAGGGTCTCACCAGGTTTGTTTCCTAATTTACATATCTCGTGCATGCGGTTTACTTTTCAACATGTTTACTAACACACACTATTATTCTTTAGTTTAACGTTACACTCTCTACATATTGCTTTAATACAGATCAAACAAATGTTTTGCATGTATTAATAGGATAGCATTATTGTTCTTGTATACTTGTAGGTTAACATCGCTAATTCAAGTAATCCCCTGATCCCGAGGTCAACGAAGGACAAGGTCTACATGACCCTAACATATAGCCTGAAGGCAGGTTGGACATTAACTTCCCTACAGAGGTTGGAGAGGTTAAAGCAAGAACAAGAGCACACGAAATGGCCATTTTAGACTACAGGGTGACTTTGCACGAATAACTAAAATGGCGGTTCTAACCTAAAATGGAGGCTCGATTCACTTGAGGTCACGACCTTGTAATACGGATTTCCTCGCAAAGCGACTGGGTATAGGCCAACATATACAATGAGGACGAAGCAATATTATATCAGTTGTAACACCCCATCACAGTGCAATCATCGGCAACTATGTCACATCTGCCAATTGGGTTCCTACATGTCTGTGTCACATGCATCCATGGCATATCACAGTTGCACACATGTCAAACACACACTTGCACATGTATGCCGTGCACGTACATGAAGGTGGAACCTGCATCCATGTTTCACACCCCAACCATGCCATAGTAAATACACAGAAATGCTAACATGTGTACATCTCCACATGCAGTTGTGCATCATGCTTTGGAGCACATACACCATTGATGTGCATCACACATGACAGGACTCACATGCAGCATGGTCATGTCCCTGCGCATACACATCCATACATGGTCCATTTCAGACATATGTCCAAGCTGCACACTCCTGGCACACCTCAACATGCACTCCGTTCAATAAGTACGCATGAACACTTACCGCTCGACTCTGGACCGGTCTGCCTCTCGAGGACCTGGTGGTGAAGCGCTGGGTTAATGCGTTCCAGGACCCTCATGTTGTCGGTGGTATGGTGGACCCGGTGCCTCACTGCACCCGCTGCTTCCAAGAGGCGCTAGGCCTTCCTGAGGGTCCTGGACGTGAAGTCCTCCCAGTGCTTACGGACGTGTGGTAGGTCGGGGGTTGTCACCCCCTCCACATTGAAGGCAACCACGATGTCCTTACAGATCCTCTCCTGTCCATCCTTGTCTGCGCGTCTTCTTCCGTAGAGGGAATCATAATGCACCAGGACTTCCTCAACCAGGATACCAACTTCTGCCACACTGAAGCTGGTAGCCCTCTGCCTCTCTGGCTGGTGGTCGCCAGTGGTCTCTGATGGTGTTTTCCCTGACATGGCAACCCCCGAGGCAAGTATCGCTGGGCAACTGGGTCTGGTGCTGGGCTGTGGAGCGATGGAACTGCAGTCGGGAGTCTTCTGTTCCAGCAGGGGTGGTCACAGCAACTGGACCCCTGCAGATGGCTGATGTGCAGGCACCAAATTGCAGGGCACGTGGCCAGCAGGCAGGCAGGCAGCAGCAGATGGCTGGTGGAATTCGGCCCTGGGGGGCAGGAAAATGGCCTTCTGGGCAGGAGCGTGGTCTTCCGTGTGCTGTCGCGCGGCCAGCTTGATATGGAGTGATTTGGCATGTGAAAAAAACAGCATGTCAGTGTGTAATTCGAGAAAAGGCCCTTAGCACGTAAGCGTTTATGTGATGTAACACGCGCGGGCGTTTCCATCGGCACGGGTTAAAGGTCCCACGTGGGTTTCCATCGCTCTGTAAGTGCTTTTCGTGGAGAGGGTTGCGTGTGTTTTCCAGGCGTTGGGGTTCACACGCAATTAGTTCACAGTGGCTACAGTGCGTACTTCTCCTTTTGGCGGGGGTGTTGCCTACGCGTTCTTCTTCTACACACACGGCAGACGGTGAGTCGCGCATGCTATTTTTCCCACTGCGGGTGTGCCTGTTTGTGCGTTCCCCTTTTTTTCGGTCATACTTGCCTGTGTGTTGACCATGTATGCATTTTTTGTTTTCCTGGTTGCTACAGTGTGCTGCATGTGTTTTTTTACACGCACGTGGGCTACAGGGGTCGCATATCTCTTTTTCTTGCTATTTTGGGATGCCTGAGCGTTGCGTGACCCGTCATTTCTCCTAAGGGGCCACAGGAAGCCTTGAAGGAGCACAGGGGTGCTGTTTGCATCACGTTCCTTGCCCCCCCAACCGAAGTTGCCCAGGACAATTGTTGTGTGCACCTCCCATTGGTACTAGTACATGTGTGCCATGGTTGGAAGGCCACATAAGGTGACGGCTGCCTCAGCTGTGCGGCCTCCACGTGCCCTTTCCTACTCACATGCGCAGCACCTGTGCGTGTGGTTGGGGGTGTGGGGGCACCACCATGTCCACCGGTACGCCCCGCCATCTTGCTACATTGTGCAGGAAACATGCTGCCACAATTATCCTGACACTACTGGAGGAGCACATAGTAGCTGCCCGTCAGAGAAGTCAAGGGACCAGAAGCGTCACTTGAGCACACCAAATGGGCCCTCCACTATGCGCCAGGTTGCACTATGGGCTGCGTTGTATCTTACCAGGGGTGGGGTGGTGGTGTTCCGTATTGGCGTCATCATGTGGTTGCTCAGAGGGTAGGCACTGTCCCCTGGGGAGGTGATAACGGTTGTCATTAGTTTGATTTGTGTATTTGTCTGTGTGTGACATGCATGCCTGTGAACAAGAATTTTTACTCACCAATGAGCCATGTGTCGCCATGCTTCCCAGCTTCCAGGTCCCGGCTCAGGGCAGACATTCTGTACATGAAACTGTCATGGGTGGACCGAGGATAGTTGGCATAGACTGAGGTGATGATCCCCTGTGCATCACATACAACCTGCACACTGATGGAATGCCAGTGCTAGCAGTTGCGGTGGATATTCTCTGTGGCCCTAGGTGGACGTAGGGCCACATGGGTGCAATCTAAGGCACCAAGCACTTTGGGGAAGTGTGGCACCCTGTAAAAGTCCTGGACCATGGCCTGCCTTTCTGCGGGTGTTCGGGGCATGTATAAGTGCCTGCGGACTGAGGGTAGCCCAGTCATGATTGCCAACACCTGGTGTAGGCAGCATGACTGTTTGGGCTGTGAGACCCCCCCACTATGGCAGTGGTCCGCTGAAATGACCCAGTGGACAAGAAATGCAGTACATTGAGCACCCTTTCCAAGGGGCTCAGTGCTTGGCAGCACAAGGTGGGTGATGTGAGGTCATCCTCCCACTCCTGGACCAGGTCTAGGATGATTTGAGGTGGAAACCTATACCTGCCATATACCTGGTCATCACGCATCCCAATAAGGCTGGTCATGGGCAAAGGAAATGCAGGGCTGCCTATTCTCCTCCTCCTGCGGTGTCCCATGATCAGTGCTGCGAGAAATGGGACATTCATCGTAGCTGTATATACGTGTGTGTTGTTTGCGCACACTTTTATTATGCGCAGGGACGCTACCGCCTGCCTTCGTGTGGCGGACGTGTTTAGGCCTGTGCGTGTCTTTTGCCGTGCGCGGGTTTCCCCTATTAGATTCCATGAATATGTGTAATTCGCGTGTGTGTGGGCGTTCCGTGTGCTTCCCAGCAGTACTTGCCCAGTTACGCCCTTATTTTCACGCGTTGTTCCTCATTCCGCGTGTTCTGCCCCGTGTTCGACCCCCTTTTTGGTGTGTGCGCTGATGTTGTGCGCTTTCGCTGTGCGCGTCGCACACAGCGTTCGGGATGTTGCAGTGACGTGTGCGCCCGTTTGCGCCCATGTGCGCCACGCATGGATTTGGCAAACATCCCGGGGAAAACACATGCAGGGCCTTCCATGAATCACGCGCGTGCTTCTTCACGCTTGCGCCAGCTTGCGCCACGAATTTCGGCACACATTTGTTCCATGAATCGGCCCCTTAATCTGATACATTTACTGGCAACTGGATAGGGTGGACTTGGACTTCAACAGCTCTGCTGCCAGTGCTTCTTGAAACATTACTGCAGTGTTAGGCCACTGTTTTGTCCATATCCATTTCCGTGCGGTTATATGAAGCATCTAACCTGGTGTAGAAAATGGCAGGAGTACACTGTGCGACCCCTGCCTTAGATACGATTCACAATTTAAATCTGTTGGCATCATTGTCAAAACAACCTCAGTACAGAGCAGGTTTGGTAAGAAAGGTATTTTTTAATCTCAACAGCACAAAGAACAACAAGGTGCCAAATCATGAAACGACGATGAAATAGATGTTAACGCTACAAGGTTCCAAATCATGAAACGACGATGAAATAGATGTTAGCGCGACAAGGTTCCAAATCATGAAACGACGATGAAATAGATATTAGCGCGACAAGGTTCCAAATCATGAAACGACGATGAAATAGATGTTAGCGCGACAAGGTTCCAAATCATGAAACGACGATGAAATAGATGTTAGCGCGACAAGGCTCCAAATCATGAAACGACGACGAAATAGATGTTAGCGCGACAAGGTTCCAAATCATGAAACGTCGATAAAATAGATGTTAGCGCGACAAGGTTCCAAATCATGAAACGACGATGGAATAGATGTTAGCGCGTGTTGGGGGCGGGTCAGAGCACCCACGCGGTCCTGTAAGCCCCCTCACCCAAGGACTCACACGGGCACCAGTCCTTCCAGTTCGGGCTTCCCGGTCGCTCTACCGCGGCCGGGAACGCCCCCTTTATTTATACAAACTGCGGCGGCGTGATACGTCACGCCGCCGCGTGCGCCCGTCATCGGGCGGCGCCACACTCCTCCTTTTCCGGGAGGAACAACAGAACGCAATAACATTAACTTTATTAACCAGAAAATCACACATCTACTTTAAACGCTACTGCACACCCAAAGACAAAACCCCTTTAATGTCATCCACCCCGATCGGCACGTGACCTCCTTCCACCGCCTCTCCCCGGACGGGGGATTTGGGCGCCGCTTCATAGAGGCCTCCGTCAGCCGGTGTGTCTGGTGGATCCGGTTCAGGTGGGGTGTCAGTTCGTGGATCACCCAGCTTCTTGAAGAAGCTCACGTTTCGGGTGACAGCTGATCGTCCATCCGAGGCCGTCACCATGGACCCCTTCACCGCCACTACATCCAGGGGCTCCGGTTCATAGGGGAGTGATAGCTTCCCGTGGGGGTGTCGATTACGGATGAGGACCTCATCCCCTAGTTCAAGTCTCTGAGGGCGGAGACCCCGGCGCAGGTTTTCTTGTTCAATTCGGACTCGCCTTTGAGCCTCTACCCGCTCATTATCGATGACCCCCGGTTCTTTCTCCCCAACTTCCGGCAGCAGCCCCCGGGGGCATCTCTTGAATAACACCTCTGCCGGAGCCACTCCCGTAGCTGCATGTGGGGTGGTGCGGTACACCCGAAGGAACTGATAGAGGGCCCGTTGTAAAGATTGGCCCTGCCCTTGAGCAATCCGGAAGGTTTTGTTTAGGGTCCGCATCAGTCTCTCTGCATCCCCGTTCGCTCGAGGCCACAGGGGGGATATCTTCCGGTGTTGTATTCCGCAGCTCTCCAGCAGCTCGGAGAATCGCTCACTTTGGAAGGGCGATCCATTGTCGGAGCATAGGGTGTGGGGAAAACCATGGGCCGCAAACATTTTCTCCATCGCTACCACCACATGCTCAAAGGCCACTGAGTCAACGAACTCCACTTCGGGGTATCTCGAGTATTCATCGACTAGCACCAGGAAATGGGTACCCACTGATGTTGAGCCAAAGTCGGCGTGGACGATCTCCCACGGCCTCGTGCCTCGGGGCATGGCCTCAATGGCAGGTTCACGTTGCAGAGGGGAGGCCGCCTGACACCATACGCAGGCCGCCACAAAGTCATCCACCCTTTTCTCTAACTCTGGAAACCAGACCTTTGAGCGGAGCCGTGCCTTGGTCTTGGCGGCGCCCTGATGTCCATGGTGGGCGAGATGGATCACCTCCGCCACCTTTGCCTGTGGGACAACAATCCTGTCACCCCGGAGCAGCAGCCCAGAGTCCGAGAACGACAGCTCCTCCTTTACCTTCCACAGCTGCTCCAATACTGTTTTGGCTTCTTGCGTGCGTCCGGCCCCTGCTTCGAGGATGGACTTCCATGAACCACTGTGCATTGAGTCTTTAAGAATTCGAAAGCACTCGTCCTCAGCTGCCGCAGCCTCCAACTCCTCTAGAGACATCGCGTTTGGTGTTGCCGCTTCCACCACCATGCGAACATGACTGTCCGCTTCCTCTCCGCAGGTGTCATATCCCTCTCCCCCGCACACTCCCGGGTGACGAGATAGATAGTCCGCGGCATTGTTGGCCCGGGCCTGTACACCAGGGTAACAGAATATTCCAGGAGGGCGAGCATCCACCTCTCGATTCTCGCCGGTGGTTTCGAAGAGGAGCCCACCAGGATCGGAAGCAGTGGTTTGTGGTCAGTAACCACCGTCACCGGGCGTCCCAGGACGTAGAGCCGGAAGTGCCTGCAGCCCCACAGCACCGCCAAGGCCTCCCGCTCGATCTGGGAGTACCTCTGTTCAGTCTCAGTGAGGGCCTTGCTAGCATATGCTATGGGTCGAACACTCCCATTGCGGTCCACCTGCGTCAGCACTGCTCCCAACCCGAAAGGACTTGCATCGACCACGATTTCAGATTCTAATGCTGGGTCGAAGAATGCCATCGTGTCCTCCGCTGTGAGGGCACCCTTAATGTCCTCGAAAGCGGCTTGTTCAAGGGGGCCCCACTGCCATGGTGATTCTTTCTTGGGCAGCGCCCGGAGTGGCTCAGATCTCGACGCCAAGTTCTGGATGAACCGCCCACAGTAAGTTACCATCCCCAGGAAACTCCTCACGTCGGTCACCGACTCGGGGGCTTTCGCCGCCTTGATGTCCTGGACCTTTTTCGGGTCTGGCGACACCCCCCCCTCCTTGAAGATGAATCCGAAAAACTCGATGGAGGAGCGCATGAATTCACATTTTTCCCGGTGAAGGGTGAGGCCCAGAGATTGGAGTCGTTCTAAGGTCTTTCCCAGCCTCCTCATGTGATCCACTTCAGTTTTAGCGAACACCAGGATGTCGTCGCTAATGTTAAGGACGCCCTCCAGGTCTGCTAGGGCGCCCCTGATGATATTTTGGAACACTTCAGCGGCAGACGACACCCCGAAGCTCAACCGCTTATATCGATACAGACCCCGGTGGGTGGTGAAGGTCGTTATGTACCGGGAGTCAGGATGAAGGACGACCTGGTGATAGCCAGCTCGGAGGTCCAGCTTGGAGAAAAATCGAGCCCCTTGAACATCCGCAATGATGTCATCAATCATCGGTGTCAGATGCCGCTCCCTTCTGATCGCTTTGTTCGGGAGCCTCATGTCCACGCATATGCGCACTGAGTCAGGTTGCTTGGGCTTTCTGGCCACCACGATCGGGGACACCCAAGGGGTTGGGCCTTCCACTCTCTCGATGATATCCAGGCTCACCAGCTTGTCCAGTTCCTTATCCACAAGCCCCCTTAAGTGAAAGGGTACTCGCCGGTGTTTCAGTGCGATGGGTTGCACCGACTCATCGATGTGTAGTCGAATGGGTTCCCCCGTCATCTTTCCGATGCCGTTGAAGAGGGCAGCGTACTTGTCCAGGAGGTCATGTATATCCTCAAGGTGGACGGAGTAGGCGAAGCTCACAATCCCTAATGCCTCTGCAGCTGCACAGCTGAGCAAGGTATTACTGCTCACCGGGGTCACGTAGAATCGAGCCTTAATGTGTGAGCCATCATGTTCCACGTCAGCCACGAAGGCACCGTCCAGCGGTATCGGTTCCTGGCCCCCAAACGCAAATATGCGGGCTATCGGTGTGGCCAGACCCGGGAGGGGTTTCAGAGAGTCAAAATGTCCTCTGGCCATCACATTGACGGAAGCACCAGTGTCCACGAGCACCGGGACTGGGGAGTGGTTGATCTCCACTACACATCTTGGCTGTCTCCTGCTTTTCCTTTTGAGCGTTTCTACGCTGGAGACAAAAAAACCGTTCTCTTCGTCTTCCTCCTCAGCTCCTTCCGCCTGGGGCTCGACCTCACCCTGCTCCACCTGGGCTACACTGGGCGGTTGGTTCTGGCGCGGAGTCCACAACCGTGCCTGACCCCTCGGCACCATCACTGGCATGGCCGCACGACATACCCGCGAGAAGTGATCGGCCAGCCCACACCTCCCGCATGTTTTTCCGACCGCAGGGCACTCTGTCATGTGGGGGAGGTCATACCCGCACTTCTGGCACGACTCCCCACTCCTTCCTGCCCTGTCTCGGGGTCCTCCACCTGGGCGTCTCACACCTCGGCCACCTCGCCACACCACACACACTTCCTCAGGCCTCCCCGACCGAGACCCTGCTTCCATCTTGCTGGCTCGGGCCTCCACTACCTCATGGCATCTGCCCAGCTCCAGTATGCGGGGCAGCGTGATGCCTGGCTCTCTCAGGACCTGCCTCCTGAGCTTGCCAGAGGAGCATGCCTGGATCAGCATCGTGCGCATCATGTCGTCTGCGTCTCCCCATGCACATCCGAGGGAGAGGCGGCGTAAGCGACCGTAGAAAGTGTCCAGTGTTTCCTCTTCCTTCTGCTTAGCCGAAAGCATAACAAACCTCTCATAGTCCACGTTCGCAAGGGGGAGGAAATGCGTGAGGAGCGCCGCCTTGGCCGCATCGTAGGAGTTATTGATGGGAGTAAGTGATTCAAATATTTCCTGGCCTGCCGGTCCGGCCGAGTATAGCATGGTGGCAATCCGGCTGTCGTCATCCGTCACCTGAGCAGCCCTGAAATACATGTCGAGGCGACTCACCCATCTTCTCCATCGGGGCCCCATGCTCGAGGGTGGGCCCGATGCATCGAACTCAGGAATGGGCTGCAGGGCGGCATGGGCCGCAGGTGCGCGTGCTTGGGCCATAATGGGAAGCCCTGGTTGTCCAGGAAGCAGTCCTGCAGGGGCCTGGATCACCGGTGGAAGGACAGCCTGTTGTTGAGCAGCAGCCTGGCCACGATCGCGGGGACGTGACGCAGCTGCACCACCACTGTCCGAATCATCAGAGTCACCCATGGGTTTGAGCGCACAGGCACCCCCTATCTACTGTCCTGAGGGCTGCAACTCAAACTTCTTCCTCTCCAGGCATCCAACTTGAGGGAGGTTTCTAGGCAGGGCACCAATGGAGGCACAACATGCAGCCAAACCTGATGATGAAGGAGCCAGCGAAGAAACCACAGCGCTTTGATGATGAAGGAGACAAAGAGAAAGCAGTGAATTCCCCTTGTCAAAGTCCATATAGGCCTGGGGGTTCCAAAAATGGAGCCTAGGCACTGGATGGGCCTGTACAGGCCCTGTGATGTTGGTCCTTCTCCTGGCTTTCACACGACGTAAGAGTCCCAAAATTGTGTAAAAATGCACAATACCAGCATGGGCATGCAGGTCATAACTTCCAATTTTTCCAAAAATTAGGCCCGTGATGTACTCCCGCTCCAAACCGGAGCCTTGTGAAGTTTCACGGCCTACAAGACAAAATGGCCGCCGGCCGCGTGTGCGTCCCGCGACCCGGCATGAAGCGAAGCGATGCTTCGTTCCGCTTCCATTCAAAAATTCGGAATAAACAATTTCACCGCCGGGCCCGGGTCTCCCTCATCACTCGTCGCCACTGTTGGGGGCGGGTCAGAGCCCCCACGCGGTCCCGTATGCCCCCTCACCCAAGGACTCACACGGGCACCAGTCCTTCCAGTTCGGGCTTCCCGGTCGCTCTACCGCGGCTGGGAACGCCCCCTTTATTTATACAAACTGCGGCGGCGTGATACGTCACGCCGCCGCGTGCGCCCGTCATCGGGCGGCGCCACACTGCGACAAGGTTCTAAATCATGAAACGACGATGAAAAAGATGTTAGCGCGACAAGGTTCCAAATCATGAAACGATGATGAAATAGATGTTAGCGCGACAAGGTTCCAAATCATGAAACGACAATTAAATTGATGTTAGCGCGACACGGTTCGAAATCATGAAACGATGATAAAATAGATGTTAGCGGCTACACTTTTTACTCATAGTAGTTCCACTTCCCCAGATTTAAAATGTAACACTTTATATTGTAAGGTGATCATTGGATCTCATTTTGTAAAATTAAAGTTTACTTCCAATATTATTTTTTCATAAATAATAATTAGATGTGATGTAGGGTGTTTTTTGACCTCCTGAATTTGAAGATTTCATTAATGTTTAAAGAGTTCATATTTTATTGCCAAATTCATGAAATGAGTTAACACTGAGTTAACACGAGCACAAGGAGTCAACAAATGACATTGTAAATGATTCATATTAAGTGCAAACCGAAGTAACAGAGTGCTTTGCACGAGAGCAGGGATAGGGAATGATTCCAGACCTATAGTATGAAAAGGGCAGCTAGAGATATTGTGCGTGCATGGGATGGTTTCTTTGTAAATCACCAGGGTTCCAATGGAACTAAGACCCACCTCATCAGTGAATCATTAGGTCTTCTTCGACAAACCTCATTTGCAATTATTTTCTGAAGTGCAGGAGTGAGGAAGGGAGGCTCCGTCTGAAGGGCATGCATTGCCCGCTCTTGGGAGTATAGATGTAAAAGTCTTGTCTTCTTGTCTGCGCTCTGGATTTCAGGTCTTGTTGTGCTTGCTACACAGTCATCACTGCCGCTTGAGGAATCAGATTGTCCTGGAGGTAGTAAATATCTCTGTAGTAGTTATGTCCAAGTGGCTGGAGTTGTGACCTGAAGAATTGGATCCATGGTGGCATTGCACACTGTGCTGACAGGTGTGGTAAGACCTGCCATCTGTGTTGGTGGTTGCGACCTCGAGCATGGCAGTGATACTGTAGCCATGTCATTTGCCCTATTTAAGATGTCTGCCAATATTTATGATGTTGCTTGCTTTAAAGTTTTCATGGTTGCAAGTGGCCCAAGCCTGAACATTATCAGACACTTTTTTTCTGTACTTTGTTTCTACAGTTGTATTTGAAAATGCCCAGCAGGAATTAAGAAACACTGTAGCTTTTATCTGTAACATCATACAAATGTCTGAGAGTCCCTCTACCAACAATGAGCACGGCCAAATAACCTGTTCTATGGGAAGGTGCCCACTCTGGAGAGTCTAAAACCATGTTTTAGCACATAATACCTTTCAAAGAGGAGAAATATCCATTTGCATCTCAGTCTTTGTCCCACCCACAAGGGCAGTCCGAAAACGAAACAGTAACCCCAGACATGGTTTTCGGCCTAGTGGGGCCTCATCAGTCAGGTGAAGCTGTGCCTCTCTAAGCACAGTGAGCAAGGGTCAACATCCCGCTCCTCACCCACTTACTAGAAGTCACCAAACTTTGAAAATGTTAACGGAACACGGGGCAACAGACCAGAAAAAAACAGTCTGTGTTGTGAAAGCAAGCTCAGGATCCACCCACATATGGGAGAAAAAAAAACAAAAAACCTTCATGGGCTCATGGTCTGCACGGCTATGCTACAGTGGGAGAACTGCCGTCGCTGTAATCACCCTCTGCTGCTACTTCAGAAGGTGGCCGTGATATGGGAGGCAGACCACGCAAATCCCTGGCATGCTCCTCCATGGCAGCAAGCATGTGGGTGTGAAAGGTTTGGTTCTGCATGCAGGATGATGGAATGGAGATCCCCATGCAGCACCTCAAGGGTAGCATGCATTTCTGCCTGCATGGCCTCGCGTGATGCTCGGATCTCCTGATGGGTTTCCTGGAGCTCAGCTGAGAGTGTGTGTGTGTCAGCTGCTCCAGCTGCTGCTCTGACCTTGTACTCCGGGACACCTCCAGTTCACACAGAGTGTTCTAACCTCAGGGCATCCCTGTGGGCCTGTGACTCTGCAGATACGGCAGTCCAGCCCATCGGTCCCAAGTCGGACGCCAACATGTCCCCCCTGTGTGAGCGGCACGTGGACTCCGTTGCAGGCGGCTGGAGCTCCACCTGCCTTTCAGGGGGGAGAATGGAAGTGGCCACCCTATCCACGGCCTGAGCCATCATCTCACACAATGCCCCTGTTGTGCTGCTATATTGTAGATGGAGTTCTCCCACACAGTACTGCCTGGTGGCGCACGGCCATTGCGTTGGCGGGCACCACACCTGTTTGGGGGCAAGGTGATGTGCATCTTGCTGTGCTGGCACTGCCTGAGGCTGCAGGACTGCATTCCTCCTTTGATCTGCTGGCCCAGGAACAGGAGCAAATATTGTGGAGTGTAACCCTGCATCCGTAATCGCCACAGGCGGACTTTCCAACACTGAATGCCCCATAGAGGGGTCTACCCCCAGTGCAGGTGGGTTGGACAGAACAGCATCCCTGCCAGAAACACTCACCAGCGATGGGACATGTCTCAATGTCCGATTCAGCACCTGATTCATAGAGGTCTCCGGAGGCGTACCCAGAGACACCCGTGGACAGTATGGTCTGCATGAGTAATGGGTTTTCACCCACCACCATCCCACGTCCTCCACTGGTGCCCGGTTTTGGCTGTGAGTACTGCTGCCTCTGCACCATCTCCTCCTCCTCAACAGCATCAAATGCCTCATCACCTGCAAAAACATAAAAGAAAAGTAATTAAAACAGTCTTGAGCAACATAGCCCACACACATAGGCATGACGAGGCAGACATCCAGTACATAAAAGACATATGTCACACATGACAATAACACTGGCATGCATGCACTGGCAATGAGTTGGAAGGGGAGGCATAAAACAGACACTGAGGACTCCAAGATGGAAAGCAACACATGTGTGCATGCTGGATAGCACTGGCATCACATATTAGCCTGTGAGTGGCATGGACAATTCACATACATGACACATGCCAGCACACAGATGGCATGTACCATAGTCATGCCAGATTTGACAAGGGCACTCAGATGGTAGCAAATCAGTACTGTCACCCATCCATGTGAGATGGGCATAATGAAATCAAAAATGAAAAATAGTGTGACAAAACACGCATGTGCCACACGCTGCAACAAAGCCAGTGTTCAATAGTGTGACAAAACACGCATGTGCCACACGCTGCAACAAAGCCAGTGTTCACTGATGCAGCGATGGCAGACACATGGATATATCAATGGTTGGTCACTTCGACATGACAGAAGACAATTGTCATGTTCAACATTCAAACAGGGCCCCAAAATGATTGTGTGCAGGCCATGTGTAGGTGCACATTAATCAGCCTGATTGATGAAATCACTCCCATAATAAGGTAACAAATGTGGGCCATTGTGGGGTGTAATCTATGACTGAAGTATGTTACATTTGGGGCAGTACAGCACAAAAATGTGTGGTAAAAATGCCAAGGATTTCATCAATCAGGCAGTATGAACAGGAAAACAGTATGAACAATGTTGTGGCAAGATGACAGTTGAAGGGCAAGTGCAGTAATAGGGTGCTAATTGTCTACTGCAGTCAGAAGGGATACTGATAACCCTCACTCAGGGCTGGGGTATGGTTTGGAGGCACCACATGGGTGACCCATAGCAGTCATGACTACACAGCCTCACCTGGCACGCAATCACAACACATCACCCAAGTAACATACACATGGTTTACACACACATGCATGGCCACTCACCGGACATTGCCTCAAGATCTTGTAGGTCTCCCACGCCTTGGATCTGATCCTCTGCGATTAACTCTCCAGTGATTGCCTCATGTTCTGTTAGCTGAGGCATAATTTGAAGCCAGCTTGTTCTTTGCTCTGCGTTTGAGGTCATTCCACCACTTAGAGCAATCATCAGCTGTGTGCCTCACAAATCCAAGGGAACTAATTTGGTCCGCGATGCACTGCCAGTGGGCCCTACCTTGAGCAGTCGTAGTCTTGCACCCTACAGTCACCACCATTTTGCGGCCATGGGCTGACACGTAGCGTCTAGTTCTGCATCATTGAAACTAGGCTTCCTTGACGTGCCAGAGTGAGTAGCCGAGTCTGGGGTCCCAGCCTGTACTGCAAGAGCACCCTTCTTCCTCTTGGAAAGTGGGGCGGACCCTGAGTGGCTTGCGCCACTCTGGTTGGTAGGGGCTGAAGTGCAGGTGTACTGGACACTGGAAGTAGCCATAGGCCGGATGACCAAAGGTCTCACTGCAGGCATTGGCTGCTGGGTGATGTTGGCAGGACCAACCTCGGTGTGATGGACTTGGACGAACACTGTCCCGGCTGGGAGACTCGGAGCTGGGGTGGATTGAGCTGCAGCTGCCCCTGCAGCCTCCTCACCCTGGCTACTTGGGGCAGCAGATGACATTGCTGCCCCAGATCCACGTGGCCTGGTGACAGCAACTTACACCGCCACACGTGGCTTTGACTTGGTGACACGGATGTCAGCCTGGGAGTCATCCTGTGCCGGTTCGGTTGACAATGTGGGCCGGGTTAACAAGGCCTGGGCTAGGATGGTGTCAGCTACAGCTCCCAGACCAATTGGGGGGGGGCATAGGTGTCCCTGATTGGTCCTCCACACACTGGCCTCTTGGGCCACCCTGCAACCTGCACATCCTGACCATGTCCCCTACCGCGCCCACCTCTTTGAGGTCGGCCACCTTTGCCTCTCTTACTGCTTGGTTGCCTCCCAACCATGGCACTGATGTTGTTGTGCGAATGGGAGGTGCAGTAAACAATTGTCCTGGGCAATTGGGGTGAAAGTGGTAGGGTACTAGATGGAACCTACAAGTAGTACAAGAATCACCCGCTCGCTCTCCACAAAAAGCACATACAAGAAAATGGTGTCCTGCGCGTATCTTTAACCCAGCCCACACGTGCAATGTCACTTATGCGTGTACGCGCTAAGGGCCTTTCCTCCAATTACACGCAGTCACACCCGGATGTGCATTTTTTGCACGTGTACAATCACCTGTTGAGGGAAATGCCCTTGCGCGTCATGTCACAGATGCGCTTACACGTTAAGGGCCTTTCCTCAAGTTATACGCTGACATGCAGTTTTTCACATGCCAAATCACTCAGTATCAAGCTCGCCACGCAACAACACATGGAAGACCACGCTCTTGTCCAGAAGGCCATTTTCCTGCCCCCCAGAGCCCCGAGCATGCTCCCACCTGCCATCTGCTGCTGCCTGCCTGCTGGCCACGTGCCCTGCTGTTTGGTGCCTGCACGTCAGCCATCTGCAGGGGTCCAGTTGCTGTGACCACCCCTGCTGGAACAGAAGACTCCAGACTGGGATTCCATTGTTCCACAGCCCAGCCCCAGGACCCAGTTGCCCATCCACACCTACCTCGGGGGTTTCCATGTCGGACACAACACCATCTGGCACCAGTGGCAACCCCCCAGCAGAGAGGCAGAGGGCTACCTGCTTCAGTGCCAATGAAGTTGGTATCCTGGTGGAGTGAGTCCTGGGGCAGTATGATGCCCTCTTTGGAAGTTCATGTGCCGACAATGAAGGACGGAAGAGGATCTGGATGGACATTGTGGCTGCCATCATCGTGGAGGGGGTGGCAGCCCGTGACATTCAACACGTCCGGAAGCGCTGGGAGGACTTCAGGTCCAGGATCCTCAACAAGGCCTGACGCCTCTTTGTTAGGAAAGATTTCGTAATTGTAGGTAATTTTCCTTCCATGTGGCAACCCCTAAACTTTTTACTGTTGTTTTTCACCTTGTTCTTGACTTTGCCAGAGAAGTGCAGCCTTCTGCCGCACTCCTCTGGGCTTTCGCTCCTTTCTTACGGGCAAACTGACATGCCCTTAAAACAGTCAGTACCGGGGAACGCTGTTTCCCGTAGTTTCTTTTATAATGTTGCGGCTTTCGTGCAACATGACACAAGAGGGCACTGTAAGCTAAGTTACAGCTCTCTTGGGTCTCTAGCCTTCTACAGGCCCTAGATACTCGTTTAGGATTGTATCTGATCGGTGCAAGTGATTCAGGGACGGGAATGGTGGCAGCGATCGTTTCTTGTGTTTTGAGCTCCTTTTGGCGTTCTAAGCGCGTTTTCCGCGCTTAACTCAAAATGGTGGCCTGGCTCCCAAAATGGCCAGACCACGAGGCTCCTTTGTCCTGTCCGCTGACCATCTTGCTCCCTTCACCTTCCCCAGGTCGAGCCGACCCGGGGCCTTCCTTATTTGGGCATGTACTTTCCCGCGAAACACGGATGCTTTCGCGGGCTTCTACATGTCTTGTGTGTGCCTCCAGGATGTGGGCTGGGATGTCTGGTCCCAATACACATCCTGGGTGCCAGAGAGTCTAGGGTGGTGTGAATGCCTGGGACCACCATGGTCCGTGATTGGTCCACGAATGGTGTGAGTGTTGATGAGCGGATCTCCCATTGGGTCCCCTCCGTTTTGGCGCAAAGGGAACCGTGGATAAGAGGGGGCTGGAAACACCACTACCATGTCGATCTCCTGAGTTCTCACGAACGAAGGAATACAGGAGCCAAGTATCCTGCAACCAAGAGGCTGGACCGAGGAATCGCTGGTGACCCGCTGAAGGACTTCTCCTCTGCTCTGCTGTCGCCTTGTGAAACCCTTTTCACCTTTGATCGAACCAGAAGGCCTGTACTGGTACTTCGACCCTTGGAATAGCGGGAACAGCTATTCTCGGCATCTTCACCATCTCCTGCCAGTAAGCCTTCTGAAGCGTCTCTGGGCCATCCAGCTGACTGACCAGCTTATACGGGTGTCTTTCTCTGTAACCGCCGCCAGGTTGTGTAGTATTTCGAGTCCTTGTCACTCTCACACGCTTCGTACACTTGGCGTTCCCAGGTCTGAAGTGAGTAGTGTACATTTGGCTCAGATACACACGGCCGCTCCGTTGCCCTGCTGTGGTAACAAACTGTGCGGGTTTCTTCGATTGGGACGTCTTTTTACTCAACACGACGACGAGGCGTTCCCTGCTCTTCTGAACCTGCCAGCTGCTGAAACTGACGCGGAGAAGCCTGGGTCTGCTTGCATCGGGGACCGGTGAGTAGCATAGCTAGGATCTGGTCGCCCTCCTCCAGGAGCCCATTGCTTTTCCCCGCTGTGTCAAACAGCACCCTTTTCCGTACTCGCGCTCTGCTTCTGCCCACTGTGGAGGCTGCGCTTGAGTCGCGGAACTTGTTCTTCTTCTTTTGTGCACTAAACTGAACTGCCTGATTTCCCTCGAAGAGCTTCTCCTTTTGCCCGTTGGCACCAGCGCGTGCAGGTACTTTTGAGCACAAGGCTCCACTCTTCGCAGGGCTCGGACTTCCATCTAGTTAGGTGCCTCTGAAGGCGAACTGGGTCTAAGCATTATTGCGCACTGCCTGTTTTCCCTCCCTTTTAGGTGGACTACACATTTCGTGCATATAACGCTTGCGACTTGTTGTCTTTGTATATATATTGTGTTGATATGGTATGTGTTGGTTTACTATCCTTATATTGTGATTTTCTCGCTACGGTCATTGTTTTAAAGGCCTTGAAATAAATGTGTATATATTTTTAATATAACAACTGTTTGGAGTAGTTTGTAAGTGATCTTGCTTTGTGTGCTCATTGCGGGCTTTCAGTCACCCTCACTCCTCTTGAGACCTAGTCTTGACCGCCGCGATCGCTACCTTGATTGGTCTGGCTCGTCCAGAGGTTACCCTGTTCCAAGTAATTAGGTTGGCCTTCTGAACTTCTGCGCCACCAGGACAGAGTTCAGAAATCCGTCTTAACAAATTGGTGTACAGCGGTGGGATACGACTGAAGGTATCCGGTGTTGCGCACGAACTAAGGCATTTCAGGTTATTCCAACCAGGACACGTAGTGAATTGTTGTAGTATAACTTTAAAAAGGCTATAGTCCTATCTAACAGTATGGAAACAAATACCTTGTTAACTTTAAATGCTTCCAAATCAGAAACATTGAAAAGGATGTCTGCGGAGAGAGGTGTTTCCTCTCAAGGCACGAAATTGGAAATGATCCAAAGAATCGTGGCGTGGCAAGAAGCGCAGCTTGACGCTATAACTTCTGAGGACAGTGCGGAAGGAGGTGGGGCTGCTCTCACTGGTAGAACCGACGGTTCTGCCGCTGCACTGATCCATCACGACCACGAGGACAGGGAGGACGAGATGTCTAATGTTTCCTCTGCCAGTGGTGATGGGGAGGCTATGCTTGAATTCAAGAAGCAAGAGCTGCGGTTTAGGCAGCAGGAGCTTGAATTCAGCATAGCCAAACTAAAAATCGAACAGGCAGAAAAACAAAAAGACAGGGATCACCAGTTGGAACTGGCCAAGCTTCAGGTTGCAAATGGGTCCAAGGGTCCTGGACATGGGTCTGGGGCCTCCTCTCATCCACGGTTTCCGAAAGATCTGCTCAGTGTGTATGAGGAAAGGAATGACATTATGGACTGGCTGAATGCGTTTGAGTATGCATGCGAAGTTCAACAAGTTGACAATGCTGATAAGATTGCCTAGTTACTAAGCAGACTGCCCCATTCTGGCTGTAGTGCCATTATGGAAATGTCGAAGGCTGAGCGAGCTGATTTTGCAATGTTAAAGCAAACTCTCATTTTAAAGTTTGGGAAGACTCCGGCCCAATATTTGAAACGTTTCAGAGAGTATAAGAAAAAGGAAGGTGGTACTTGGGTATCTTATGTCACTGAATCCTTGAAAAACTTAACTGGGTGGGTCGAAGGTTATAAGGTTTCTACCTTCGAAGGCATGATAAATCTTGTCATGCTGGAACACATTTTTGCATCTTCTTCCCCGGAGCTTAAGAAGCATTTGGCCGATTCGAAGGAGATAGATCCTAAGAAGCTGGCCATTGCAGCAGACTTATGGGTGTCACATCGAGTGTCCCATAAGGACAAAACTCATACTGGTAAGCAGGAGGAAGGGAAAAAGTCCAAAGATATGGAGGGTGGAGAATCTGATAAATCTTCTTCTCATAAGGGCCACAAAAAGAAAAATAAGGGTAAGACACAAGAGAACTCACAGGGTAGTGGAGGTCAGCCTCCGAAACAGAACTCTGGTTACAATAAGCCTCCCTATGTAAACAGACCCAATGGATCTTGTTTTGCTTGTGGAGCAACTGACCACGTGAAGGGGGATCCCCGGTGTAAGGTTAGACCTTTGGGGGTCCACTCCGCTAATCTGGCCTTCTCCTCCTACGAGGAAGAAGAGATTACAGGAGCAACCTTCTCCTCAGACTCATTTCCCAGCAGGATAGAGGCTGAGGTAGTTTTAGTGTCCCTGGGTTCCTGGGAGCCTAAAGTCGCAGAGGCTTATGCTAGGATTCCGGATAATACCAAGCACTACTTTAAAGACAGTGTGCTGATCAATGGAGTAGATACTCCAGCTCTTAGGGATAGTGGGTGCAGTCGCACTGTAGTGGATTCTACCTTGGTAGACTCAGAGGAAGTTGCCAGAGCTACTCTGATGCCCACTAAGTTGTCTGACGGCCCACTCCGTATGGTCCCAGTAATACCTGTAAATCTTACTTTAAATGGTACAGCAGTCAGGATTCCAGTGAGCATTCAGAGAAACATCCCGGGAAAGGTCTTGTTAGGTAATGATCTCAGAGCTTTAGGGCTCGTAGGAGACACTGCCGAAAGACCCTACACACGGTCTCAAGCACGGGCAGCATTGGCCAAGACCAATACGCTGCCCCAGCCAAAGGGGAAACCCAAGGCGAAAGGAGTCGACAAGTCAAGACGAGGGAAAGAGAATATTCCCCCGAGCTCGCCTACCACTGCGGTGGTGGAAGTTGGTCAATCGCCCGGGCCTGACGAGGAGGTGGCGATGCCTGAAGTATTTGACCCCAACGATCATCCTGAACGAAAAGACTTGTTAGTTGAAGGAGGTCCCGATAGGGACGAATTCAGTAAAGGCCAACGTGAGTGCCCATCTCTGGAAGGCCTAAGGAGACAGGCCTGCTCCCAGCTTGAGGGTGAACCTCCTGGGACGCATAGGATTTATTGGGAAGGTGGACTCCTGTATAGTGAGCCCACAGAGTCTACAGAAGGAGACCATAGGAGGTTGGTGGTTCCCCTTGCTGTTAGGCCCTTCCTCCTGCAGTTGGCGCATGAACTTGCCCTTGCTGGTCACCTTGGTATGAAGAAGACCAAGCAAAGGTTATCCATGCACTTCTACTGGCCCAAGATGGGGGTGCAAGTAGAAAGTCACTGCAGGAGTTGTGCCTCCTGCTAGTTGTCTGGTAAGGTTGGCGCGACAATCCAAGCTCCGTTGGTACCGCTCCCAGTTGTGGGGGTACCATTTGAAAGGGTAGGGATCGACATCGTTGGTCCCCTTGACCCGCAAACATCCTCGGGCAATAGGTTTATCCTGGTGCTGGTCGACCATGCAACCAGATATCCTGCGGCCATCCCATTGAAAACTGTAACTGCCAAGTCAGTTGCCAAAGCTTTACTTGGCATATTTACTAGGGTTGGCTTCCCTAAAGAAGTTGTGTCGGATCGTGGCAGCAACTTTATGTCGAAGTATATGCATGCTATGTGGAAAGAATGTGGGGTCACCTACAAGTTCTCTTCTGCATACCACCCCCAGACCAATGGTCTGGTGGAACGTTTCAACAGAACGTTAAAGAGCATGATTGGGGCTCTGGAGGAACCTCAGAGAAGAAAATGGGATCTTCTTTTACCATGCTTACTGTTTGCCTACCGAGAGGTACCACAGGAGGGTGTTGGCTTCAGCCCCTTTGAACTTCTGTTCGGTCATCCCGTACGGGGAACCTTAGCCATCGTCAAAGAGGGATGGGAGATGCCCACTCCCCCTGTTACTACCAACGTAGTTGATTATGTGCTAGGGCTCAGAAAACGGATGGTACTTCTGATGGGCTTGGCTAGTGATAAATTGAAGGCAGGACAAGCGCTGGTGAAACATTGGTATGACCAGAAAGCTTCCCTCATCAACTTTACACCTGGTCAGCAAGTCCTGATCATGAATCCCATAAGGCCTCGAGCTTTACAGGACAAATGGTCAGGCCCTTACACAGTGGTGGAGCCCCTGGGTGAGGTTAACTATTTAGTGGACCTTGGAAGGCCTGGACAGGCTCCAAAAGTGTTTCACGTGAATAGGCTGAAGGCTTTCGTCCCAAGAGTCGAAATCGCAGCACTGCTACTGGCTTCAGACGTTGAGGAAGAGGAGTCTGAACCTCTCCCGACCTGTTCCAAAGCAGTCCTTCAGATAGCTCCTTTGAGGGTGTCCGAGTGGCCCCTCACCTGACTTCTGATCAGCAGGCTGAGGTGAAAAGTTTGCTAAGGCAGTTTTCCCCCCTGTTTTCACAGTCGCCTGGTTTGACACCTTGGTGCAAACATAACATTGACACAGGAGACAGTGTACCTACCAAAAGTAGGGGATACAGGATGTCAGACAAAGTACGGTCTTATATTAAGACCGAGGTCAACAAGATGTTAGACCTTGGGGTGATTGAACCCTCTAGTAGTCCTTGGTCCAGCCCTGTGGTTTTGGTTCCAAAGGCAGGCACTTCTGAATTGAGGTTCTGCGTGGATTACAGGGCTCTGAATGCTGTCACCAAGACAGATGCACACCCCTTGCCTCGAACAGATGAGATGGTGGATACTTTGGGTGCCTCCAAGTACCTCAGCACGTTTGACTTCACTGCTGGCTATTGGCAAATAACTTTAGCAGAACATGCCAAGGAGAAGACAGCATTTTCGACTCCAGACGGCCTTTACCAATTCCGGGTAATGCCGTTCGGGTTGAAGAATGCACCTGCCACTTTCCAGAGGCTTGTGAATCATGTGTTGAATGGGTTGGACGAATTCTGTCTTGCATATCTGGACGATATAGCAGTTTTCAGTGCCACCTGGGAAGACCATGTGAAACACCTCGGGATTGTGCTCCAGGCTCTTCAGAAAGCACACCTGACCATAAAGGCTAGTAAATGCCAGATTGGACAAGGCTCAGTGGTTTACCTTGGACATGAAGTAGGTGGAGGGAGGATACAGCCTATTCCCAGTAAAGTACAAGCAGTACAAGACTGGCCTACCCCCACTACGCAAACCCAAGTGAGAGCCTTCTTAGGACTCACGGGGTATTACTGCAATTTTGTGCCAGACTATGGCACCATAGCTGCCCCTCTGACTGCCCTCACAACTCCGAAGAAACCCAAGAAGGTAACTTGGACCGACGAGTGTGAGAAGGCCTTCAATGGCTTAAAAGACTCCTTGTGCCAGGCCCCTGTCCTCAGGGCCCCTGATTATCAAAGACCTTTTATCGTGCAGACGGACGCCTCCGACACTGGGATAGGAGCTGTACTATCACAAGTAGATAGGAAGGGTAAGGAACACCCTATTGGTTTTATTAGCCGCCAGCTTAAGGACAGAGAGCTCAGATGGTGCACGGTAGAGAAAGAATGTTTCTCTGTTGTGTGGGCCCTAAGGAAGCTGAGGCCCTACCTCTATGGGACCCACTTCACTGTGCAAACTGCCCATAAGCCCTTAAAGTGGCTAATGAACATGAAGGGGAGAATCCAAAGTTGCTTAGGTGGTCCATAAGTCTACAAGGCTTCGACTTCACTATTGAGCATAGGCCAGGTGTCCAACATAGCAATGCTGATGGGTTGTCCAGAATGTTTAACCGACCTGAACAAGAGACTCATCCAGGGGTCGATTAGTTCCCCCTGTCCATAGTCTGGGAGGGGCGAGTGTTAGGAAAGATTTCGTAATTGTAGGTAATTTTCCTTCCATGTGGCAACCCCTAAACATTTTACTGTTGTTTTTCACCTTGTTCTTGACTTTGCCAGAGAAGTGCAGCCTTCTGCCGCACTCCTCTGGGCTTTCGCTCCTTTCTTACGGGGAAACTGACATGCCCTGTCAACATGACAACATGTGCAACATGACACAAGAGGGCACTGTAAGCTAAGTTACAGCTCTCTTGGGTCTCTAGCCTTCTACAGGCCCTAGATACTCGTTTAGGATTGTATCTGATCGGTGCAAGTGATTCAGGGACGGGAATGGTGGCAGCGATCGTTTCTTGTGTTTTGAGCTCCTTTTGGCGTTCTAAGCGCGTTTTCCGCGCTTAACCCAAAATGGTGGCCTGGCTCCCAAAATGGCCAGACCACGAGGCTCCTTTGTCCTGTCTGCTGACCATCTTGCTCCCTTCACCTTGCCCTGGTCGAGCCGACCCGGGGCCTTCCTTATTTGGGCATGTACTTTCCCGCGAAACACGGAGGCTTTCGCGGGCTTCTACATGTCTTGTGTGTGCCTCCAGGATGTGGGCTGGGATGTCTGGTCCCAATACACATCCTGGGTGCCAGAGAGTCTAGGGTGGTGTGAATGCCTGGGACCACCGTGGTCCGTGATTGGTCCATGAATGGTGTGAGTGTTGATGAGCGGATCTCCCATTGGGTCCCCTCCGTTTTGGCGCGAAGGGAACTGTGGATAAGAGGGGGCTGGAAACACCACTACCATGTCGATCTCCTGAGTTCTCACGAACGAAGGAATACAGGAGCCAAGTATCCTGCAACCAAGAGGCTGGACCGAGGAATCGCTGGGGACCCGCTGAAGGACTTCTCCTCTGCACTGCTGTCGCCTTGTGAAACCCTTTTCACCTTTGATCGAACCAGAAGGCTGTACTGGTACTCGACCCTTGGAATAGCGGGAACAGCTATTCTCGGCATCTTCACCATCTCCTGCCAGTAAGCCTTCGGAAGCGTCTCTGGGCCATCCAGCTGACTGTGACCAGCTTACACGGGAGTCTTGCTCTGTAACCGCCGCCAGGTTGTGTAGTATTTCGAGTCCTTGTCACTCTCACACGCTTCGTACACTTGGCGTTCCCAAGTCTGAAGTGAGTAGTGTACATTTGGCTCAGATACACACGGCCGCTCCGTTGCCCTGCTGTGGTAACAAACTGTGCGGGTTTCTTCGATTGGGACGTCTTTTTACTCAACACGACGACGAGGCATTCCCTGCTCTTCTGAACCTGCCAGCTGCTGAAACTGACGCGGAGAAGCCTGGGTCTGCTTGCATCGGGGACCGGTGAGTAGCATAGCTAGCATCTGGTCGGCCTCCTGCAGGAGCCCATTGCTTTTCCCCGCTGTGTCAAACAGCACCCTTTTCCGTACTCGTGCTCTGCTTTTGCCCACTGTGGAGGCTGCGCTTGAGTCGCGGAACTTGTTCTTCTTCTTTTGTGCACTAAACTGAACTGCCTGATTTCCCTTGAAGAGCTTCTCCTTTTGCCCGTTGGCACCAGCGCGTGCAGGTACTTTTGAGCACAAGGCTCCACTCTTCGCAGGGCTCGGACTTCCATCTAGTTAGGTGCCTCTGAAGGCGAACTGGGTCTAAGCATTATTGCGCACTGCCTGTTTTCCCTCCCTTTTAGGTGGACTACACATTTCGTGCATATAACGCTTGCGACTTGTTGTCTTTGTATATATATTGTGTTGATATGGTATGTGTTGGTTTACTATCCTTATATTGTGATTTTCTCGCTACGGTCATTGATTTAAAGGCCTTGAAATAAATGTGTATATATTTTTAATATAACAACTGTTTGGAGTAGTTTGTAAGTGATCTTGCTTTGTGTGCTCATTGCGGGCTTTCAGTCACCCTCACCCCTCTTGAGACCTAGTCTTGACCGCCGCGATCGCTACCTTGATTGGTCTGGCTCGTCCAGAGGTTACCCTGTTCCAAGTAATTAGGTTGGCCTTCTGAACTTCTGCGCCACCAGGACAGAGTTCAGAAATCCGTCTTAACACTCTTGAATGCAGGGGATGCAGAGGGGTGCCGGGTCTGCCTAACCAACAACCAGATGAGGGTCCTGCAACGTATACACCCAGCGCTCCACCTCCAGGTCCTTGAGATGCAGACCTGTCCGGATTCGAGCGGTAAGTGTACATGCGTTCTGATTGGACGCTGTGCATGTTGAGGTGTGCCAGGAGTGTGCAGGTTGCACATATGTCTTTGTAGGCCCATGTATGGATAGGTATGTACAGGGACATGAGCCTGCCGCATGTGAGTCCTGTCATGTGTGAGACACATCAATGGTGTATGTGTTGAAGTGCATGCTGGCCGAATGCATGTGTGGGTGCACACATGTTTACATTTCTGTGTATGTACTATGGCATGGTTGTGGTGTCACACATGGATGCTGGTTCCACCTGCATGTATCTCCACTATGTACATGTGCATGTGTGTGTATTTGATAAGTGTGCAACTGTGATACACCATGGATGCATGTGACAATGACATGTAGGAGGCTGATTGGCAGATGTGACATGGATGGTGCTGATATCACTGCGATAGGTGGTGGAGATGTACAGATGCATGTATGTCTGGTGGCGTGTGTGCATGTGTTCTGCACTCCCTGTGTTGCATGTGACATCAGGCTACCCTTCGGCTGCTAAGGTGGACATGGCTTTATCCCTGTGAAACCTCGGGCCATGGAGCAGGCCCGCCTCCAGGACGTAGAACGGGAGTTTGATGATGCCCTGGCCCAGGAAATCAACAAGTGAGCCGTAGGACTTGCCCGCCGCCATTGTATAAAGTTAATTAGTGTTAGGTTTCCTTTCTGTTTCTCTTTCATCTGGGGTGCTTGGACAATGCCCCACCTTTTTGTATATAGTTGTTTATTAGGTAGGGTTTTTTGTAGGTTTCCTTTGAATAGTTGGGCTCATGGAGCCCGGATGTGTACTTTGTATATAGTTGAAGGCTGGATTTCACTTCTTTATTTTTTGATTTTACCATGGATCAATGGATTTGTCTTGTTTTTTACCTTTGGATTTGGTTTGAGGGACGGACACTTTGGACCCATTTTCATTTGGATTTATTTGGGTTCTGCTTTCATACCTTTTTTTCTATTATTTTGGACATGCAGCATTTTGTTTATTATTTCCATTATTGTGTGATTTCATTTCATTCCCTTGCTTTTGTGTTTAATACATTTTTATTTCATACTTCAATGTGTGGTATTCTCTCATTGGTTTCATGCATGTCACGATGTGGGTTTTCTCATTCACTTGCACCCATTGTGTGTGTGTGATGGACATGTAGGGATGTGCATACTTGCCATTTGGGATGTATCATGTGATGGGGATTTCAATGTGGGGTGGATGTAATACTTGGTTGTGTGTTTGGACTTGGGTGGCATGGGGTGGGATTTGGGTGGCCATAAGGATCATGATTGTGGATCGTGATGACGTGTTGGGGGCGGCATGAGTCAGGGCCTGCTGGCAGGTGGCTGTCACTGCTGGGTGGGTGGGGGTGCAGGGGGACATGATTTGGGGCCTGCTGGCAGGTGCCTGTCACTGCTGGGTGGTTGGGTGTGCAGGGAGACATGATTTGGGGCCTGCTAGCAGGTGTATGTCACTGCTCGGAGGGTGAATGGGTGGGGGGACATGAGTCAGGGCCTGCTGGCAGGTGCCTCTCACTGCTGGGTTGGTGCGGGTGCAGGGGGACATGATTCAGGGCCTTCTGGCAGGTGCCTGTCACTGCTGGGTGGGTGAGTGGGTGGGGGGACATGATTCGGGGCCTTCTGGCAGTTGCCCATCAATGATGTGTGGGTGGGGGACATGTGTGAAGTCTCCCAGATGCATGGTGCCATGCGGCCTGCCTGCGGGACATGCCCAGGGGTGATGGGCTGCCTGCGGAGCATGGGGAGGGGGGTAGGGACACACCAGGGAGGAAACAAAAATGCCAAATCGCGTGTGTAACTCCCTGCACAACCCTCAGAATACACGTACCCCTCTCGCGCTAGCGAAACCGCGTGTGAAACTTCCCTGCGCACCCCTCAGAATACACATAACCCTCTCACGCTAGCGAAAACGCATGTGAAACTTCCCGCGCACCCCCAGAATACACGTACCCCGCTCGCGCTAGCTAAAATGAGTGTGAAGCTCCCCGCGCACCCCCAGAATACACGTATCCTGCTCGCACAAGGCCTATCGCATGTGATACTTCCCCCGCACCCCCAAGATACACATACCCTACTCGCCCAAGGCCTATCGCGTGTAAAACTTCCTGCACACCCCCAAAATACACATACCCCTCTCGCAAAAGGCCTATCGCGTGTAAAACTTCCCGTCCACCCCCGAAATATATCTACCTCGCTCTCACAAGCCCTATCGCATGTAAAACATCCCGCGCACCCCCGAAATACATGTACCCCACTCGCACAAGCCCTATCGCGTTTAAAACTTCCTGCGCACCCCCGAAATACACATACCCTGCTCACACAAGGTCTATCGCATGCAAAACTTCCCGCGCACCCCCAAAATACACGTACCCCGCTCGCACAAGCCCTATTGCGTCTAAAACTTCCCACGCATCCCCGAAATACACATACCCCGCTCGCACAAGGCCTGTCGCGTGTAAAACTTCCCATGCACCACCAGAATACACGTACCCCAATTGCACAAGGCCTGTCACATGTAAACCTTCACGCGCAACCCCAGAATACACGTACCCCGCTCGCACAAGGCCTATCGCGTGTAAAACTTCCTGCGCACCCCCGAAATACACGTACCCCGCTCGCACAAGGCCTATTGCGTGTAAAACTTCTTGCGCACCCCCGAAATACACGTACCCCGCTCGGACAAGGCCTATTGCGTGTAAAACTTCCTGCGCACCCCCGAAATAAACGTACCCCGCTCGCACAAGCCCTATCGCGTGTAAAACTTCCCGCGCACCCCCGAAATGCACTGTACCGGCCCTGTAAACTGGTGCAGGGTTAGCACGGCCCTTTGCACTGCATTGGAGATTTCAATGCCTTTTCCTTGCGCAAGGGGCGTTCTTGGGGGCGTAACTGCCGCTGCGGGATGTTCTCTGTGCCAACGCTCAAAATGGTTTTGAAATTCCATGAATACGCGGTGCGCCAGAATGCTGTTTAGCGCACACGGCTGGCGCACGCTGGCGCACCCTCCCTCTCTGCGCTGCTCGCGTGCGCTGCCTCTGCGCTGAAATCTATGAATTACCCCGTATACCTGGAAACACAGTGTTGGTTGCAGAGATAGGATAAGTACCAGTGCAGTACTCTGTCATTAGATTTCATGCCATTTAGCTGAATATCGATCAGGGTTTTAGTTTCAACTATTTTGAAGGCTCCCACATGATGTGGTCGGGTCAGGAGACAAGGGTCCCCATGGTATGGGTTCTAAGCCAAAGGTGTAATCCTTGCTTGTATGAGTCAATGATTTGGTGGCACAGAAACTGAAAAATGTCCATTTGGTACAAAAACGATGACATACCTATTCACACAACATTCATTTTAACTTAATTGATTATGACAAATCACATAAATATAAAGCTGGTCTTGTAAAATGTTCTGAAACATTCTTCAGAACATTACATTTGACTTTATCAGGAAAGACACATTAGTTTACCGTCTGGGCACCAACAGGCTTTGAAGATTTTAATGTGAATTCAAGAAATGTACTCAGTTTTGGGGTCACAGTGCATAGCAGTACATGAGGCGCATAGGTGCAGGGCTGTTGGTAGGCCTGGAAGCGATCTGGGGTGATGCTAATGTTGTTAATATGGAACTGGGGGCTAGCTAGCCTTTTGGTTGTAGCCCCTCAGCTTCTATTCAGGGCTACAACCCAAAGACGCAGGGCTATAGTTCCCTCAGGACCCAACCCCGAGCAACGCCACTGCATAGATGGGAACCATGCAAAGAGGAAGAGGCGGGATAAGACACCACTTCTGAAACATGCCACAGAGGTGCTCCAAGTAGGCAGTGCCTCAAGAGCGAGTACAGACTGCAACTCTATGCCTGCTCCACCTCCCACCATTGTGCAGCGGCCTTCGCGAAGGGCTGTCAATGGATGGTGCCATTCTCCAGTGTCCAATGTTTGCCTCCTGCTCTATTCTTTCGCAGACCCATTCTGCATCCTTGTCTGCACTCTTTAACCATGAAGCTCAGATGGCCCACTTGACTTAAGGTCAGAAAGCCACTCCTCATTATTGTGTCTCAGACGTCCTGACACACCGTATTGATATTAATATTTTATTTGTATCGCGCTCATATACATGTGTATCAGAACACGACGGGGCAAGAGAGGCGAACAAGAGAGAACAAAACAACGATCTTAC
The DNA here is from genome assembly GCF_040938575.1 of Ambystoma mexicanum. Lineage (NCBI taxonomy): Eukaryota > Metazoa > Chordata > Amphibia > Caudata > Ambystomatidae > Ambystoma > Ambystoma mexicanum. The sequence continues at coordinate 1,418,400,606 of NC_090934.1, read as the reverse complement.
TAGGCCCAGTGATATTGAGAACGCCTAAGTGCAGCGGAGAAGGAAGGGGGAAAGTGCAGGGGGCGAGGGGGAAGTGGAAAGTGCTGCACATAAGAAGAGAAAACAACAACAAATGATAGTGCAGCCAGCAAGTGGCAAGTGCTAGGTTAAAGGCACAGACTGGGGGTGTCTGATAAGTGCAGGGAAAGGGGGGGGGCAGGTTGGTAGAGTTACAGATGCATACCCAAAGTGCAAGGGTTGACAGGAGGCAGTGCAGGTGCCTGGAAGGGTGGGCAAGTACCTGTGCCCGAAATCAGAGGGTAGCCAGGTGCACGATGCCAAAGCAGAACAGCTTATGACATATAAGGTGTGTTAGGACGTCTGAAGTCATGTCTCTGTATGAGCCAGTTCCCCTATGGGAGATAACCGCATACTGTCTGTCTAGCTCTGGTGCTGATATTGTCAACATGCGTCATATACCAATCACAGTAATTTAAAGCAAGAGAGTCTAGCTGTGCAGAACTGAAATGACTAATGCTTTCTTGGGAGTTGCAGTGACCTTGTTGCCGACATTACATGTTGATGCCTACACGTGTATCTAGAGCGTGCAGAGCCAGCTATGCACCGAAATTATGCACCTCACGTTAAGTCTGGCTCTCAAAAGCCACCCGATCTGATTCGGAAGGAAAAGTCCTAATGCACAAAGCATGTTGCATGCTTATGAAAAGACGTCAACCCGGCCATGGATCTGATTTAGTGTCCGCAGGCAGCCTACTTGGGGCCTCTATGCAATATTTACATCGTATATCTGGGAGCAGCTGAGGCTCGAATGCAGATATAGGTCGCATGGTCTGTTTCATTGGCCTGCAGCTTTTTTTGTGAAGCGTGTCGAGCTCCAAGGGAAAGGGCGGGAGAAGCGTGCATGCGCTGGTAAGTTCACAGCTGCGCGAGAGTGCCCCTGGGGCTCAATCATGCTGCTGTATTGCATAGATGTGTATGCTCTTCTCTGTGCAACAGATGCACTCCCATGCTGCTCACAATCAAGCACCGCTTGACAAAATGGAGGGTGTTTTTGGATACATTGTGTATAGTACACCATTTGCTAGGTACAGTGGGCGGCAGCAGGATCACCGCTGGTTTGTGCAGGTGAAGAAGGCAATCTAACATTGTTTTGGGTAATGATATGATATGATATGGCATTTGTAACACGCCTGTACTCAAGTGTTTCTAGGCGGGACAAGACAAGGAGAGGGAAACAAAGGAAGGACAAAATAACCATCTTACTGTGCCTTGTGTCATTCAGATCATGCAAGTGAAGGGAAGAGGGAACGGGAGAAATGCCAGGGGGAGGGAAAGGGGGAGGGGGTGCAGTTAACTCACAAGTGCAGCCAGCGGTTGGCTCATAATTACAGAGAGAAGGGACTGCAGGGTTGCAGATACCAACCCTTAAGTGCTAGGGAGCCCAGAGGCAGTGCGAGGGCAACTGGACAGGCAGGAGTCTGGGCCGGAGTTCAGATGGTGACCAGGTGGCCAGTGCGCGGAGCAGTCAGGTGCTTCAGGGTCAGGTAGTTAAGTGTCCCCAACATTTGTGGCCTAGAGGATAGCTCAGGGGCAACACGCTCGCCTTGGAAGCAAGATGATGCACAGTAACACAGGTTTGATCCCTGGATCCGTGCTTAGACCCCACGAGAGAACCCTCCCCCACCACCTCCCCTTCATTGACTTCAGTCAAAGTCTCTGGGGCTAGGATAGAGAACCGAATGAAGGTCAAAGGGACCAAGAGCAACACCATCGCTAGATGAAGAGCCAGCATTGGTTTAGCCAATGGCTATTGAACCAATACTTACGTCTTTAAGTGGCACATTCAATAACTCTATATGTTCACACTAAACCAATATCAACACTGATGCTCCCCGGACCCGCATTATAATTACCTGGGAACAACGCCACCCTCCCATGAGAGAACTCCAAGGCAAAAACGCTCACCAGGCGGCTCTTGCAGCTGCACATTCAAGAAGAATGAGCAGTGTTTTAGGTTGGCGGGGTACTTTGCTCATGTCTGATTGTGTGATTCCAGTTAGGAAGACATTTGACCCATCATAACGTATTCTATGGAAATAAAACTAGCACCCTTAAAAAACAGGGGATTCAGTAGGCAGTGTTGCCTAAGAAACTAGACAATGTATTGTGGTTGAGCTCACTGGTGCACATCGTAAGTCACGTTGGGCTAAGAACTCATAGACAAAGGGCCTCATTACGAGTTTGGAGGCAGCTATGCCCTTAATAAGGGCATAGATGCCTCCAAACTCGGGTCCGGGTCTGTGGTCCCTGAATAGGGAAATACCAGGCCATTCAGACTTTGGAGGGCCTGGTATTTCCCCATTCAGGGAACCCAGACCCGGACCATCCCTGTTCCCATTTGAGCCCCCATAGGGCTAAATGGGAATGGGGAGCATGCTAACAAGGGGCCCGTTAATGACGGGCCCATTGTTAGCATGCTGGTACCCTCGCGGGATCCGCAAAGGATGTCTGGTCTGACCAGACGTCCAGAGTGGGTGCCGTGAGGGGACCTCGTAATGAGGTGATACGGGGTTAACAGCCCCGGCACCTTTACCGGTGCTGTTAACCACTTACCGCCTCACATGTAATGAGGCCCTAAGTGTTGGTCCTTCCAGCACTGGTTGGTGATCTGCACTTGCCACCAATAGATTCCATATTCTCAAAGGCATGGCCACATTTCCGAGTGGCCAGAGCGGTCCTTTGGGGAAAACAGTAGTGTCAGGATTGACCTAGAAGCTCAGTATGCCCAAGAAACGTTTTTGAGGCTGCACTGCTTGCATGGGTAGGATTGCAGGATATGCACACTGCACTGGACCACGCAAGCTAAGCTCCCACCTGTCAGAATGTACCAAAGTATTAACTGAAAAGGATACAATACTCAAAAGGATACAGGAGGTAGGGTCTTCCGGATCCCTGTTCACACGATTTGATAGTCGTGAAGTCAATAAAAGACCTTCCAAATGATACAACCCTCTGGCTGATAAAACAGGCAGAGCGATGGATCACTGGAAAGGGCGTGGGTAAAGTATAGTAATCCAGCCTAGGACAAATTAAAGTATCATGAATAACTGCTCAAATCTGAGTATGATGAATTAGATAATGACAGGAATGTTCACACTGACCTTTAGATTTGGGTAGAACAATCCAGAAGTCTCTTGATGGATTTGAATGAAGAACAAACGACAAGGAAGGGAAAATTAGTAAGGGAGACTTATCCCGAACGGAACGAGGCTCACGCTAGATACGGGTTGAATTCACCACAGGATAGCGTCCAAAGTTCAGTTCAATGTCACCTTCCAATAATCCTTGAAAGGCTTCCTTCCCACTATAGGGATCAATCCTTCTGTTAATTCCACAGATGCAGGAGTTAGAAGTACACGCGGTTATAAACAGCCGCGAAGAAAATAACGTTTGAAGACAACGTGCGCGTGTGGATTTTACACGCGGGCAGGATTCGCGCAGTCTGGGCCAGCCGCGTGTGAAGACAACGTGCGCGTGTGGATTTACACGCGGGCAGGATTTACGCAGTCCGGGCCAGCCGCGTATGAAGACAGAGAGCGCGTGTGGTTTTTACACGCGGGCAGGATTCACGCAGCCTTGGCCAGCCGCACTTGAAGACAAAGAGCGCGTGTGGATTTTACACGCGGGCAGGATTCACGCAGCCTTGGCCAGCCGCACTTGAAGACAAAGAGCGCGTGTGGATTTACACGCGGGCAGGATTCACGCAGCCTTGGCCAGCCGCACTTGGAGACAACGAGCGCGTGTGGAATTACACGCGGGCAGGATTCACGCAGCCTTGGCCAGCCGCACTTGAAGACAAAGAGCGCGTGTGGATTTTACACGCAGGCAGGATTCACGCAGCCTTGGCCAGCCGCACTTGAAGACAAAGAGCGCGTGTGGATTTTACACGCGGGCAGGATTTACGCAGCCTTAGCCAGGCGCGCTTGAAGACAGAGAGCGCGTGTGGAATAACACGCGGGCGGTGTTCCCGCAGTCCGGAACAGCCGCGTTTAGAGACAGCGTGAGCGAGTGGAATTACACGCGGGCAGGATTCCCGCAGTCCGGACCAGCCACGCTTGAAGACAGAGAACGCGTGTGAATTATCACGCGAAGGGATAGCTCCAGGAATCAGCGTGTGGCGGAACACACGCTATCGAAGGCCCAAAAGTAGCTGTAGAAATATGCCAGGATGCAGATCAGAGGTTCAGCTACACAACGCCAATAGAGACGATCAGAAGCAGCGAGTGAAGCTTCTACGCTGCTTAAATACGTAATACCGTAGTTCACGTGACGAAGCAAAAGTCACGTGAAGTTAGCGACGTGAAAAGTGCAAACGTCGTTTTCCCGGTAACGTATCGAATAACCTCCATTTGGAGTAGAACGGTCTAGCTGTTCTACGAGCGTAGCGTCCAGCATGCATGACAGTGCCATCCCCCAAAGGGACAACCTCTCCCCTTCTTGTGTGAAAGCGCTTCAATAAAGCAGGAGCATGAATATTGGAAAGAGGTTCCCAGGACCTATCTTCGGGACCATAGCCCTTCCAATCCACCAGATAATATGGTCTACCAGAACGTAGTTTCATATCCATTATGTCTTGTACCTCGTATTCATCGGACCCCCGCACAGAAACAGCGACAGGCCGTACAGGCAGTCTAGTAGCTTCAGAGAATGGCTTAATGAGTGAGACGTGGAAGACAGGATGCACCCGCCATCGTTGTGGCAAAGCCAGACGTACAGCAGCAGGATTAAGAACATGGAGCACTACATACGGACCGATGTATTTAGGTAACAATTTCTTTTTGCCTGGAATTCTTAAGTTCTTAGTGGATAGCCAGACTTTCATACCAGCCTTATAGACAGCGGCGGATACTCTATGAGCATCGGCATAGAATTTGTCACGTCGTTTAGCCTGCTCCAATTGCTGCTTCACCTTTCTTTGTAATCTCTTCAGATCACGAAGAGTACGGCCTGCGGCAGGCGTGTCCAAGGATAGACCGGAATCCAGAGGTATTGATCGGGGGTGTTGTCCATAGAGAGCATAGAACGGTGAAGTGCCTATGGCACTATGATAAGAGTTGTTATAGGCGTATTCAGCCACCGGCAGTACCGTGAGCCAATCCGATTGGTATTGCAAACACAGACACTGCAGATATTGTTCCATAGTACAATTGACCCTTTCAGTCTGTCCGTCAGTTTGAGGATGATAAGCACTGGACATTCTATCATCAATTAGTAATGCAGATGTTAAAGCTCTCCAAAAGCGTGACGCAAACTGCGAGCCCCTGTCAGTAATGATTACTGATGGTAGACCAAAGAAACGAAATATATGTTGGATGAATAGTTCAGCCAGAACAGTAGCAGTTGGTAAACCAATACAGGGAATAAATAGAGCCAATTTGGTGAAATAATCCACTACGACCCATATGGTATCATATCCCTGATTTGGGGGGAGTTCTACCACAAAATCCATAGATATCATGTCCCATGGTTTGTTAGGGACAGGTAGGGACTGGAGTAAGCCCACTGGTTTACCAGGAGTATTTTTACATTGGATACATACAGAACAAGAAGATACATAGTTTATAACATCTTTTGCCATGGATGGCCACCAGCACCACCTTTTGAGCAGATCCAGTGTTTTCTTCCGTCCAGGATGGGCTGCAATCAAGGAATCATGATTCCATTTGAGGGCTTTATTCCGCATTGAAGGAGTTGGTAGATAAAGTACTCCTTGTGTGAATGGTAAACCGTTATGCACGTCCAGATTCATATCCTGGACTACTTGTGGATGATTTTTTACCCACTCTTGTATTTCGGTTTTTAGGGACGGTTGAACCGAACAACTACAAATTACATGATCTGCCAACAGCTGAATCTGTACTTGTTTTTCTTCCTGCGCCTCTTTACTCATACGGGACAAAGCGTCCGACGTAACATGTTCTCGGGCAGGACGATAGGTGACCTGGAAATCGTATTGGGCAAAAAAGACATGCCATCTGGCCTGACGGGCCGTAAGGCATTTCATGGATTTGAATGCTTGGAGATTTCTATGGTCAGAGTACACCAACACCTGTTGTTTGGCCCCAAGAAGATGATGACGCCATTCTCGGAAAGCATCTTTGATAGCCAGTAGTTCCCGCTCAGTGACGGTGTAGTTCCGTTCATACGAGGTGAGTTTGCGAGAGAAGAACGCCACTGGGTGTTCTTCCTTGGTTTCTGTGCAAACTTGTGAGAGCACTGCACCAATAGCGACACTGGATGCATCCGCTTCAACGACAAACTGGCGATCAGGATCCGGATGTTGAAGCACGGGTGCAGTGGTAAATGCTTCCTTCAGCTTTTCGAAAGCTGCTTGGGCATGTTGGTTCCAACAGAAAGGAACTTTGGAACTAGTTAAAGCCGTCAAAGGAGCTACTGTTTTGGAAAAGGAATGGATAAATCTGCGATAGAAATTCGCAAAGCCTAAGAAAGACTGTAGTGACTTGACGTTATGCGGAATCGGCCAATTCAAGACGGCCTTTACCTTGGAACGACTCATTCGAGCACCTAGATTGGTAATGTCGTAACCAAGGAATTCCACTTCCTGTGAATGAAAGACACATTTTTCGGCTTTCACATAAAGATGGTTCTCCCTGAGTCTTTGTAGGACTGTAGAAACATGTCTGACGTGTTCTGATAAAGATGATGAGTAGATCAAAATGTCGTCCAGATAGACAACCACAAATTGGTCCATTATGTCTCTGAATATATCATTCATGAAGAATTGAAATGTGGCGGGAGCATTGCACAGACCAAAAGGCATCACCAAATATTCGTAAAGACCATACCGTGTCTTAAAAGCGGTCTTCCATTCGTCGCCTTCACGAATGCGAACCAAGTTGTATGCACCTCGCAAGTCCAATTTGGTGAAATAACTGGAAGTGCCTAACTGATCCAACAGAACGTTTATTAGTGGTAAGGGGTATTGGTTTTTGATGGTGATATCATTAAGTGCCCTGTAATCAATGCATGGTCTGAGATCTCCCTCTTTCTTAGGAACAAAGAATAGAGGAGATGCAGCAGGAGATTGTGAGGGCCGTATAAAGCCCATTGCTAGCGCTTTGTCAATGTATTCTTTTAACACAACATCTTCTTTAGGTGTTAATGAATAAACACGGCCTGTAGGAATTTTGGCACCAGGAATCAATTCGATAGGACAGTCGTACTGTCGATGAGGAGGTAATTGTTCTGCCTGGCCTTTATCAAAGACATCAGCATAATCAGCGTATTCGCATGGTATGATATTGTCGCATTGATGTACAACGCTGATAGTAGAATCCTCCACCATAGAGGCCAATATGTGTTGTTTATTTGACACCTCCTGACTGGTAAAGCAATGTTCATTGCAATGAGTCGAAGGATATTGGAGCGATCCCGAAACCCAGTCAACAGCAGGATTGTGAAGGGTTAACCATGCAAGACCAAGTATGATCTCGTACTGCGGAGCAGCAATAACATCGAAGATGATTTCTTCTGAATGGTTATTCGATAACGTCATCTGAACAGGTACCGTCTCCTGGGTTACCATACCAGAAATCAAAACAGATCCGTCCACGGTGTTCACCGTTTCAGGTCTTTTTTTGTTTACAAGGGGTAAGGAACATGTCTTGGCATAAGTGATGTCTATGTAATTGCTGGTGGCTCCAGAATCAACCATGGCCTTGGAAACCACTTCTCGCTCATCACAACGTAACGTCACCTGAACTATTACAGGCGCATGTTTAGGAATGGTAACGGAGTCCGATGAAACACTCGACATAGGGACTCCTGCTAATGTCGAGTTTTGGCGTTTCCCGCACGCTTGATGGGTTTTTTAGGACATGTTGCCAATAAATGCTCGGAAGAACCACAGTACATACATAAGTGGTTTTTTCTTCGGTTCTCCCGTTCTGTATTGGACAATCGACCTCTCACGGCGCCTATCTGCATGGGTTCAGGGTCGTTAGAGATGACTGCTGGTGTCTCTGACCGCCCCGAGACTGGCATGAAGGGCTTTTTCTCTCCCTTTCGAGCATTCCTTCGGGCGTCGATTTGTAGAACCAAATCGAGCAGCTCTGGGAAACCCGTAGGAATCACAGGAACTGTAGATAAGGCATCTTTCAGTTCTTCGGAAAGACCCTTGTAGAAAACAGCCGTTTTCTTGCTGTCAGGCCATTGGGTTTCCGCCGTCAGTTGATTGAACCGGGCAACGTAAGACATAAGGGGTTGGCTGCCCTGTTGTAGGTTAAGCAACTCTAAATCTGTGGCTTGAGTAGAGTAACGCATGTCAAAGACTTTACTCATAGCAGTCAAGAGATCGTCACAATCGTACAACAAAGGGCTATTTGTTTCCAACAAAGGGTTAGCCCAAGCAGCAGCTGTGCCCCCTAAATGGGAAAGCACGAAGGCTGCTTTTGTGGTTAGATCAGGAAAAGATGTAGGACGGCAAAGAAAATGGAGTCGGCACTGATTTACAAAGGTTCTATAGGTTTTGGGATCACCCGTGAACCTTTCCGGAGGGGCCAAGGGAAACTGAGTGGGCATAACCACATTAATAGTTTCCTGTGGGGGTGCCGTAGTCCCAGATCCAGATGCAGTAGCCATCGGCGCCTGTGCTCCCTGAGGACTACCATGTAGGGCGTCTTGCATAACGTCCATACGGTGCCGTAACATGTCCTGTGCTGTAACCATTTCATTTCTCAAATCGTTGATCAACTGTGTCAAAACAGTTAAAGGATCCGTACCCTCCATGGCTTCTGATTCTGTCAGAATGTACCAAAGTATTAACTGAAAAGGATACAATACTCAAAAGGATACAGGAGGTAGGGTCTTCCGGATCCCTGTTCACACGATTTGATAGTCGTGAAGTCAATAAAAGACCTTCCAAATGATACAACCCTCTGGCTGATAAAACAGGCAGAGCGATGGATCACTGGAAAGGGCGTGGGTAAAGTATAGTAATCCAGCCTAGGACAAATTAAAGTATCATGAATAACTGCTCAAATCTGAGTATGATGAATTAGATAATGACAGGAATGTTCACACTGACCTTTAGATTTGGGTAGAACAATCCAGAAGTCTCTTGATGGATTTGAATGAAGAACAAACGACAAGGAAGGGAAAATTAGTAAGGGAGACTTATCCCGAACGGAACGAGGCTCACGCTAGATACGGGTTGAATTCACCACAGGATAGCGTCCAAAGTTCAGTTCAATGTCACCTTCCAATAATCCTTGAAAGGCTTCCTTCCCACTATAGGGATCAATCCTTCTGTTAATTCCACAGCTGCAGGAGTTAGAAGTACACGCGGTTATAAACAGCCGCGAAGAAAATAACGTTTGAAGACAACGTGCGCGTGTGGATTTTACACGCGGGCAGGATTCGCGCAGTCTGGGCCAGCCGCGTGTGAAGACAACGTGCGCGTGTGGATTTACACGCGGGCAGGATTTACGCAGTCCGGGCCAGCCGCGTATGAAGACAGAGAGCGCGTGTGGTTTTTACACGCGGGCAGGATTCACGCAGCCTTGGCCAGCCGCACTTGAAGACAAAGAGCGCGTGTGGATTTTACACGCGGGCAGGATTCACGCAGCCTTGGCCAGCCGCACTTGAAGACAAAGAGCGCGTGTGGATTTACACGCGGGCAGGATTCACGCAGCCTTGGCCAGCCGCACTTGGAGACAAAGAGCGCGTGTGGAATTACACGCGGGCAGGATTCACGCAGCCTTGGCCAGCCGCACTTGAAGACAAAGAGCGCGTGTGGATTTTACACGCAGGCAGGATTCACGCAGCCTTGGCCAGCCGCACTTGAAGACAAAGAGCGCGTGTGGATTTTACACGCGGGCAGGATTTACGCAGCCTTAGCCAGGCGCGCTTGAAGACAGAGAGCGCGTGTGGAATAACACGCGGGCGGTGTTCCCGCAGTCCGGAACAGCCGCGTTTAGAGACAGCGTGAGCGAGTGGAATTACACGCAGGCAGGATTCCCGCAGTCCGGACCAGCCACGCTTGAAGACAGAGAACGCGTGTGAATTATCACGCGAAGGGATAGCTCCAGGAATCAGCGTGTGGCGGAACACACGCTATCGAAGGCCCAAAAGTAGCTGTAGAAATATGCCAGGATGCAGATCAGAGGTTCAGCTACACAACGCCAATAGAGACGATCAGAAGCAGCGAGTGAAGCTTCTACGCTGCTTAAATACGTAATACCGTAGTTCACGTGACGAAGCAAAAGTCACGTGAAGTTAGCGACGTGAAAAGTGCAAACGTCGTTTTCCCGGTAACGTATCGAATAACCTCCATTTGGAGTAGAACGGTCTAGCTGTTCTACGAGCGTAGCGTCCAGCATGCATGACACCACCACAATTGGAACATGGATGTGCTGCAGCTATTGGAAAATATTTCTCATTGATATGATATGATATGATATGGCATTTATAACGCACCTATACACGAGTGTTTCAAGGCACAACGAGGCAAGGGAGCGGGGAACAAAGGGAAGACAGACAACAATCCTACTAAGCCAGGTGTCATTCAGATTGCGCAAATGCATGGGAAGGGGGAAGGGGAAAGTACTGGGGAATGTGGAGGGAACACTGCAGTACATTGGTTAATAGAATAAATAACAGTAAGTAAAAGTACGGCCAGCTGGTGGCAAGTGCACGGGTAAGTGCAGACATCAGATGTCAAGTGTTGGTAGTGGGACTGGAAGGATACAGAAAACAGTCCCCATGTGCAGGGGTTGCCAGGAAGGCAGTGCAGGTGTGTGACTGGGGGGGCCAGGGCCCGAGATCTGATGGTGACTAGGTAACCAGTGCAGTTCAGTTTCAGCCAGGAAGTCAGCATGGGAGAAGGGGAGAGAAAGCAGAAGCAAAGAGAAAGGTCTTGAGGTGCTTCTGGAACCAGAGATGGTTCTCCTCAAGTTTCAAAGAGGCAGGGAGGCTGTTCCAGAGGTAGGCCCCAGCAGAAGAAAGAGATCTACTACCAACTCGCTGTTTGGAGAAGTGACTTACCCTGAGGGAGTTGGAGGCGGATGAGCGAAGAGCTCGAGAAGGAAGATATTTAGGAAGAGAGAGTTGAAGGTATTGAGGTCCCAGGCCCCAGAAGACCGTGTGGACAATGCAGAGGGTTTTGAACTTAATCCTCGCAGTGCAGGGATTTCAGTCCTGGAGGGATACAATCCCATGGCTTGAGGCCAAGGACAAGTCAAGCAGTCCTGTTCTGGATGAGTTGCGGAGGGCGGAGCCCTCCACCATTGTGGGTTGCAAGATTAGCCAGAGAACCAATGGACAAACCATGCATTCATGGAGGTAATGAGAATAGCATAGCGGAGAGAGGACACCTAGTTCTAACACAACCACATTCTCACAGGGGGAAACTAGCCCCAGGTAATCACAACAAGTGGCGTAAACACGTAAGTGATGACTATGCATAATTTCAGAAATCATTAGGTAAAATACTGAGATGGACCAATTGTTTTCTTGACACTGACATGAAGGTTATTTTCACTTTGAGATTAAATAGTTCATCCACATCATCATCACATTGTACACATCAAAGGCAAACTATGAGAAATACGCTGTTTGAAATGACAGGTATGTCTTCAGTCTTAAACAGACATCCTTACTAGCTAGCAGAAGCTCTACTCTCAACTACTCCACTACTTATCAAACATGTAGGTAAGAATTGGTGTAAGGACCTTCAACCCACTTTACTTGTAATAAAAACCTTGAGAGCTTATCTCTCAGCACTTCACCAGTCTTACTGACTGGATGCACTTGGTCCCCCTTTCCCTCCCGCACTTGCACAATTTATATACAGCCCCGCCTGAAGATCGTTCTGTCGGTCCTCACTTGTCTTCACCCCCGAATGTGCACTTGGAAAAAACTGCAGAATCGCTGGCAGGCCTATTTGCTGTATCTAAACTGTTAAATGTATAACTAACACTTAATCTGCCTGTGCAGACCATTATTGTCTTAGAAATTCAAGAACTCTGAGCAACCGTTGTTTTTCTCCCTGTGTTCCTTCCCTCCTTGAACGCTTTGAAACACTTCCTGTTTATAGGTGCTATATAAATAAACATTACCATACCACACCATACTCTATATGTTCCGGTGATGCCTCTGCCTTCCCCACACTTTCCAACAACTATATCACTGCAGATGGCTCCACCGGGTGCTGCGGGCATGTTGATAAAGGGCATGCCCTGTCTTGCAGTATGAAGTCACCATCCGAAATAATAGGTTTCAGTCATTTTCTCTGCCTGATGTTAGAGCTTGGGCAGATGTAAATGATGGGCTATAGTTTTGCTACAAGGGAATCACGCTGCCCTTTGACCCCCTACTAAAGGCAACATTTACTAGTTAGAGGATTCCCAATACCAACTTTAGTCTACCAGTGGGGATTGCCACCAGGTACCCAAATGATCCTCTTTCCCAGGAGGCAATCTTCCTAGCAACATAACTACTCACCTTCCGGGACTGAAGTGCTAGATCATAAGGTGAACCCTCACATTGATGGCAAAAGTCCTCTTTTATGGTACTGAAATCCCCATGTGTTGATCGCTCTGGCATATACAACAAGTGAGACAAGTCTAGATGGTAATTCCATACCCTAACATACCTAATCCAAGAGGAAGAATGGTCACGGTGTGCTGGAGACTTTCTTGCACATCCCGCCGATATCCTGAGTCACTAGGCTTACACAACAACCTACCCCAAAGCAACAGGATAGCCGAGAATCCCCACCTCAGCTACTGAACCCAAGATCAGTTTTCAGGGGGCACATGGATCCCTTGCCCGAAACCCATTGGGATCAGAGGAAACATCCTCACTACGTATTACCCTGAGGCTAGGAACAAAACCTCACTGCTCGAGCCCCTGCAATGCTGGAGGGAAACCTTTGACTCAGCACACTTGTAGAGGTCCTTTCACAGAAATAGAACTGACCTGTACGCAGCATAGGGTTATCACATATAGTTCACAATGACACCCTTGATCTACTGTCTGCACATCCTGTATGCTGTAACTCACCTGTATACCATAAACAATCCCTGCAACTCATGTACCAAGTACTGCTTCAGAAAAGCTGTCAATAATGTAAGATAAGGATGTAATCTGTTTCCTTGCTATGACCTATATGACTGTAACCTTACCATGCAAGTTCCGAATGTAAGCAATCTCCTAAGATAAAACAGCATAGATGCCTCTGGGCTTTGTGTGCTATAAAAATGCCTAAATAAATAAATAAGTCAATAAATAAAAGAAGCAACGTGGGCATTTAGCCTCCGTAGCCCACCAACACTTTGGCTACCTTGGTTCTTTGCGGCACAATTCCAATATGGAGAACCCGATGACGATGTGATCAAAGTTGTCCTAGAGATGTAGTACACTGTCTGCACAAGATTAACTATTTCCAAACTAGTTGTATGTGACACATCGGCCACCATTTCATCCCACCTTGTATAATAGATAGGCTTATAACTGCAAAGTCATCTGGCCAGAGTACCTTTCAGAGAGCAGGCATCTGGTAAGGACAGTTTCAGCATTTGCCTCTCTTAGAATGGATTTCTAAACTCTGGTCTGATGGACAGATGTTTAGGAAGCCACCCTTGTTCGATGAACAGGGGAACACTTCTGGCAAGATAGCCAGACTGATTCACGGGAGCTTGGAGAGCATCCAAGGCTAAATCTCTGGAGGAGTGAGGGTCATTAGGGGTCTTCAATGCACATACACAGTGAAACACCAAGAATTACTATTATACAGAAGTATACAAACATTTACTATTTATTAGGCCCAAGAAGAAACACAAATGAATAATGAAAAGCAATCGCAAAACAGCACACAAACATCACACTATGTAAGATAAATACAGCCACTGCAGTCAAATGTGATCAAGTTAATAACTCTGCCAATTCCTGCAAAGGAAAGGGCAAATAATGTTCAGACATAGACGAACTTCAGACGTGAAAGCCCTAACTTTACGAGTCTAGCCCTTCGATGAATAGAGCCTTGTGCTCAATGTTTGATGCTTGCGTAAAAGCTCTTGGTCGTGCATAAAAGTCATAAAGTATCATTTTAGAGAACTGGATACGTTAGGGACAGAAGCCTAGAGAGTGAAAACAGGTTCCAAGAGTCGGGGGAGAATCTGCTGTAAAAAAAAACAAAGTTATTCCCAACTTTTGGAGGACATTAGGAAGCAGATGCTACCCAAGCCAAAGGGAGGACCAAAAGGAAACCTCTGTGCGTAAAATCTTATGGATGAACAAGAGCCCGCCGCTAAGTGGTTTCAGAACACACCACCATTAGCACGGGTTTCCTCTAACTTGGCAGGTCTTGAAGGGGTCATCAGAGGCTCAATTTCCCACCATTCATTCAGCCTCAAAGTGTACAGGTGCTATGGGTGCAGATGCAGGTCCGGTTTGCAACAGGAGCTGTAACTCTCGATTTGGGTGAAGAACAAAGAAAACACTGATGCAGCTGGTATCAGGGCACAAGAAGGAACACGGGAAAACCGCCCTCAGCAACCATCACTGTAGCACAGTGACACAGAGGCACCCAAATCTCGTGATCTGATGCAGCCTTCTCTCTCGAAGCCCATCTGGTGGAAATGTGCTTTGCAGTGCATGGTAGGAATCCCCAAAGTTTCGAGTCAAAACTTGACACAGTGATGCTCCTGCACAGTGGCCAATGTTTGAGCTGTACTGTCCACTGTATGGTCTAAGGACACTTCCGAACAAACTCTTTTGCAGGGCAACCAGGGGACGTGGAGTCTGATTATTACCACCATTCCAAAGGGTTGAAGCACTTTCGCAGGTCTTCTGACATCGAGCACAATGCAAGGTTCTACTGGGACAACAGCGGGCTCGGAGTGGCAACCTTACTCAGTGCATCTCAGGATAGTCCTTTGTTTTGCTCGGCTCTTCCAGATACTTGGCTCTATCCACAGGTCGATTCAAACCTGTTGCTGATCTGCTGGTCTACATTTAGGACCCATCTGCATATCTAAAAGTCTGGTGAGTGCTTGCACGCGGTCGGCCAATGAGAAGGTCTGCCCCACTCATGCACACCAGCAGTGGTTCAATCAGGGACGACTGGTGTTCTTATATCCTCATGCACACCAGACATCCTGGCACCAGCAATGTGGATTGGGACCACACAGTCCAGGCCCACTTCCTGGGACCCACACACGTGACCTGCAATAGCCTGTGAAAGAAGAGGCTTTCACGAGCGACAGCATGTCCAAATAAAGAAGTCACAGGTCATGCAGACCAGGGGGAAGGCCAAAGGACAGAATGGACAAAGGAAAAGACAAAAGACCTTGTGGCACGGCCATGACGGACACTAGCAACAGTCATGAGCCAAAAGCGGTACGCAGGGTATGTCTTGGTAAAAAGTTGTAAACATACACAGAAAAGTTTCTGCTGCCACCAGTCTGTTCTTAGGTACATTGTACAATCACCACAAAATCCTGGAACCCATTACGCGGCACAGTAGTGTACTATGCGCAATGATAAAATGTTACCAAGAGTGGCAACAAAGTCCAAAGACTAAGAGAAACAAAGTTTCTCAGTACTGAACGCTTAAAGGATTTGTCACTTTCCCTCTAACTTTGAGTGAAAGCCCATGGGAATGCAGCTGAAGGCTTCGCTCCCCTGGCAAAAGGCAGGTCACGATACTGTAACCAAAACTGAAAGGTTCGGGGAGTTCATAATGAAGGGAAATTTGCATTCAGAGAAACCTTTCCTAACAGCCTTCTTATGACAAGCTGGCCATGCCCAGTTAACTCATTTATGAGCTATGTCATAATCATACAAAATTTGATGGAAGAACTCCTGCAATATATATTTTTTTTTAATGTGACTTGGAATGTGTGGATTTGTATCAGCTCCCCCGATAAGAATTTGATTCTGCTTACTTGATTTGATTGCTCATAAGCAGGGTCATCTGTATCTCACGGGGAAAATGGAGACAGACTGTATAACATCTAGGTCATCCTTTCTGAGCTTTCAAAGTATCCGGCATGCAAACAGTCCTTTAAAAGCCACATGCTAAATAAAATAATAAATAAATAAACAAATGGCTTCAGGCAAAAGATAATTTTGCTATATACGCAAGGCATACCATTTTTGATATGCAAACACATTTGAAATGTTTCCATTGAAATGGTTGAAATGAAGAGTAGAGAGGGTGATGAAGACGAGGTAGAGCTCGACATAGTAGCATTGGCAAGGCAGGCTATAAGGGGAGGAGTGCGGCACACACTGATGGCAAGCATTGCTCCGCCCCTTTTTTTACAGCAAATGGAATCACTTAAGCTCCACTTTGGCCATAGCTGGGGCTGAAATGCGGTAAGGCACTTGTGGAGGTTCCATCTGACCTGACCCGAATGGTCATACTGTCCCTAGTCAATGCAGAACAGGTGTAGTTTAGGCCAGCATTGGTACTGTGACAGAGTGTTAAATGCACTGTGCGGAAATAAACCTCAAAGATATGCAGTTACAGTTGGTACCATTACCCACTTCAGTGGTTCACACTATATAAATCTTTGGATAATGGAAGTCAGGGTGGACACAACAGGATCCTAACTGGTGGCCTTCAACTTTCAGAGACACAACTCTGCAATGGGTTCCTTACTCAACTGAGCGATCACATCAGTAGTTGCCATGGGAATGATGGTTAAAGCACTGGCACTCATAAAACTGAGCAAAACAGAAGTGTCATGGCTGGAAGAATTTGCATGAATCCTAAGCACTCGACATAGCAACCCTCCAGATCACTGTTTTTCAGCCTGTCTTACCTTAAGAAGGAAAAACGATATGCATATCAAGTTTGGTTGCAGCCCAATCAGGGGTAGTGAAGGTCCAAACTGATAGGTCACATCCTACTGCACGAGACCAAAAGCAACCCAGACATGTTTCAGCCTCACTGCGCATCATCAGTGAGGGATGTCTTGGGTTTCTAGGCACAGCACATTCGAGACACACGACTTGGGTTATTTGTGTTCAAACTCCCTCAAAGATGATCCAAAGAATTTCACAAGTCACTGATTCAAGTCATTGATGGCCATTGGGACTCTCCAGGCCACTTTGGAGGTGTGAGTCAGATCTCCTGACCTCCCCACTGTCTCCATGGCCCCAACATCACCTTCAGCACCCACAGAATGTTGTACACTTTTTTTGCTATTTCCAAAGCAAGCGCGATTAAAATGAAATTATATTGACCATGCTGCGATGCTATGTGCTCACCTTGCAGGCCTCAGTATGGTATTGGGTGTGCTATAGGACCACGTGAGGCATGGCCATAGTCAGGTCCTCGTTTCTTCCCCTCGGGTGATATTGACGTCTACCACACTATCCTCCGGGATAGTTAAAACAAACGTTTTTGGCGCTCGAACTGCACATAATATGAGTGGCTCAATTATGCTCTAACCAGTTGGCTCTCACTTAGGCTTGAAAGAGCCATCCCAACCAGGGTGACTTTAGTAAAACCGAAGAGGGATGGCTGGAAGATGCTGAATGCATCGAAACCTCTAGTGTTGCTCTAGGCAACCCTCCGGGCCATTGTTTACCAGCCAGCCATGCCATTACAGAAGGGGTAAGGTCATATGCCAAGCAGTCTTGGTCCAAATGCAAAAGCGGTGGCCCAGCCTGAACTGATAAGTCATATATCTGGGGCACACTGCATTCAGAGCGAGGTGCAAGGGTGAGCAGCTCTCCCATTCGAGATGCCAGAAGTGGCTAATGGTAGGTTGGCAATGAAGCTGGCCTCCTAATGGCCATCTTCAACCTGTTTAAAAGGTAACAGACCTCTGATGTTGCCATTGCTAGTCAAAATACTAATGAAACTGGATGATTCAAGTGTTCCAATCTGATGTACACAATTTGTGGGAATCTCTCAGGCATGTCTCTATAAGAACTTTAATTTTATTTTAAGTTATAGAATAAACTAAAACATCCCTTTAATTCAGTTGCATTACAACAGTACCTTGCTAGATATCTGTCCATTGTGTATGGATGGCACGGAAGGAAAGGAGCGGATGGAACGGAAGGAAAGGAGTGGATGGAACGGAAGGAGTGGATGGAATGGAAGGAGTGGACGGAACGGCGACAGTAGACTAAACTGATGAAGTGGATGAAACAAATGGAGTGGATGGAACAGGGAGAGTGGATGGAACGGGTAGAGTGGGTGGAACGGGTAGAGTGGATGGAACAGGGGGAGTGGGTGGAACAGACGGAGTGGACTGAACGAACGGAGTAGACGGAACACACAAAGTGCACAGAACAAATGGAGCTGATCAAATGAATAGGAAGGATGAAAGAGACTGAACACATTAAACGGATGGGAAAGATGAAATTAGTCTACCGAGCTATATGACGATGGGTTGAGTGGATGGAATGATGAAAAAAGTAATTAGATTAAATGAATAAAACAGACGAAATGGATGAACAGACGTAGTAGAACGGACAGACAGGATAAACAAAACAAATAGAATAGATGGTACAGATGAAAAGCCCAATCCCAAACGCCTTACTGATAACCGAATGGATGCAACAGACGAAATGGATGATCTGACGAAGTGGAATGAACAGACAGAGTAAATAAAATGCACAGAATAGATGGTACAGATGGATTGCTCGATCTGAAGCGCATAACTGATAACCACCATATTACACCACCACGCTTACTCTCTCCTATACACCAACACTCAACTAGAACACAGCGATACTATGACACATTCGGTATAGCTGTTCTCATACTAACACCGCTGCACACTCCCCATCATCCTAACTAAACATCAGCTGAGCACACTGCTAGTTTAAGCTTCTCCTCAGGCCTAATGTAGCCACAAATCAGTCTGGACGTCATCCCTCCAGAATTATCACATATGCCGGACCTCCGAACCGCTAAAAAGCAGCTATCAAGCAACTGCCACACCGGCTGCACACAAATCCGGGGCACACACGCACCTTATGACTCTTTCTCTACTGACTTCCAGAGGGCATTCAACCTACCAGCGATTTGAGATCAAACCAATCATACATAAGGCGCTATATAAATACCAAGTAACATAACATAACATCACTCTTTCAATCGGAATTTTATATTCCCTTTGTTCATTTTCTATTTTTGAATGCACCCTTTTGTTCTTGCACATGGCATATCAAGAGCTCCTCGTCCTCTTTATTTTCTTTTATTGGGTGCTGACAGCAAAGTTGGTTTCAACTTGGTATGTTAACATTTTTTGTCACCCGTTTTTATAGAGCCCAGACTGTGACACACATTACTTCTCGGTGCTAAGGAGAAACTGTAAAATCGCAGGAAGGTAGCAATTACTTAGAAGAGCCATTTTCTTTTTTAGTTACTTCGTAAGGGCAATGTAGTGCTCAATGGACTTAATCTGTTGTTGCAAATGCTTGATTTTGACTATGTGGACTCTTTTTGACTCTTGTATCATACTGTGCCATTTTCATCCTGAATCCTGCCTTGCATTTGCTGTTCCCTGCAACATTATGTGATATCACTGACTCTGCAACTTCATTAGTCTCTCCCCGCTTGCCTCTCCCCTCTTTCTCACTGTTCACTCTGTTCTCTCATCTTCCTTCTCCCCTTCTTCCTTTTCCCCTCTCTCCTCTCCCCTTTCCCTTCTTTACTATATGCTATTACAATATCAAAATTGTCCTCAGACATAGTATGAAAGCTACATTGTTTGTCTCCCACCCCCCTCCCATTTCTCTTCCTCCCCCTCTATCTGGAATGTTGTCAGGCCTAGTCCTCTAGTCCCTTATGTTGTTCTTCTCTTTCCTTCCCTTCCCCCTCACCCACCCCTCTTGTAATCCTCTGGCTCTATCAAAAATGGCCACCACCTCCTTCATTTTTCTGTGTTTTAGCTCTTGTCGCCAGGCCGAGTATGATAGAAATTTTCACATTCTTACTGTTCAAGGCCTTGTGAGAATATTCACTGTTTGTATGTTTCCCTGTATTCCCTCCATTGCCTTGAAGAACTTTGAAACACTTTGGGCCTCATTGCGAGAAGTGCTCAAATAACGGGATCATTACCGGCCTGGAGGAACTAGCGGGTCTGTGCTCGTTTGACGCTGCTAATAGTGGCTGATTACGAGTGTGCGAGCATGCGCGAACCCCCATGCCGGTAATGGCCATACTGCTAAAGGCCCTCCAACCCCCGATAGCGCCATCACGGAACCCGTCGATACCGCCTCCGCCTAGGAGGCACCCCTTAATACCGACCCGATAATAACATCATGCTAATATCGGGCTCGTAATACCAGACCTGGAAGTAACGTCATCGTGTTGGAATGGGAAATGCGCTGACAGCCATCTTTAAAAACACAATCCTTTGCAATCCTCCAAAACTTCCAGTGTTGCAGAGGAGAGACCAGGGCCTTTCAAATCAACATGTCCAAGGCAACCAGAAAATCCAACCCCCGCCTGCGCAAGAAGCATTTCTCTGATGAGAAACTTAACATGTTGGCGGATACCCTTGCTGCCCATGCTGATGACATAAACACCCATAACCTCAAAAAGGAGGCGCAGCAGAGAAAGAATGAGATATGGGAGGAGGTTGCCCGCAAGGTATCTGCAGTCGGCACCACCCCACGGACAGTCAAAGACGGCAAGAAAAGGTGGGATGACCTCCGACTTAGTGTCTGCAACAACCTGGCCTGCAATCGGAGGGAGGCCATGGCCACAGGCGGGGGTGCCCACTCCCGATCAAACTAATGTGCTGGGAGGAGACATGTAGTACTTTCATCCAGATGGAGTCTATCGAGAGCTTCAGGGAGATGGAGACGGGTGCCGCAACACCTGGAGATGGAGGTGTGTGTCCCTGAAGACCCCAGTAGGGCAAACCATGACGTAGCACAAGTGATGAGGAATAGAGTCTAGGCAAGGCAATGCAAGTCCCAACACACACACATCAACATATCCATGTCCAGATGGAGGCCCATACCCTGCCACACTGAAATGCATGCTGAGTGCCAATCCCATTACCAACAGACAGCCAACACACAGGGATCATTCCCATGTCATACACCACACAAATCCCAATGCCACGGCATGCAACCTGCCATGCAGCATTCCTGAATTGAGACGTCACGGCAAATGCCAAAATGCCCCCTGTGTGACACACCTGTAAGATATGAATGCATGATAAAAGAAAATCTCCAAAGCACCATATAATGCATCTGGCATGTAACACCATCACTGATGCCCTGCATCTCTTCTACCCCCCCATGCACCGATGGAGAAGATGGCAGTGAAGATCCAGCCACAAGGGCATCCAGGTCCCGGCCAAAACAACTGCCACTGGCAAAACCACCTCGAGGGCAGACTTGCAGCCCACACTACAAGCCAGGGAGAGTGCAGAGGCCATGCCGGCACATGAGAGCCCCACAGCTATAGATGAGACCCGAACCACAGAGGTGGCAACACCAGCGGAAGGGGAGGCCAGTGGCACCCATTCTGCTGAAACAAGTTCCGTGGGCGAGGCAGCAGCCACAGCCCCACTGAGCGACATCGACATTGGAGCAGAGGAGTATGTGGACGAGGAAGGCCTAATCCATGTGGCTTGTCCACACGCCCCAAGCCCTCTGTCCACCCCCCGACCCCACACTCAGGCCACACCCTCAGCACATTGCGGTTCCTGCACTCCACAGTTCAGACCTCAGAACCACCCTCAAGGCCAGCCCTGCAAATGCACGCCTGGTCGCAGCACCCTCAACCTCAGCTGCTCTCACTGACTTTGAGGCACGGCTATCAAGGGTGGAGTCAAGACAGGACTCCATGCTGAAACTTGTTTGACAATATGGGGCGGAGGGAGAGGACACAAGGCGAGAGATAGTGCAGGCCATTGCAGGGAACACTGCCGCCATAAATGCCTCTGCAGTGATGATGCGTGACAGTCTGGGGGCCATCACGCAGGTCCTGACTGCAATACTGCAACACATGCAGCAGCAACAACCGGCGCCAGCCGTGCCAATCACTACGGAATCCACCCTATCCACCACACCCCCATCCTCCACACCCGCATCCTCTGCACTCTCCATCCCTGTGCGACTGACAAGGCGGAGCGCGAGGCAGTCTGAAATGCTGCCCCCAGACACAAAGAAAGCAAGAAAATAGTGTGGGCAACAATGGGAGTGGGGGAGATGGCGTCGGTGGTGTATAGGTGTATAAGAGCATGTTCATTGGGGTATGGGGAGTTCATTGGGGGTATGGGGAGTTCATTGGGGGTATGAGGAGTTTTGGTGTTTTGGGGGCCAGGGGGGAAGCACATTTCTGTACTTTACATTAATACACCTGTTGTGTAAAAAAAACATTTAATGCCTGGACATTGTTCATTTCGTGTGTATTCATTTTATTCATGACAGTGCACAGTGCCCAACTCCCCACATACCCTGTGTGCATGTCCACATGGCCCCAGTGCTCAGTGTAGCACTGACACATATCCATCAATGTCCCTGTGGTTCAGAAGTATTCGTTAATCAGTGATTGGTGTACAGCACGGCCATCTTGTGCATCACGTACTGCGAGGGGGGCTGCTTCTCCTCCGTCTTCATCCTCATCATCCACACCTGGTGCATGCATGTCAATGTCTGGTGGCAGTGGTAAATTTCTCCGGATGCACATGTTGTGCAGCATGACACAGGCCATGGTGATCTTTGCCACTTTCTCAGGCCTATAAAGGAGTGCTCCACCAGACCTGCTTAGACAGCGGAACCGCGCCTTCAACAGGCCAAAGGTCTGCTCAATCACGACACGGGTACGGATATGAACCCGATTGTAGTCCTCTTCATGGCTGTTCTGCGGTTCCGCACAGCGATAAGTAGCCACAGCTTCAAGGGATATCCTCCATCACCTGCATGCAAATACAAAGTGGTCTATGTGAGTCACTCTGAGGGGACACCTTCAGGATTCACAGCCATGGCTGCAGCAATTTGCTGTTGACATGCACATGTCCCTGTACGTATGCAAAAAGATTATTTAGATGTATTGTATACTGCAATATGGTGTGCTAGTCTGGATGGCATTGGACAGATGATGCAGGGTGATTACTTGCATGCTGATGCGGATGTACTGTGGATGCAGGATGATGTCTTGCCTCCCATGATTGCTGTGTATGCTACTCTGTGCATAATCACACTAGCCACACTGGCACAGTTGCAATCATGTTTGGTCATGCATTGCTTGACATATGACATGCATGGTGGCCAGGTTGTGCGTCTAACATGTTGTCATTGATATACAACATTGGTCTATTGGTCCAATGTGTGGCAGTGATGTGTCATGTTCAAGTTGGGAGGTTCAGGTCAGGAGTCTTTAGCTCTGCGTGCATTCTCCACTCACCGCCCATTCCCACCCTCGTGGAGTATGCATCCCCCCACCTCACAACCCCGATGCACTGCCATGGGCTAGTCAGGCAACTCACCAAGCAGCCAGGCACGTCGTCCAGCATGTCACTCCATGTGACGGGGTAGCGTGGAGTTACGCAGCATTATGGCATCATGTGTAGATCTGGGATATAGGGCGCAACAATGTGTGATGATCTTGCTGGAGTCACATACCATCTGCACATTGATGGAGTGGCATTGCTTGTGATTGCGGTACACCGCCTCTATGGCATGGGAGACTACCAATTCTACATGGGTGCAGTCGAGGGCACCAACTCAATTGGGCATGCCTGACAGTGCATGGAAGCCTACTTTGGTGACGGCAATCTCCTGGGCAGTCCGTGGTAGGGATATGTGGGTGCTAGCATGCTTCAGGAGGGCATACAGCACTTGGGTCAGCATGCGTGAAAAGAGTGGTTGGGATATGCCATGCAGCTGGCCCACTGTGTGCTGGTAGGTGCCTGTGGCCAGGAAGTGGATAACAGACACCACCTTTAGTATCGGGGGATGGCAGTGCGTATTTCAATGAGGCTGACAATGTCGTCATGTATCATGTCCACAATGGTGATGATGGTGTCCGGGTCCAACCGGTACAGGGCGTGGATCTGCTCAGGGGTTAGATTGAATGGACTGGGTCTGATGTGAGGGATTGGTGGCTGCCTACGAGGTACTACTGGCTGCACTGGTGGTAATTGCTGGGCCTGTCTCACCCTCCTTCTCCTCCTGCATCTCCTCTGTGCTGACTGTGGCTATGGCTGTGGATGTTGTTGTAGTTGGTGTTGTTGCTGTAGTTGTAGCAGTATAGGCATGTCCTCCAGCCCCATGATTGCAACAGTTAGTAGGATCATTTTGGTGTGGGAAGGGGTGTAGGCATGTCCTCCAGCCCCATGATTGCAACAGCTAGTAGTATCATTTTGGTGTGGGAAGGGGTGTGGTGTGTGGGTGTACTCCTTTTATACTGGGACAGGCTCCATTGACTCTACCTTTGGTGATTGTGTGCACCTGTGGCAGTTGCCTTGACTGAAGGTTGCTGTTTACGGGTGGTCCGCGATGCCTGTATGGCCACCATTGTGCAGGCCCTAATTACGGCCTTCGGGATGCCGGTAATTGCATGCCTGCCTGAGTTGTGATGTCCTCCTATTACCGGCATCCCGGTATTTACTCCGTGAAGGGGCGCGTGTACGCACGCGAGCCGGTATGAAGGGGCACGGTTCGGACCGTGGCGGTATTGGCGGGTTGTCAGGTCGTAATGGCCTGACCCGTTAACGATGTCAGTAATACCATTCTGCCTTCCTATTTTCATTACCTCCATTCTCGTAATGAGGCCCATTGTGTATAGGCGCTATGCAAATAAACTAACATATCATATCATGTATACTTGTTCCAAAGAAGTGGAGGCCACACGAGAAAAAGAACCGGCTTTGGGTCCTTGGCCAAACCATAGAATAGCCTGCAAAGCAGGCATGGGGGTGTGAAGATGTCGGGCCGATAAGTACCTTTATAGCCATTTAGAAATAATTGATGGCCCCTTTCTATGGCAGGTACAAAGAGCCATACAGAGAAAGATGAAGAAAATGTGCTTCTCCACTGAAGGCCAGTGGAGAGTCCTAATAGCAGAGATAGCAGGCCTCATTATATCTCAGTGGTAAATAAGCCGAGGCACCACCAAACTGTATTACTGTTACTGCCACTTGGTCCAGCGGTATTACCACAGGATTGCAAGTGGCAGTAGGTGGTGTAAATCATCCTTGGGATTCAATGGGGGATTTTGGCAGAATCACCGCCGCTATAATTCCAACTGAGGAAATTCTACAGAAATTGGGCTGAAAGTCTGCAGATCTACCTATAGTTCACAGCTTGTGAAGGATGTGCATACCCCAACTTTCTGGCAAAATCATAGTTGGGCGGTGCAATAATGCATTGATATACGGTAATAACGCCACATTTGACCTGCAATGCCCCTCTTGCACTGAGGCCCACTAGTGTGTTCTCTTAGAGGAGTGCCTATCAGCTGGTGTGTGCTCTGGATCCTCACAACCAGATGTTGTGGTGCTCCTGGTGCTCCTAGATACATTGTTTTCTCACTGTCCAAACAGGGCAGCATCAAAGAAATCCGTGCTTAGGCTGCACAGGGTTGTTCCAGTTTTCATCATTTGAGCTACCTGCGGTCCAAGAGAGAATTCATGATCTACAGACATGTCTATCTGTCTTGGTCACAGGCAAGCTTTGTTTTCCTAGTTCCTTGGAAAATCAACATCCTGCGTCCAGAGCCTCATCTCACTGCTTGCTTTCATAGTTCAAGTGGGTATAAGGTTATGTGTTATGTCTATTCCGTTTGATATGCAGAAATAGGGCTTCACCGTCATCAGCATTTTCCCAGTGATATCTGGGTTGATATGGGGATTTTTCACTGTACCATTCAGGATTCTGTGAACTGGGTGTAGATTATTCCAGGATTTTATTTCTGGGAATGTGCTGGGATTTGCAAACTGGGTGCATATTGGATCTGTATCAAGTAAATGGCCATGATTCTGGAATTGTGTAATTGTAAAGTGGGAGTATAGGAAATATACATGCTGGGATACTGAAAGAAATGGGAAAACCCTAGTGGCAAGATTCTTTATTTATTTATTCAACATTTGTATGGCACCTATACATCAGAAAGTGTTTCCAGGCGCCACAAGACTAAGGACGAAGGGAGCAGACGAGGATAAAATCAACAATGAACGGTCTTACTAGGCCTTGTGACATTCGGATTGTGCAAGTGCAGCAACAGGAAGTGCAGGGGAGGGTGGTGGAGGGGCAGGGTGATGGGAAGGTAAGGGGAACGGCAGGTGGGATGCAGGAGGGAAGGGGCACTGGGGCTGGATAAGTGCTAGGATGGGCCTGGAGGGCAAGTGCTAAGGGGGACGGGGAGAGGGTCAGGTAGTGTGAGGCTGGGGTGGGGGGCAGACTGAGTATTCTTATCAGGGAAAGGTGCCCAAAGGCAAGTGCACGGTGCTGAGGCAGACTGGTCCAGAGGTGGCCTGCCCCCTGTTTGCCTCAGAAGGGACCACACAGCCAGGCATATCAGAGGGGTGGCATTACCAAGGAAGGGCAAGAGGGAAGAAGGAGGAGAAGAGGAAGGTCTTGAAAAGCTTCCGGAACTTAAAGAGATCCAGCTCATGCCTGAGAGGGGCAGGGAGGCCGTTCCAGAGTGAGGCCCGTGCCGAAGAAAGAGATCTACGCCCAACTATCTGCTTGAAAAAAGGTATGGCCTGCAGAGAGTTAGAGCTGGAGCACCAAAGGGCTCTGGTGGGATAGTATTTAGTGAGGGAAATTTGAATGTAGCATGGTCCCAGGCCTCAGAGAGCCTGTGGATGATGCAGAGGGTCTTGAATTAGATCCTTGTAACCACCGGGAGCCAGTGGAGAGATTTTAGGGCTGGAG
Organism: Ambystoma mexicanum; assembly: GCF_040938575.1. Taxonomy (NCBI): domain Eukaryota; kingdom Metazoa; phylum Chordata; class Amphibia; order Caudata; family Ambystomatidae; genus Ambystoma; species Ambystoma mexicanum. The sequence goes on along the minus strand of NC_090934.1, from coordinate 1,418,373,717 downwards.
CGATGCAGTCCCTGGGCTAGAGGCCAAGGATAAGTCTTGCAGTCCTATTCTGGATTTTGAAGAGGTCGAAAGGAGGAAAGAGGTAGATCAAGGAAGAGGCTGTTACAGTAGTCCGGCCTGTAGAGTACCAGAGCTCTAGATACATTGAGTTTCTGTGAAAGGTGAGGAAACGGAGAATACCTCTGAGGAAGTGAATTTGAAAGTGAGCCTCCTTGGCAAGGAGAGAGAGGAGTCAACAATGACCCCCAGGCTTTTTGCCACACAAGGCGGTGAGGGGAGGGGCCCAAGGATGGGGTCCCAGAGTATAGGAGGGAAGGAAGGGGGTACCAATGAGATGAATCTCAGTCTTACTGGCATTAAACAGATAACATTAGCAGCAAACCATGTCTGAATAGCAGTCAGACCATCAGGAAAGAGAGAGGAAGGAGAGGAGGTAGAGGATGGGAAACCTTTGCATGGTTCAAGTGCAAAGTTGCACGGTATTAGCACTAGGGCAACATTTTTCCTATAACAAAAACATTCAAGACATATTAGAAAACATTTACACCATGACAAGTGCAATTTTGCATAGCATTAGCACTAGGGCAAAATGCATCATAGGGCAAAAGATTATTCTTTCAATTAATGTTTGCGCAGCGTCAATGTTTACCTTAGTGCTAAAATGGAATCTTAGTAACACTAGGACAAAATATGGAACGGATCGCTGATGATAGCAGGCCAATCCCAGAAGACCATTTGCCCTCACTCTGTCCTGGGGCACTAGTTAAGGCCACAGATTTGACATTTTTGGACTGTTGTTGAATTAGACAATGTCCCACGAAGTAACTTAGCTATTTTACGGCACTCTGGGACAGGTGGCATTTGTCTGGGTTGGCCAGGAGTACTAATTTACATAATCACCTAGTAACTTTGTAGAGGTGGTGTAGATGTTGTTTTGAGGTGCTAATATTTATAGCAATGGCATCTGCATATGTGCCCGCAAAGGAGGAATAAGGGATGCAATACCTTGTCCATAAGTCTTTGAAATGTAGCCGGGGCACCATGAAGGCCCAACATGAAGGACCATGAATTGATAAAGACTTTGTGGGGGTGTTAAAGACCGTGTTCCTCTTATCTGTGGGGTTTAAGGGCACCTGTCTACACCCTTTTGTTAAAGCAAACATAGTAATACCCTTTGTGCCCACAAAACACCCTATAAATTGTTCTATCCTAGGCATAGGGTAGGTATCAAAGGTGGAGATGGAATTCAGCTTTCTGAAATCAATACATAATCTACAGGAGCTATCTGCTTTTGCAATTAGAATGATAGGGTAGGACCAATGACTCTCTGATGGTTCTATAACACCCAAACTTAACATTATTTCAATTTCATCAGCTGTGATTTTACTTCTAGCCTCAAGCTTTAGATTGACTAGTTGCCCAAGGGGTTTTCGTCTGTGTTCTTCAGAGATAATCTTTGGAAACTCTGCCAATAGATTCTCTAGGCCTCTTTGTTGTCTTTGGGTTAGAGTGTTAAGAATCAATCAAGACTGGTCGTCCTCATCAATGAGGAGTGTGCCCATGGCCACAATGTTTTGATTTACCTGATCACTACTGCCCTGGTAGATCCGAGTTTGCTGTCATCTATTCGTTTGGGAGCTTAGGTAATTAAGGGGTCTGTTTTGCTCGATAACCTGGTTGGTCTGTACAATTTTGATGTAATTTTATTTATTGTTGTTGGTTGAAAGACCAATACTTGATCCCCAACTGAACATGATCGGGCTACACCCTATTTGTCATAGTTGCCCTTTTGATTTTCCAGGGACTGACAGAGATAGGTGTTAGCAATTTCCCTTACAACTATTATATGTGATTTCAAATTGGCTACAGTCTAAGATATCAGGAGTGGGCTTTCCTCTTGATCCTCCCAGATCTGTTTTACCTTGCCCAGTACATCCCGGGCTTCCATTCCCTAAAAGAGTTTGAAAGGGGAATAGCCCAAGGGGGACTATGGTGTTTTCTGTACAGACAAAATGGCACAGGTTATGGTCAGGTCCCAGTTGTTCTTGGCAGTCTCTACCAGTTTACATAGTATTTGCTTCAAGGTTCGATTAAGGTGTTATACCAACCCATCCGTCTGGGTGTGGTACACGGAGGTGCAAAGGGTTTTTATGTTAAGCACCTCCTTCACCTCTTGGATAAGGGGAGAAATGAAGGTGGTTTGCTGGTCTGTTAGAATCTCCTCTGTAACCCTACTTGGGATTGAAAGGGGATCAGGTGCTTTAGGATTTGCTGGGTGGTGTTATTTGTGAGTGGGATGATCTTTGCGTACCTGGCAACATAATCTATGATTACAAGAATATATTTGATCTTGACCTTAGATGCTTGTAGCGGTCCCACTATATGCATTGCAATCCTGGAAAAAGTGATACCAATAATAGGAAGTGGTTGTAAAGGGGCTCAGGGCATGGGATCATGGGACCTTTTTTGGCAGATCTCATGTGTGGCCATATAGGACTTGACATTCGCATAGATATGTGCTAGTAACATTTGACAAGCTGATCTTGGGTTTTCCCAATTCCCTGGTGTCCTGCAGTAAGGTGGGGGTGGGCCAACTCTAGAACATTCTTTCTATGACTCCTCAGTATAATCAATTGGGACTTCCTAGTACCATATCCTCTCTACACAGCCCTGATAAAGGAGCACTCTAGATAATGAAAAATGCCCCACTTTGCTCAATACCCTCTTCTTTAGATATGGCTTTGTCACAGGCTCCTGCCAGATTGTGATCATTCCGTGCAATTCCACTTGTGGAAGGGGGGGGCTAGATATGTGTCAGCTTGTCCAAACCAAAGGTTCCCTTTCTGAGAGGTGGACAGATTATGCACAACCAGTATGCAGAGAGTTGAAGCTTGCTTAAGAATTTGCTGTGCCACGTGGTCTCCTACCTTGAGAGTGTACGTCTGGGTCCCAGCATTGTGTATTAGGATTTGGAACTCACTGCTGTAATCAGGATCTATGACACCAGCGTTGACATCTAAAAAATACCTTCAATCGAACCCGGACTTTGCAGCCAACCTCACATAACTGACTAAGGGTTCTGAGATAGCCAGTAGAGTAAAGGTCAGTCTCCTCTCATGGCTGGCGATTGCCACCTCACTGATGCTAACAAGGAAAAACTCAATATGATATGATATTTTATTTATATCGCGCTCATACACAAGTGTTTCAGAGCATGACCAAGTTAAAGGAGGGGAACAAGGGAAAATAAAAAGAACTATCTTACTAGGCCCAGTTACATCAAGAACGCGCAAGTGCATGGAAAAGGGAAAAAGGTGGAAAGTGTGAGGAAGGGGGAGAAGTGGAAAGTGCAGTCCAAATTAGAGAACAGAATAAATAATATGTGCAATAAATAAATACATGCAATACATAAAAAATCAAATAATACAGGCAGGGGCAAGTAAGTGATTTATCAGATAGGGTATATCTGATAAGTGCAGAAGAGGAATGGGGGACTGTATGGGTACAGATACAGGTCCCAGTGCAAGGGGTGGCTCTGAAGCAGTGCAGGACGGTGAGCCGGTACCTGGGCCCGAAGGACAAAGGGTGGCCAGGAGCATGTTGCTGAGAGAGAAAGAAGAACAGCAGGGGAGAAGAGGGGCAAATGCAGAAGCGGAGAGGAAGGTCTTGAGGTGCTTCCGTAACTGGAGATGGTTCTCCTCAAGTTACAAGGTGGCAGGGAGGCTGTTCTAAAGGGAGGCCCCCAGTCGAAGACAGAGATCTACCCCCAGCTCGTTTCTTTGAAAAATGGCTGACCCTGAGGGAGATAGAAGTAGAGGAGCGAAGGGCTTGAGAGGGGTATTTACAGAGGGATAGTTGAAGGTATTTTGGACCCATGCCCAAGAAAGCATTGTGGACAATACAGAGGGTTTAAAATATAATCCTTGTGTCTACTGGGAGACCATGAATGGATTTCAGAGCTCGAGAGATACGATCCCAGGGCTTGAGGCCAAGAACAAGTCTCACAGTCCTGTTCTGGATTAGTTGTAAAGGGCGGAGAATGGAGGCAGGTAGATTTGGAAAGAGGCTGTTACATTAGTCCAACCTAGAGAGAACCAGAGCTTGGGAGATAGTGAGCTTCTGGGGGAAGGGGAGGAAAGGCAGAGTGCCTCTAAGGAGGTGTAGTAGGAAGTTTGACTTTTTAGAGATGTCAGAGATGTGTGCGGAGAAGGAAAGTGTGGAGTAAAGTTGACCCCGAGATTCGTAGCCTCGCAGATAGGGTTAGGAGGAAGGCCAAGGGACGCCAGCCAGAGAGTGAGGGGAAAGGATGGTGAAGGTGTACCAATGAGGAGGATCTCAGTCTTGTTAGCATTTAGACAAAGATCGTTGGCGGCACACCAATTTTGAATGGCGATTAGGCAGTCAGAGATGAGGGAAGGAGAGTAGGTGTCTGATGGAAGCCTGAAAATGAGTTGGGTGTCATCAGCATAGCACTGGAAGTTTGAGCAGAAAATGGAAATGCAGTAGGCGAGAGTAGCCAGGTATTGGTTGAAAAGCCAGGGCAAGAGATTGGACCCCTGGGGAACACTGCAGGTAGCGAGGGAGATAGAGGAAAGGAAGCACCCACGTTGTACCTGGGAAGTTCGATCAGAAAGAAAAGAGGTCAGGCAGGCCAGAGCCTGATCAGTGATACCCAGGTTGTCACTGAGACCTGAGTCAAAATCACGGGGTGTGGCTAAGCACCCATGCTTTAGGACGTGTTACTGGGAAGCTCCTACATGATCCTGCATAAGATCCTTTTAAACTGACTCAATTCACCCCAAACTTTACCTAAAGGCGTCGGAACACCTCCGCAGAGCCAAAATATACAAAGGAACACCCAGGGCAAGGCATCACGGACCCGTGCCGCGGACTAAGAGCTGGCAGGGAGGAGCTGAGGCGCCCCTCCGCTCCCTCCCCTGCCTTGAAGCACGAAGCTGCTATGCAGCTGAGAACCGGCAGGTACAGCGGATTCAGAGGGGCACGGAAGGCGGGACAGAAGAGGAGGCAGCCGAGGCAGAGCGGGTGCCACTCTGGAGACACAACCACAGCCCAGAAGAACTGGGGGTGAGGAGACTGCTGGGGATGTTCCCACTCCACCACGAATCCAGGTGGATGCCCTCACCCAGAGGGAAGAAGCACCAGGGGTGCACTGCTGACTGGAGAGCGAACAGGTGCCCAACCAGGACACTTGGGGAGTGAGAACCACCACAGGAACATGACAGCTGAGTGGAGGGGGGCACAAACTAAGTCGAGACCCTCCACAAACACTGAAGGAGAAGCAGGCTCCTGACAGACAAGCCCAAAGGGAAGGCACACAGCATGAACCACAGCTTCCCAATCACCCACCAGACAACAGAGAACTACACCATGAGGTAGCAGTGGCTGGACCAACATACACCAAATCCAAAATATAAGCCTGGGGGAGAGCATTAAGAGGGAAATCGGAAGGCCACAATAAGTCAGGCATAGACAGACCAGGCATCAAAAACCCATATTCAAGCAGGACCCGGGCCCACATAGGCCATGACTGCAGGCCACACGTGAAAGGAACGAGAGCAGAACATTACCTCACGCCTGCAAAACAATAATGTCTAACAAGAAAACAGAAAGGAAAACCAAACAAGTCAGTATGGACACTTTTGACAAGACATCGAGGAACAAACTGCTGAATCCACCAGACACAGCAATGGTGGAGAGGAACACCCCACACCACCCAGAAAATGCAAATGACGGACTGATCCTGGAAGTGATCGCCTCCCTGAAGACATCCCTTGAAAACAAGAAGACACAGCTATAGGTGCCCTGAAAGCATCTCTAGAACATAAACTAGATACAGTCATGGTGGATGTGGGCCTCCTTCGCCAGGATGCAAGGAACCTGACGGATAGAGTAACAACGGAGCAGCAAGTACAACAAAACACTGCAGACTTCGCCGTCACGTGGACCCAAATGACAGAAGTGCTGCAGAAAGTCAAGATCCTAGAACGAAGAGTTGAAGATGCAGAGACTAGGGCGAGGAGGAACCACGTTTGCATAATTGGAGTTCCAGAGGGCGAGGAAGGAAATGACCCCACAGAATATGTCGAAAACATGCTCCTCCAGGAGATTAGATAGAGAAAGGATACTGGCATTCTCAAGGGGAAGGGAAGTGATCACCAGGAACTTCTCCAGGATCACCATATACCCGGACTATACAGCCACAGTCCAAAAACAGAGAGCACAGTTTGGCTCTAGAAAAGAACTTCTCAGATGAGCGGGTGTGCAATACATGCTCCTCTTCCCGGCTCAACTAAAGGTGATACATCAAGGGAAAGCATGTTTCATGCTTCTTCGAATCCACTGAAGAGGCCCATACATGGATGGACTCACAAGGAATCCCCCAGCTAAGGCAGATAAACGCCAATAACGGCGGGGATCAGCCCTGATGCCAGGAACAATGACACCAACCATCTAATAAACCATTGAGTCAGGGAAGGAAAATATCAAGGAATGACCAGCCCTACCTAGTCACGTCAGCCGGGAAGAACCAAGCCCCATGAAAGAGCGTACTGCTAGTTTGGATGCCAGTTTCAAGGCATCATGCTGCGGTGAGTCTGCTTCACCCAGAGGAGCACGGCAAGAGAAGCAGCGAGGCCCGAGCAGGGGGAGGGTGGCTGGGCATTAGTTTTTCAATTGTTGTTTGGGTTATTGACTTGTGTGAATGGTTGGTAAAAGGCATTGGCAGTGGATGGAATGACATAAAATATAATGGGGAAATCCCAGCACAAAGTGATTGGAACAGCATACAGCAACAATCCTAGAGACACGACCGCTGAGGTACAGGGAAAAGGAGCACTGTAGGGAAAACTTCAAGGGGCACCAGAAAGAGTAAAGTAAGGGACAGTGGACGAATACAAGGTTATGGGACGACGGAGCCGGGACAAAAATGCGCACACGGGCCTAGATGAGCTAACAATAGCAACCTGGAACGTGAGAGGACTCAACGCATACATTAAGAGGCTACGAGTCTACACCTGGCAGAACCTCCAGGAGACACATCTGACAGCAGCCAAACAGGCCAAAATAGGCCAGAAATGGGGAGGGCAGGTATACATTGCTACGTACTCTAATTATGCACGGGGAGTACTAATATGGATCGCCCCAGCTGTGCCATTCCAGGCTATAAAACAGGAAATGAACCGAGAGGTGAGACTCGTGCTAGTGCATGGCATGCTGGAGAACAAAGAGATATGCCTAATCAACACCTACACTCCGAATCACGATGCAACGGAATTCTTCAAGAAATTAGCACCTAAACTGGCCCATTACAGAGAGGCAACGTTTATCTGGGCCAGAGACTTTAACTGTACCTTGGACCCGGTCCTGGATCGGACGATAAGCACAAGAAACCAGCACCCCCCAGCCACGGAACTGCATAAAGCCCTCGACCGTCTACAGCTGGTGGACGTCTGGAGACTGGTACATGGAGGGATGAGAGGGTACACACATTACAGCACACCCCACGGAACATTTACACGAATAGACTACATATTCACAGGCACTGAATCACTGCAGGACTTTACAGGGATTAACATCAAAGCCTGCACACTTTCAGACCATGCCCCGATACTGGTAACATGGGCATACACACAGAGGAAAGCCCTGATACCAACATGGTGACTCCAGACAGAGGCTCTGGGGGAGGGAGAGTTTGAGGAACACCTCCAAGGGGTGATAGAAGACTACTTTGAACATAATGAGGGATGCGTAGAAAGTAACGCCACACTCTGGGACACGTTTAAAGTTGTGATAAGAGGGGAAGCAATTGGCAGAATGGGGGGACTGAAAGGAGCGGACATAGAAGAACTTAACAAACTGGAAAGGCAGATAGAAATGGAGGAACGTAGAGCGGAGGCAGCGGGGGAAGAACCCAGGGAACTGATGGAGTTGAGAAAAAGTTGTATAGAACTCTGGGAAAAACTGGGAAGGTTGAACTACGGGAGGTATCTACAACGATTACATGCGGAAATGGATAAACCTAGCAGGCTCCTGGCATGGCTCACTAAGCAAGAAAATAAAAAAGACCCCATAACAGTGCTAGAAGATGAAACAGGAATGGAGATTATGAGCCAAGAAAATATCAACAAACTATTTGCTCGCTTCTATGAGCGACTGTATGCCCCTAATCTGGATGTCGACCCGGAGGACATAACAGATGCGCTAGCAGAGAAAAGGTTACCAAAATTAGCAGAAGAGCAAGCCCAATTACTTGATGCCCCACTAACGGCAGAGGAAATAGAGAGCGTAATCACTGAGCTCCCCACTGGAAAATCCCTGGGTCCGGACAGATTCCCGGGAGAGTTCTATAAGACATTTTAAAGAACTATCACCCTGAAAATACTAGAGACATACCAAGACACATATGAGAGCGCATGATTGCCGAATAGCATGTCAGAATCAATAACCGTACCGATCCTTAAACCGGGAAAATCACCCACGAAGTGTACCACATACAGGCCGATTTCTCTCATTAAGCAGGACGCCAAAATAATTACGGCGGTTCTAGCCAACCGCCTGAAACAAGTAATTCCCACACTGATACGTTATGATTAAATGGGCTATGTCCGGGATGGAATACGTCATGGAATCTCCGTAGACTACACCACGTGATAGACAGGACAAACTAGAGACTGGGAAAATGCGCGATAGTGTCCCTGAATGCTGTTAAAGCATTTGACTCCATGAATTGGGAGTGGCTGCTGGGGATCTTCGCCCACTTTGGCATCAGGGAAGGGTTCCTTAGATGGATTAGGTTGTTGTATAGAGAGCCGAGAGCCAGAGTGAAGACAGGATGATGCATCTCGAAAGACTGGGGAATACACAGGGGAACCAAACAGGGATGCCCACTGTCACCAATGTTATATATCTTGGCTCTTGAACCGCTGGTGGTTTTTCTTAGAGCAGAATATATAGACACAGGGATAGAAATAGACGGAGTGCTGCACCAAATCTCGTTATACGCAGACGACATGCTGCTTTTTGTGGGGAACCCGCACACTAGTCTGCCCTGCCTCCTCGAAGCAATTGGCGCATACACCAGACATTCTGGAATAGCAATCAACAAAGAGAATTCTTTGGTCTTCCCCCTGGTGGGTCTAAAGTGGGTCCCTCTGGCAGGCCTCCCAGACCTGGGCCTAACGTGGGCACCACACTCCTTCCAATATCTGGGAATAGAGATACACCATGACACCGCAGACTCCCATCAATTCAACACGCAGGCAGCCCTCGAAAAAATACAAAAGGCTATGACTTTCTGGGGAACACTTCCACTGGGGATGATGGGTGGGGCGTCCCTCCTGAAAATGGTGGTACTCCTACGCCTGCTATACTATTTCACAAACATCCCACACACTATTCCCAGGGCCTTTTTTACCAAACTAAACACAATAGCAAGGAATTTCCTATGGGCAGGGGGAGAAGCAGGATCGCAATGAAGACTCTACAGAGAGACTATGAAGAAGGAGGCATTAGGCTACCGGATTTTGAAAAAACTACTTAGCGGGGCAGCTGCAATTTGTAGTCAAGTGGCTGGGAGAGGAAGGGACAATCGACACAACCGTTTTTCAGCCAGCAGTAAAAATATACTACCTAAGAGAAATACCAGGGCTGGACAAACCCCTGCTCAGGACCCTACCATACTTGCTTAACCTTGCAATGGGGCTATGGAACAGGGCGTGGAAATTACAAGGGACACAAGACCCCTGTTCGGCACAAATCCCTCTTGCGGACCTTGTGGGCATGGACACAAACACGCTAGCAATATATCGAGCCCAGTGGGAAGCCAAAGGCGTAGCACAAATTGGGGACCTGAGGAGAGAGGAGAGATGGGCAGACTTCCAAGAGATGGTGGAGGAAAATGATATACACGAAGGCCTATTCATCCTTTATAATAGCATAATATTGAAAATCAAGAAGACATAGCCAGAATGGGAAAACCAAAAGGACGCAGCAGGAACATTGGATGCATGGTACGAAATATCAGAGGGAACACACAAAACCTCCAGGTTATAAAAACAGTTGCTAAGAACCAACAATTTGCAAAACAGCGCTGGGAAGAGGAACTTCATAGGCCCTTTAACGATCAAGAATGGAGCATGGTGCTAAAATATCCCAAAAACGTGTCCTGGAACGCATGGTTCAGACAAGCAGAGCTCTACGTAATACACAGGGCATACCTCACACCCAAGAGGATGAACATGATGTACGAGGGAGACCTTAACAAGTGCCCCCGCTGCTCAGCTGATGAAGCAGACATGGTGCACATGTTTTGGACCTGCCCAGTTATACATATCTTCTGGGAGAAAATTAGAATTAAAGTAACAGAGAGCAGACTCCAGATACAGACTGAGCACCCAGAGAGGTACTTGCTGGGCCTCTTCCTGAGAGGAGGTAGACATAAGGCGCACCTAGCAAAGATGAAGGACTTAATATGTATATTAGCCAAAAGGAGGATAGCGATGACATGGAAATCAAGGGAAGGCCCGACCATAGAATCATGGTGGTCAGATCTCCGGAAGTGGGCACTAGCGGAAACCGCAGTGTGGATGAGAGCAGTACAAAAGGGGGGAAGGAGAAACAAGGCAGAAAATAACTGCATGGAACTCCCTGTTACAGGACTTATTCGGACAAGAGGGGGAGGAAGAAGGAGAAGTCCCCAGGGAGGCACTGGAATAATGGCGGACTGAAGACGGCTGCGCACAAGCCCCTAAGCAAAAGACAGTATAAGCGGGGATGCCGAAACTGCCCACATAAGCAGTAACAGATAGCGATGGCAAGGTCGTTGGTTAGCTCCAGGATAATGGACCCATAGCGGAAATCTGTGGAAATGCCAATATGCCAGTTATGTTATGTGTGTTTGTATGTTATATTTGTTTTTTTATTAAAAAATAATAAAGGAATTTAAAACATAAAAATAAAAACTGTGTCAAAAGCAGAAGAGAGATCAAGTAAGGTGAGGACAGAGGGAACATTAGAGTCAAGGTTGGAGAGCTTTTCCAGGAGCTTCCCCAAAAAGGGAGTAATGGAAATAGGGTGATAGTTAGCCAGACAGTAGGGATCAGCTGTAGGTTTTTTGAGGAGAGGATGCACAATGGAGTGCTTGAGTGGGGAGGGGAAAGATCCAGAGGCAAAGGAATGGTTACAGAAATTGGCAAGGGCTGGAGCGAGGGTATCAATGTGGTCCTTAATGGTTTTAGAGGAACCTGTTTTTATGAGGCTTTCGAAGATCAGACTTTTCTAGCAACCTCATCCAGGGAGAAAAAAAGGAAAGGGGGAGAAAGAAGGGGGGTGTTGGAGGGAGGGTCAGCACGCTGGGAAGGAGAGGGGATAGGAGGGGGGCATAGGAGAGGGAGGACAAGATGTCCTGAGTTTTGGAATTAAAGTGAGAGGCAAGGGAGTTGCAAAGACAGGAGGGGTGGAGACTGCAGCGGGGTTGGCCAGTTCCTTGCAGATTTTAAATAGTTTGGGTGCGTTGTTGGATGCTGCAGAGACGCAGGCTTGAATGTGGCCTCTCTTCTTAAAGTGGACCGCAAGACGGTATTGCCTTTGGAGCAGGCGGCAGGCCAGTTTGTCAGAGGATGAGCAGGAAGCCCTCCTTTTCCTCTCAGCCGCCCTACGCTTAGGTTTAATGTAGCTAGGTCAGAGTCATACCAGGGATTACACTTGGCTTTGGACTTCAAACGGATCCTCATGAGAGGGGCAAGAACATCAAGAGTAGCAGAAATAGAGGAATAGAGCCAGGAAAGGGCTGTGTCAGGGTGTGAGTCAACCTGAGGTGGAGGAGGGGGGAGAAGGTGGCAGCGAAAACCTCGATTGACACACGCTTCATGGGCCAGATGTCCGAGAAGGTGGGTGGCAATCAAGGGGTAGACTTGGCTTGGGGGGCAGTGATGGAAAGATGATAGCAGAGGAGGCAGCCATCACTCCAGGAGAGAGGAGTGGTGAGGGAAGTCGAGAGGGTGAGGCCAGAGGAGATCAAGACATCAAGTGGGTGACCAGCAGAATGAGTAGGGATCGATGGGAGGACAGAGAGGGAGAGTGAATTGCAGAGGTCACGCAAGAACGCAGATGAGGAACAGGGAGAATCAAGATGGATGTTGAGGTCACCAAGGAGGATGGGTTGAGTGAATGAGGCCAGGAGGGAGGAGCAGAGGTCTGCCCACTCAGAGAGAAAAGAGGTAATTTGGCCAGGGGGGCTGTAGAGAGTTGCAACAGTGAGAGAGTGGCTATGAGAGAGAGAGAGAGCCTGAAGACAAGGCATTTCAAAGAGGAGTAAGTCTGAGTTGGATGATAGAGGCAGGAATCCACTCAGGGAAGATCAGGGCTACACCCCTCCAGGCAGGTTGGATCTGGGTGCGGAGAGGATCTTGTAGTCGTCAGGGGGGAGAGTGTCGAAATTCATGACAGAGCTGACCGTGAAACAAGTTCTTCTAGGAGGTGGAAGATGTCAGAGGAGGGTTTTACAGTAGGGTGAGAATTGGGAGTGGCAAGATGAAGAAGGTTGCCAGCCTTAAAAAACATCCGGGAAGGGGTACAAATCAGGGGTACGCCCTGTGGTGTTGTGGAGGGAGCTTGATATGGGGCAGCAGCGGAAGGAGAGGAGGGCAAGGTAGCAAAGGGAGGAGGGTAGAGGAAGCTGGAGATCAGAGGAAATTGATGAGGCAGGGTCCATCTATCAAAGAGGAGGAGATTAGCCTGAGGGCCTTGCATCATGACAGTGCCATTCAGGTAGACATTAATGACGACTCCGGAGGAGTCAAAGGAAGCCATGATGACTTTCCAGTGTGTGCCACTTTTAATGGGAGAGGAGGACACAGGATAGAGCACAGAGATCATATGATGGGTCCATAGATCTGGTGAAGGAATGAAAAAGACAATGTCAGTGAGGGTTTGTCTGGCAGATGTGCTGGAATAGGTATCAGCGATGGGGAGGCCTGGGTTGGAAACCAAGATATCCTTTTTGGATTTCTTCTTGCCAGACTTAGTGAGAAGGGAAGGATAGTTAATAGAGAAGCAGTTAGAGTAGATAGGAGAAAAATATAGCTCCATGAGCAAGTAAAGAGAGGAGGCAGTAGGGGAAAATATGCACGTACAGCGGTATCTGTGTGTCAGATAGGAGTTACCCCAACCTGATGTCCAGTATCTCTCACTCCCTCTTGGTGTAATACTCTGTTTCCTCTGCATTGAGGTATTACAGTGCCCACCCCATCTTGAGGTATTCTGTTTATTGTCCCTCTCTGGGGTTTCTTGGCTTGCACCCCAGTTTGGCGTACTTTGTCTCCTGCACCAGCATCCTGTCTCTTAGTTCTTGTCCTGTCTTGGACAACAGTTTCTCACCCCAGCTTGGGGGTAACTTGGCTCTCATCCTGTCTCAGATAACTGTTTCTATCAGCCCTGCTTTGGGTATCGTCCTTCTTGTCCCAGCTTTGGGTCTGGCTGGTACTCTGTGCTCCTCCCGGTTATCTGGTACCACAGCGTACCATGCTCTTAGTAGCAGTGTTTCTCGGGGGAGGTGGTCTCTCCGACTGTGCTGGTTCCGCATCTTGAATTCCTTTGCAGGCTTGAGGATTCCTATGTTGGATCTGTTTCTTCCCTTGTGCACGTGATGGGTCTTTGGTATCATCTGCTTCCGGCACCGGTCGACCACTTCTGCTGCGACTGTCCCTCCTCTTCAGTCGTGGTTTAGTCTTACTTCCTTGGCACCAGGTGGAAGAGACCAGGGTTCCACAGGCTCCTGCGCTTCACTGCTCTACAAACCGGCTGCATGTGGTTGCTCCGTGTCTCCACCTTCTGGAAGGGATTACGCTCCTGCAGTTCCCTCCACAGGATGTCCTTCTCGCTTACCTTCTCGCCTTCCTTGCTTACCGGGTCCCGGTCTTACTGGAGCTTTATATTTCGAGCTGTAACGATATCGGAGAATTCCTTGTTATTTACATAATGATGGTATCCTTAAAGGGTCAGCAACCCTACCAGCCATTTCAGAAGGGCCATGCACACCATTATAAATTGTAATCCCCATATTGCCAACAAACAAGTGGGACTCTACACATGAGGGAGGTTGAATAAAATCCTGTTCTGGCGATTGCTTGTCCAGCAAAGGGTAGTATCCCCCAGTAGCATCTGCACTTACCCTTGCACTTGCCACCTGCTGGCCGGCCGTACTTTTATTTAATTATTTATCTTATTATCCCATGTACTGCACTGTCCCCTCCCCCTCTGCACTTTCCTCCTTCCCCTTCCCATGCATTTGCGTGATCTCAATGTCACCTGGCCTAGTAGGATTGTTGTCTGTCTTCCCTCTGTTCCCCCTCCCTTGCCTCGTCGCGCATTGAAACACTTGTGTATATGCATGCTATAAATGCCATATCATCATATCATATCATATCATATCATATCATATATCCTGCTTTCCCCACCCCGTAGGGGATGTTAAGCTTAGCAGGCTCACCTCACTACTCCTAAAGGGGGTGGCTCACGCTTGGGGAGAAGGGAATAATTCTCTGGATTTGTAACAAAACCCTGTTGTTTGCTTTTAACAACAGCTGGGATAAAAACTGATTTGCTGCCGAAGTGTAATCCTCATTCCACCTAAAGGATGCCATCCAGCCCTGTTTCTTCGTGCATTTTTTATTTGTATTGATCTAGAAACTAGGGTTGCAGCTACTATGGCCTTTTTTCTTCTGTGATAATGCCATGCAATAATATCCGAATGCCAGTGTTATCAGAAGTTTGCTTCTGGGTAGACATAAATAGCTGGTGGCAGTGGCAAGGTAACCAAGAGGTGTCCGCCAGCCTTAGTGCTGGCACGATAAAGGGTATTGCATGGGTGTTGTACAGTCACAACAAACACACTTGTGCTGGCATTGGCTTTATCCTGGTGCTATGGCGCCAGAGTACAAACTTTGCTAAAATAAGCAATGCATTTGCAGTGACCCAGTGTGTGGTGCATCAGTGATGTGATAAAGGTAGGACTCGTATGGCTGTTAGGTAGGGGTATTGCTATGTCTGGAAAAAGATCCGGAGCTGTGCTACTGTCAGGAGTGTCGGGACTCGGGGCTAGCTAGCCTTTTGGTGGTAGCCCTTGAGCTTCTACCCGGAGCTGCAACCAAAACAGCAGGGGCCATAGCCCCCCTAGCAACACCTCTGCTTTTAGGAAATGTAACATGATCAGATCTGTAGTGCTTATATTATCACTAGTGCTAACCCAGGTTCATATGCTGTCTTTGTGCTGGTGCTGCCACAACTGCGAATGTGACATGGGCCGGTGTGAAACCCTGCATCTTTAATCATTCTACTTGATAGCACAGGGGCAACACACAGGTCTTGGAAACAAGACCATGCAGAGCAACAGAGGTTCAAATCCCAGATCCCTGCTTAGAAACCGAACTCAGGTATGGTATTAGGTGTGTTATAAAAAACAATGAAATAAATAAATAAATCACATACAACCGGTGCAAATCCTTTCACTTGTCTAACATCAGGACCAAGTGGTTCATTGCCCCATTGATATTACAAGTGATCCATGTGTACCACAAAGACTTCCCAGAGGTAAGTACTGCCAGAAGTACCCTCCAGTCCCCCCTGCCGAGGGAGATAGGTGCAGCATATTATCGTAGTTAGCCCCAAAGCCACACACAGGCACTGCTTAGGAAGAAAAGTCTATACTGCTGTGTCAAGACTATTAAGTCCCTAGACCCAACAAGAGGAGCATAGGTCTCTGACAACTGAAGGTGTAACCTACTGGAAGAGGGCTGATAAAGCAGTGCAACTGTAGTCTATGTTACAGGATTAGGACCTGCAACCATGTGAGGCCTACGGGATATGTGAATATTAGGTGCAAAGCTAATACAATTAAAACTAGCAATGAGGAGGTGAGTGGGAATACAGGAAACTGGCTATAATGTGCACGCCAGAGGCATAGACAGGGTAGGGCCTGAGCGGGGAAATGCCCATCCAAAATCTGTCAATGCCCACTCAGCAGCGCTATGAGGGCATTTACAGGAGTTAATGTCATTGCCAGGGGCTCAAATACAATAGCTCCATGCCCCACTTGTTAGACAATCCTGGCTACAACCTCGGGTGCACGCTACACATAACAGGAATTGCCAATAGTTTGATCAGTGGGCCCAGACTCATTTGATAACTGGCCATCATTGTAACTGCTAATTAGGTGCTAAGTGGCTTTGGTGAAAACTGGTGAGGATTTGCTAACAAAAGTTTGAAAATGTCAACTGGCGGGATTTAATAAGTGCCAAGGACGAGTATGTTCATCCATTTTCCATAGACTTGCATAATAGCCTGACAGTTAAGAGGTACACACAGGAATATAGAGGGATTAACACATTCATTAAAGACGTTGGTGCCTTACAGTGGCATTGCAACCTGGGTTTTACTTACACTTGCATTTAAATGTACTCTGTCGCTTAGAGAAGGCATGAGAACTTAATGAAGCCTATGTCTAAACCTCCAGTGGGGAGTAATGTGGAAACTGCCCATGCATGTTGAGGAGCCATTGCATGACTCAGTCCTAGACACTGAAAGGGAGATCAGGGCAGTGACTTTACACTCCCAGTGAATTCATGTTTCCCTCTGTAGGGGGATATGTTAATGTTAATGTTAAAGGACATTTGTACCGCGCACTATCACCACGGGAGTGGTCCCCTGGCGCTCTGGAGGCTCTGAAAGAGGGGGGGTAGTTAGTGGGATGAAGCTGGAAAAGTGCAAGAGAGCGTGATGTGCTGTTGGCGGCCTCAGCCCGGTGGGTCTGTTGGCTGGGCCTGGGGTGTTTGCGGCCGGTAGTCGTTGTGTACTGTTATAAAAGTCTATGTGAATTTCTTTTGTTTTGTTGTTGCGATGTGGTGAAGTTTGTGCGGTTTGTTGTGCTGTGGGTTTGTGGTTGTGTTTGGTATGGAGTTTGAGAGGTGTATGCAGAGGGGGACATTGTTAGTACAATTGGTTAGTTGGCATCTTTATCCTGAATTGAGGCGCTGTGTTTCTGTAATTTCCCAGGTTGGGTTCGGGATTGCCCCTGTGCCTCTTTTCTGATCTGGGTCAGTCCAGCCTTCTAGGTCACTTTCACATCTTGCCCCCTCCTCCCCCAGCCTCCCTCGCAGCCCTCCTGGTCTTCCCTTCCCGTTCATACTGCTAATGCAGCTGCCAATGTCCACAGCTCCGCTAGTGTGGTGATTATCAATACAGTTCCACAACACTGTTGTACCTGGTGGGTGGGGTTAGGTTGGGTTGTTGACTCCATCTCTGTGTGTGTCGCCTGTGTTCCACTCTACCCAGCGTCCTTCGTCCAGGTGCCATGGTAGCTTCTCCACATAAGGAGTTGTCCACAGGTCGGTTCTGGGGGTTGTCCGTGTCCGCTCCAGTTTAGTCATCGCTTTTCCTCTCTTTTTCGGTTTTCAGTTTGTGTCAGTGGTGTTGAAGAGCCAAGTTTTTAGTAATTTCCTAAATTTCAGCTCTGCTCAACTAGCTCAGGGGCAACGTGCTCGCCTTGGAAGCAAGACGAAACGGTGCAATGCAGGTTCCAGGTTAGAACCCAGTGTACGCACATAGAAACTTCTGCAGTGTTATAAAAGGTGGGTAGTTTTTATTTTGTTTCCGAACAAGATCAAGACTAAAGTTGCAATTGAAGTTTTCAAGTAGTACTCAGTTTACCCTCTAAATTGAACCTGCCATTTTAAGGGTTGCCAATACCGAGACTAGCGCGTACTGGCACAGCAACCCTGTCAGCACTTCTGTCTACTCTTGTGCTTCCAGGAAGCTGAGTTTGAAGAAGGCGCCCGTTATCCTTAACAGGGCATCCTTGACTCTAGCACTCCCCGCTGGGCTCCGCTGCTTCCCCGTGGCCCGGGGCACCGCTGTCTCCTCGATACTTCCCAAGCCCTGCAACACAGAAAGATGCAGACATGTAGCTCCCTAAACACAAACCGTTCCTGACTCGGACCCAACAATGCCCTCCCTTGCTCCAATTCAGTGAATTATTAGGGCTGACAGAAGGCAGAGCCGGTGGTGTACTCCTAGCAAGTGCCAGCTGCCTGCCTTATGCTGTAACATCTGTAAGCTGCCTCACACAGCAGTCCCCCTTCAGGTCCCCAGTAGCAAGCAGGTAGCGGGGAGGATGAATGCATGGATGGCGAATGGTTAATAATGTTTCTCTCTACATTCTTACATCTCTATACCTGTATATCTGTAATTATGTATCCCTGTACGACTCTGTTACTATTCTTGTAACCAGCGCAAGGGACGTCATTCACCAAAGCACTAGGGGTTGCGGAAGTGAAATCACATGACCCTTGACATCTGATAATGACACAGGAAGTGATGTTATTTGACCGCGCCGCGAAGGGACTTCACGGGAAGCGATGGAACACGACATTTTGCCCCTTGACAAAACAGGAAGTGGCATGACATAGCATTGTTCCAAGTACACTATTGATAAATATGGTTACATTATCACTGTAACATGATAAACATTTCATACAAGAATGGCTGGCCGTATGTATCGGCAGAAGAAAAAAAAAACATGCTATAACTGCAACTTGCGTAAAGCAAAATACATAGCCCGAAATGGATGCTTATTCTAATCTAAATGCTTTTTAGGGTATTCTATCTGCATTGTGAATTTGAGGTATTTAAGAACAGACTAAATCAGAGACTCGCTCCCTGAAGTGTACCTGAAATAAACCTTTGAGTCTAGCTATTATTGTGTAGGATTCCAGAAAGACAAATTATTTGTTATTCCTATTCTCGCTTATTTAGGGTCACTGCTCAAAATGTTACACTTGTGGAACCCTCCGCCCCCTTTTTTTAAAAAGAAGCCTGAACAAGAAAGCCAGCCACTCTAGAAACAAACAGCCACATGGCATTGGCTACAGCCCAGGAGCTTCAATTTGTAAAAACAAAAAAGGGGGGGGGAGTTTAGGGGTAGCAAGTGCGACCCCTGGTGACCCCTAAATGACATCCCTGACCAGCGCCCTGATGCCTCAGGGCTTGGCACGCAATACAAATGATAAATAAATAAATAAATGCATTCTTTATGATTGGGTGTTTTCACATGGATTGATGGATGGTTCGATGGTAAAAGTGATGGCAGTTTGGAAAAATATGGTGTTTTTACTGATTATTCATGGAATGATACTTCTTATTTTGTTTGCGCAGTCCTCTATCACTTGAGCAGAGGGTCACTCTTCTTGCTCTAGAAGACTTTTAATACAATAACATTCAATAGACGGATGGGATGGGCGGATGAACTGGGGGTTGGATGAGGCATGTTTGATGCTGTAGTCAATCAGTTATGGACATACACATGGATGTGTAGAGATATTGGTAGACAGATTGGTCCTTTGATTAGAAATTAGATGGATGAGTTGGTGGATGCAAGCCTACAGAGAACAGGCATGCCAGTCATTGGCACGGCCAAAGCAAGCACATTCTTCCAACCAAAAAAGAGAGATTACAAATTCTCCCAACACAAAAAACTAAAACAAAGGAGAATGCCCCACTCACCTCCCCCTGCTTGAACCCATCCAGCCCCTTGGACATGTTCAGCACATTGGTACAAGCAGAGCAGTGCTACAGGAACAGCCACTGCAATTATCAGTGCCTACGGTAAACATGCATCTTTTAATTGGCATTAGTGCCCGGCAAGGGGAGGGTGTCGGCCTCCCAACCAATGAGGAGGTTTAAAATGGGGGACATGGTAATCCCGCTGTCCGAGTCTCCTCATAGCGGGAGGCCGCCATCTTACCTCCGCCCGCCGAGATCTCAGGTAAGTGGTGCCTGGTGGCCCCTCCTCCGCCCTCTTTTCCACTTATTTGTTTCCCTCTCGTACCCGCCCCACTTACCTTCCACAGCCTGGTCCCTTGCCGACGCAGTGTTTCCAGCTTGTCCCCGCAGCCTCGTCTATGACCGTCATGGAAAGGGAGAAAGGACTGCCTAGTTCCTTCTCAGGATCAATGGTGGACGTCTTTTCTTTTTTTTTTTTTTTTTTAAACAAACTATTTTTATCCAGCACATCGTGCATGGATATTGATAGCAATATTACCCCCACACGGGGGAGGGCATTACTGGTTCTGGTAATTCCCCGGACTAACGGTAAACCCCTCGCTTGGCACTGGCTTCTACCTGGCCCTTAGCATTGCAAATAATAACGAGGTTTAGAGAAGTACATATTACAAAAACAGTCTGTTTTAGAGTTAAAATATATCTTTACAAGCTTACAAAAAATACCCCTACTTGGAATTGGAATTACATTTTGACTCCCTCAAAATAAGTGTACTCTCTTCTTCAACAGAATTGGGGGTAAAATACTTCCACTTCCAAAATGTTAACCAGGTTGAAAATCGAAATGTTAGAGAGTTGCTCTTCTCTCCCTCTCCCACTGTCTCTGTCTCCCCCTCTTTCTTTTCCTCCCTCCTCTTTCTCTCTCCATCCTCTCTCCCTCGTTCTCTGTCTCCCTCCCTCTCTCTCTCTCTGTCTTTCTCTCTCTCTCCTTCTCCCCCTCCCTCTTCTCCCTCTTCCTCTCTCTCTCTCTCTCTCTCTCTCTCTCTCTCTCTCTTTGTCTCCCTCCCTCTCTCTTCCCTCTCTCTCTCCCTCCCTCTTCCACCCTCTCTCTCCCTCTGTCTCCCTCTCTCTCTCTCTCTCTCTCTCCTTCTCCACCTCCCTATTCTCTCTCTCTCTCTCTCTTCCCTCTCTCTCTCTCTCTCTCTCTCTTTATATCTCTTCCTCCCTCCTCTCCCTTTTCCTCTCTCCCTCGCTCTCTGTCTCCCTCCCTCTCCCCATCTCTCTCTCTCTCTTTGTTTTTCTCTCTCTCCCTCTCTCTCTCTCTTCCCCCCTCTCTCTCTCTCCTCTCTAACAACCTCTCACAGTTTTCCACCCAACACTCTCTCTCTTGCTTTAACAACCTTGCTCCCTCTATACACCCGTCATGCTCTGTCTCTCACACACTTGCACTCCACCCCCCCTTGCTGCGTTGCACACATCCCCACCATTGAATCAATAAAGAATACTGCAAACATAAACGGGTTCTAGGTGCATGGCACTGCTGTGGCCATTCGATCTAAGTAGTGGGGTCTACCCTATCCTACCCCAGGATTCAGCCGAATGAAAAATACTGGTCAACACACTCCTTAAAAGTAATGACGTCATGCGTGTATTTGTTTTGATATCCTTAGGGCATTTCATTATCTCAGCATACGATATTTTAATGCACAGCCGCAGACCCTGGCAGTGTGGCACGCACCCGCAATTACCGTACCCATGAAGGCATACCAACTTCTCAACAGCCCCTCGTAAGGGATGACAATTACCCATAACCCTTCAGTTTTATTGTTGAGCAGTTCTGGGCAGTGGTTTTAGGAGACCAGCTGGGCTGGTCTCCTGCTGCAGTAATCATGATTCCCCACCTGCTGGTCATTGTGGGCATGGCTGATTCCCCACCTGCTGGGAAATGTGGGCATGGCTGATTTCCCACCTGATGGGCAATGTGGGCATGGCTGATTCCCCACCTGCTGGGCATGGCTGATTCCCCACCTGCTGGGCAATGTGGGTATGACTGATTCCCCACCTGCTATTCAATGTGGACCTGACGGCTGATCTCCTCTTCTCCCTTACTTTAGACGAGGTCCACCAGATGGCAGGCTGCAGGTGAGTAGTCTCCTCAGGCAGCCTCTGGTGTTCTACAAGGGCCGAAGGTGGAGGGCGTAGGGGCAGCTTGCTTGTGGACCACTGGGAGTTGCAGGCATGCCGATATCTTGGTGGCCCTAATTGAAGGGGAATTTGGGGATCCGAGCTTGGAGTTTTCTCCATCGGACTCAGGCAACAGTTAAAGCTGCATGGCAGCTTCAGGCCTCCAGTTCATGTGGAGGACTGCATGGTGACTCGCCTGCAGTTGTGTTTGAGTGGGCAGGCCCACCTGCCCCTTCCCAGCTGCTGGGAGGGAATCCACGCGTGTCTCGGGAGGATAGCTCAGGGGCAAGATGCTTGCCTTGGAAGCAAGAAAACATAGAGGAACACAGGTTCGCGCCTAGAAACCTCTGGGTACTAAGCGTGTTATAAATAACCTATCATATCATGACACAAGTGAAAGGGGAAAGTTGGGGAATCTAGTAGACCTTCAATTCTGCTGTGATTTTATTTAGATGGCCAGGGCTGACTTCTCTAGGATCAGAACAGGAGTTGGTCCTGCTGCATTCACAGGCAGAGCGTATCTATCTCTACCTCATCAGTTCTCAGCCTTGGCGTCACTGCTGGGACACTGCTGCAAGGGTCTGACTGGAAGTATCAGGGATGGTGTGTTCTTTTCACGATGAGCAAGTACACTGCTATCCCCATCTTCTCCCGGCTGCTCCGGTATTCCTCACTCTATAAGGGACCGGAAGGAAAGGAAAGGTCCACACCTACGGAGCGACTGTAGGTTATCAACAGAGAGACTCTAAGGGAGGAAATAGAGGTGGCACTAAGGATGGGGAAGAGCAATAGAGAAAAGCCCCCCCCACCACCATATTCTTCCTTTTCACACGCTTCCTCATCTTCGTCATCCCTGTTGTCAGATGATGATATGGGCAAACTGGAAGGAATAACCATAGACCATGTTTCCAAGTGTAGCAAGTTTAAAGGGGTATACGTCAAATTTCCGCATTTTAAAGACTGAACACAAAAAAGACAGATTTCTTTTGGCCATTTCTGTGTTGGCTATAAAATGCCTAAATATGACCTACTCTGCTCCGGCCCCTCGCAGGGTGATCCCTACCCTACTCTCTCCCATTGGTTGAATTCTTAATCAGGGGTGTTTAACCCCTCCACAAACCACCCATCACCACACCCCCTTCCACACACGCACACAAACACTTACCTCTTCTCCTGCGACGGCTCTTTCTGGTCCCGATAGGCCTCTCAGCACTGCACGCACTCGTGTGCGGGAGGGGCATGATAGTTCGACTTAGAAAAGCCGCTCTCTGCGATCACAGATCAGTCTTTCTAAATCAATTTATTTTTGGATTGTTTATTTAAAAAGGATCATTTAACTTAAAACTGTTTAAAGTTAGGCTCCAACAAGTAAGGATAATCCTACAGTACAACAATTTCAGGATGTCACGAAGAAAGGCCATCTTATCACAGCTTTCAGAAAATTCTAAAAGAATGAAAAGACCCAGATACGTAACATCTGTTGGAGGTGGAGATGAGTCTCCACAAGACCTCTACTTCTATTGGAATCCCATAGCTTTCTGATCAACAACAAGAAATCCCACTTGACTCCCACATACAGATGTCAATTTCTAGGTGCTGTCTTTCGCACAGATAGAAGTCTGGTTCAACACCAGAGGACCTGGTCAATATCTTGAGAAAGGAGGTCCAGAATGTGTTTCATTCCCCTCTTTCTTCAGCTCCGACCTGGGTGTGTGTCCCGGGACTGATGACTCTGAGAGAGTGTGTAACACATATGACCTGCCTTCATCTTCACCCTGTATTTTGGTTCCACGTCCCCACAAAAATGTCTCCTGACAAAAATGTTGCTTTTTATGCAGAGAAATTATTACATTGAAATTGCGGTGTACAAGGGACATCCCTGCAACCCATACCCATAGGTATCTGGACTTTCCATCGAAATCTGATCCATCCTATATTAGATGGACATGTACTTTTAAATGTAAAAGACAGCATTTCGATGCATTTACATTCAGTGGTTTTTCATTGATGCATTTCTTTTTCGATGCATTTCCTTCGACAAAAAGACCATAAACCGTACTCATATATAATGTCACCAATGGCTTTTCCTGACGACATTATGTTTGGGGACATTATGTATGGGGACATTATTACCTGATGCCTCTATTTTCCTGTCTGCTCGGATGTTGGGGGACAAGCTCACAGAATTCTTAGAAACTGAATGCCAGGGCCTCTTAAAAGTAAGCTGCATTGGAGGTTGGACCCAACAAACTTGCTGCCCAGGTATCCTTTAAACCCCTCCCAACCTTTATTATGACACTGGATGGCAGCGTTCTTGCATGGGGAGCATTGCTGACCACTAAACCACAAAGAACCACTAGTCTTATCAGGAAAGAAAAATGGCAATGGCAGTGAGTGCGGTGTGATTTTCAGCCCCCTATGGGGGCTGAAATGGGAATGGGGAAGGACCGGGTGCGGGTCCTTGGAGGGAGGAATTACCGGGCCTTCCGAACTCGGATATGGCCCAGTTATTCCTCATTCTGAGGACCCTTACGCGATTTCAGCGGCAGCCATGCCGCCAATAGCGGCATGGCTACCGCCAAACTCGTAATGAGGGCCACAGATTGAGAAAATGGGACAGTAATTGATTAAGGCAACAGCAGAAATCATCAACTGAGCATGAAGCAGATCGTGAGGAAGACAATAAGCCTTCAGGTGAGTACGAAAGAAATCATAAATTGGGGGAAAACGAATGGTAAGAGGGAGCGAGTTCCATTGAAAGGGAGCAAGAAGAGACACCGAGAGAAAGCGGAAAGAGACACAAGGAGGTACAGGGACAACCAGTCGGTAAGAAGACTGAGAGCAAAGGGCTCAAGAAGGTGAATAGAAGGAAATAAAAGAGGCAAGATAAGGGGGAGCAAGCCCATGAAGACATTTAAAAACAATAGAGAGAACACGAAACTGACAAGACTCAAATGGAAGAATAGGAGGTCATAAAAGCTCTGAAGAGATCGGAGAATGGGGAGATAGACCAGAAGGTAAACAAATAGCACAGTTGTAGATAGAATGTGGGGGAATAAGACCCTAAGCAGGAGGTACAATCAAGAGTGAAGACCTTAATCAATAAAAGAGAACATTAAGGTAGAAATAAGAAGTTTAGTGGCATTAAAAGTAAAAAAAGGATGAGCACGACAGAGATTAAAACGAAGAAAACAACAACTACGAGTCGTAAGAGAAATGTGAGAAGAATAAGAAAGGGAGGAATTAAAGAAAACGCCAAGATTCCGGGACAATATGGAGAAAGAAAGCTGAGAAGGGGGAAGGAGGAATACAAAGGGAGGTGTAGGAGTCAGAGAAGAATAAGGAAAAGAGAGGACTTTGGTTTTAGATGGATTAAGATGGATAAAATTAGAAGCCATCCAGGACTGGACGGAGGAGAGACAGGCAAAGACGTGAGCGTGAAGAGGGTCAGAAAACTCAGAAAAAGAGAAAAAGATTTAAAAATCATCAGCAAAAAAAGTGACAGGAAAGGCTAAACGTAGAAATAAGAGAGGAAAGAGGAATAGTGTGCAATGAAAACAAAATCAAACCGAGAATGGAGTCTTGGAGAGCACCATAGAAAGGTGAATGAGGAGGAGCGAGTTGGCTGGACCAAGACACGGAATAGGAACATCCAGAAACCTAGCTTTTACAATAAACAAGCAAAGAGCCAGAAATACCCAAAGAAGAGAGGGCAGATGATACAGTAGGATGATCCACAGTATCAAAGGCCACTGAATGATCGAGCAGAATCTATATAGTAGAAAGTGTATTGTGTCGGCCAGAAAGAATGAAATCAGAAACATGCAAGAGTGCCATTTGTGTCACGTGGGAAGGTCTAAAGACAGATTGGAGGAGGGGAAGAAGAGAATGAAGACAAAGATAAGAGGAATTTTGAGAGTAGAAAATGCACTCCAAGTGCTTAGAAAGAAAGGGAAGCAAAGAAATAGGCCAAAAAATAGCAGGAAGAGCGGAATTGAGCAAAGGTTTTTTAAGTATAAGAACACCGGTAGCAGGTTTGAATGAGTCAGGAAACGCAGAGGAGGAAAGAGAAAGATTGATAAGAGTAGTACGATAAGAAAGATTATGAGGATAGACCAGAGGAAATGGCTTAGAATTAGATATGGTTGGTTGGGTATGCAGTAGGATGGCCACGAGCAATGAAATGGGGCAGTTATAGGTGAGAAGTCGGAAAAAGAAGGTAAGAAAGAGGAGGGAGGGTGAGCAAAGACCAGGGACAAAGATGGAGAAGAAAAGGAAGCACAGAGGTTAGCCATTTTAGTGGTGAAGTATTCAGCAAGGTCAGAAGCGGAAAGTGAGGAAGAGTGGGAAGAATCAGGTGATTGAGTAGAAAGTCTACTATTAGGAAGCTGAGAAAGACGACATGGGTGATGAGACAAAGATGGGGTCAGTGAAGAGAAGTGTTTTGTGAGCAAAAAGAAGGGAGTCAAAGGGATAATGTGCAGATGAGTGATTCAAGATCCTGAAGGGATTGAGACGTTTTTCATCAGCGCTCAAGTTTCCGAAGAGAAGAGTGAAGTGCAAAAAGAGGTGGGGTAAGCCAATGATGTAGAGTTTACATGAAGGGTTGAAAGGTTGGGCGGGGTAAAGGGAGTCCGTGTAAGAGCAGAATTAGCAGATAGCATTGAAAATGAGTGAGGGAGAAGGAAGAGAGGGAGTAAGGGACGACTATAAGAGACTAAGAAACCAACATCACAAAGTAAGAGGAAAGAAGCAAAGACAGGGTAGAAGTAATGAGGTGGGTAAAGGACAGAAGGAAGTGATCGGAGGAGTAGATAGGATAGGATAAAACTGCAGAATTACAGACAATAAAAGAGAAGATAGGATAGGATGAAACTGCGGCATTACAGGCAATAGAAGAGAACATGGGATCTAGAGAGGAGCAGTAGATAGGATGGGATAAAACTGCAGCAATACAGGCATTAGAAGAGAACATGGGATCTAGAGAGGAGCAGTAGATGGGATGGGATAAAACTGCAGCAATACAGGCATTAGAAGAGAACATTAGATCAAGAAAGGACGAATAGATAGGATGGGATGAAACTGCAGCATTACAGACAAAAGAAGAGAACATGAGATCAAGAGAGGAGCAGTAGATAGGATGGGATAAAACTGCAGCAATACAGGGAATAGAAGAGAACATGGGATCTAGAGAGGAGCAGTAGATAGGATGGGATAAAACTGCAGCAATACAGGCATTAGAAGAGAACATTAGATCAAGAAAGGACGAATAGATAGGATGGGATGAAACTGCAGCATTACAGACAAAAGAAGAGAACATGAGATTAAGAGAGGACGAGTAGATAGGATGGGATGAAACTGCATCATTACATGCACTAGAAGAGTAAATGAGATCAAAAGAGGACGAGTAGTTATGATGGGATGAATCTGCAGTATTACAGGCAATAGAAGAGAAGAGGTGATCAAGAGAGAACGAGTAGATAGGATGGGATGAAACTGCATCATTACAGGCACTTGAAGAGTAAATGAGATCAAAGGAGGACGAGTAGTTATGATGGGATGAATCTGCAGTATATTACAGGCAATAGAAGAGAAGAGGAGATCAAGAGAGGACGAGTAGATAGGATGGGATGAAACTGCATCATTACAGGCACTTGAAGAGTAAATGAGATCAAAGGAGGACGAGTAGTTATGATGGGATGCATCTGCAGTATATTACAGGCAATAGAAGAGAAGAGGAGATCAAGAGAGGACGAGTAGATAGGTTGGGGTGAAACTGCATAATTACAGGCACTAGAAGAGTAAATGAGATCAAAGGAGGACGAGTAGTTATGATGGGATGAATCTGCAGTATATTACAGGCAATAGAAGAGAAGAGGAGATCAAGAGAGGGCGAGTAGATAGGATAGGATGAAACTGCATCATTACAGGCACTTGAAGAGTAAATGAGATCAAAGGAAGACGAGTAGTTATGATGGGATGCATCTGCAGTATATTACAGGCAATAGAAGAGAAGAGGAGATCAAGAGAGGACGAGTAGATAGGATGGGGTGAAACTGCATAATTACAGGCACTAGAAGAGTAAATGAGATCAAAGGAGGACGAGTAGTTATGATGGGATGAATCTGCAGTATATTACAGGCAATAGAAGAGAAGAGGAGATCAAGAGAGGACGAGTAGATAGGATGGGATGAAACTGCATCATTACAGGCACTTGAAGAGTAAATGAGATCAAAGGAGGACGAGTAGTTATGATGGGATGCATCTGCAGTATATTACAGGCAATAGAAGAGAAGATGAGATCAAGAGAGGACGAGTAGATAGGTTGGGGTGAAACTGCATAATTACAGGCACTGAAAGAGTAAATGAGATCAAAGGAGGACGAGTAGTTATGATGGGATGAATCTGCAGTATTACAGGCAATAGAAGAGAAAATGAGATCAAGAGAGGATCCCGAAGAATGAGATGGAGGACGATTAAGGGCAAAGAGATTATAGTATTCCAGAAGAGGGAGAGGGGCAGGCGAAGAATGAATAGAGTCAAGATGCAGACTGAAATTGCTGCTTAGAAAAAGGGGGTGGGGGGCAAGAAGACAAAACAGTGAAGAGGAGAATATCAAGATCAGAAATAAAGGGAAGAAGTGACCCAGGTGGGCCATACATAATTAGAAAAAGGAGTATACATTATATTCAAAGGATGAAAAAGAAGATCTTGAGCCAGATGGAGCTCATTATAGCCAGCAAGAATGAGTTTAATGACAATTCTGGAGCTGAAGTTATTTCATTATTTGTGTCAGCATTCAACAACTATTCACCATCGACTATGTAATATCAAAACTATGTCTCTTATGCGGACTATCTGAGTTTAGAAAACATAGTTTAACCAGCCATAAAAAACATACTTTATCTTTGGGCAATTTTATTTTTAGATTTTTGCAGTAAAGATTACTTTTTGGTTGTACTTATTGTATTTTTTTAAATGTAAAATGGTCTGCTTTCCTCCTGAGTTATTTTGGGAATGCTGGATTGGAGGTGTACGCTGCACCAGTTAGCTATTGGTGGTACCAGTTAAGACATATGACTTCACATTTTTAACTAGACATTTGGGGTTCCTAAGAGGAAGAGATCAAAGCAGACAAATCCAACCTGAGGAACTAAGGGTACTGGGTCTGTGAAGCCGTACACACTTTGGTGATAACACTTGCAGTGGCAGGCTTGCCATGCTAGTAAAGACCCACTGCCCAAGTTGAAGGACCAGAGTAAACTGAGGTCCTTTAACAAAGGCTGGTGGCCCTGTTACCAAGCGGAAAAGCATGTAAATCAGGTGTCAATGCAATAAGCACCACAGCCACATGGCTGTATATGGACGAAGCAGTGAATTGCTCACCATGTACATGAATTCCCCATTAGGCAGCAATGCACAGAGACTTTATAGAATGTACACTGCCCATTTTATATTTTAAATGTAGTTTTGCATTTACGATCTATCGATAAAGCAAGCATGATAAGTGTCATTATGTGACTACACTGGTATTTTGGTGCAGCTAGTCTAGCCATTTCTTACAGTGGCATGGCATGTTTCGGTTTTACTAGATCTTGTTAGATGAGGAGCGGTTGGCTATGTTTTGTGGCTGGATTTGGAAGGAGTAATCGAGAAAGACATGGCAAGCTGATCAGTCAAGTTGATGCGATGTATGTTTGACATGCTAGAGATGGAGGAAATGTGAGAATGAAATCCAGCATATACCCTGTCAGAGTGTGATGGACGCTATGTGGAAGATGGGGTAAGGTGAGACACATAACTTCATGCTGTTGGAGGAAGGGGTGTCAGGGAGTTGAAACTACTGATGTTAGTTGCATCAGTGGTGCATGAAGAGTCGTGTCTGATGAAGTCATGTGTGATGTTCTAGAAGGTGAGGTGGAAGGGGTTTGGGGTGAATTAGTGCGCGATGTGTAGATAGGCAGCTATTAGGCAGGCATGTACAGTCCAGGGATATTGCAACATCTGGCAAACCTGTCCAGTGTGGTAATTGGGGGTACGCTCATGTAGTGCACCACTGCCTATGCGTGTGCGCATGAACTACCCTCCCAATGTACCTCTTGTTTATCTTAAGGTGTATGTAAAGGATCCAGACTGATTTGCATATGTCTGGATCCCGTCTGGAAAGGCTTAGACGGGCAAATAAATGAAGGCATAAAAACTGTCCAAAAATCTAGTGGTTATGATTAATTTAAAGCATTCCATCCTTCCCGTCTTGGCTTTCAAATGTGCAAATTGGGTAATAGGAGGTTTTGTCGCAGCAGAATTGGTCGAGGGAGAATTCATAGAATGTCTTTAATCGATGTTTGTCGCAAATATATGTGGGGCGTGAGTTTAGGTTAATAATAATGTAGGGGGTGGTTTTGGGGGGGCTGCAGGGGTGTCCCCCTGCATATATTTGCAGCAAAAATAAAAATAAAAAATATCGATGGAATCTCCCTCCACTAATTGCTTTCAATATAATCACGTAAAACCAGATTTTGGAGATAGACCGTCACTCAAACAGACTTTCACTGATACAAAAAAGGTAGCAGGTGCCCCTCTCTGAAAAGAACATGGCATGATAACCTGTCTATGGTTTGTTTCCCAAATTGAGAGTCGGTAGCCATCGCTTTTTGCTCACTGTACTGTTCACAAAGGAGGAATATCCATTTGCACATCAGTCTTTGTCCCGCCCACAAGGGCAGTCCAGCACCGAAATGCCTGGCAAACCTCCTTTGAACAAGAATGCCAATAGCAACCCCAGAAACGTGTTTCGGCCTAGTCTGGCCTCATCAGTGAGGTGGAGCTGTGCCTCTCTGAGCACAATGAGCAAGGGGTCCACGTCTGGGTTCCGCCAGGTAACTTAGGGTGACCAACACCAAGTTCCTTGAAAAAATACAAAAAAGGTAGCAGGCGCCCCTCTCTAGAAAGAACTCTCCATAGGTGCTGCCATGCTAATTTGACAAAGCAATGCCCCGCCTGTAAACCAGTACTATTGAAACCACAATGTGCAGATTCTGTGTGATTTTATCGAAAACAATTGGTTTGAGGGAGATTTTATCTTTCTTTTTTTTTATTTGTAATTGTCACTGTTTTATAGGCAGGGCATTGCTTAGTCCAATTAGCATGGGAGCCATCTTTGGTGTGTCAGTATTTCAACTGCAAGTTCATCTCTATCCAAACTTAGATACCAGTGACGCTCTAGCTGCAACATCTTGTTTTTGATTGATAATCTAGTGTGGCTTGGTGGAATTCTTCTTGAAGACAACAGTCATCTAAACTAGATGGATCTGCAGACATTTTGCAAGGACTTGGCCGAGTAGGGCTCTTGTTCAACACGTGAGCTGGGTGGAGTTTAAAACAGCATGTGGTTAACTGAACCTATGGCCTCATTTTGCTTTTGGGCACAATATTTCAACATGTTTCTTTCACCCAACTGGCAACGGGCAACTAAACATGTCGATGTATTCAATCCACAGGCGAAGTGTTCAGCAAATGCAGATATAGAGCAGGCAGTTGGATCAGATCTGGCCACGTGATCTTGAAGCTGACATGTGCGACTACATGGGTGTTTCCCAGAAATGCCACGTGGTGCCTGACAAGGTGTAACCCTGCCATCGAACCACAGTGTGAATTTAAAAGGTGCAACGCCAAGATTGCATGTGAAGGCACGCAAACACACAAGAGCCTGCATGTGGACGCATGTGCACATGTTCACATACACACGCAGCGCCATGCAATGGTCAGGGAAGTGTACTACATTTAGAAACAAATCTGGGGTTCACTGTACAATCACCCACATAAAATGCGAGCGCCTATAGAGGTACGCGCACCACATACGTGATACCCACTCACTGGCTCATTCCAGAACATCCCTGTAAGTATTAGAACGTGGGTATAACAATGGGTTCTCCCAAATTTTTTGTTTTCGGGGGGTCAGGTCTGTGAACAGGGAGAGTTGAAGGAGAAGAAGAGACAAGACAGACTGACTACCCCTCTCTCTAAGGTCTTTCGACACTACAGATACAGGTGCTAAGGTGCTGTTACATAAATCTACAGCGATTACCTTTTAGGAGAACAAATTATTCAACAGAAACCGTTGAATTATAAAGATATAAATCACTTTAATAGTTGGTTAAAAACCACATTTTTTTAAAAAACTGTACATTAATAGGCTTTTTCATACAACACTCATACCTTTCATACCAATTCATTCGTTCTGTAACATAAGGGTTCAGCAATTTACATTTTCTTTAAGCATATTGGTTGTTGGTAGTATGCATGACATTAGAAAAAACACGATTGGTTTTTCTATAGGTCGACATATGTTTCGGCCCCTTTCAATAGTCCCATCGTTGTCTACAGTGGTCTAAATAGTCATTATTGGGCCATCTTCAGGACAGTGATGATTTTGTGAAAGCTTCCAGTCTTCACCCTTTTTCATATAAAAAGCCAAATCTGTGGTCGAAAAATTATTGTAGACCACGGAGCTAAGGTTGTAGGGTATCTTCTGTATTACCACTTTTCTAGGACCAGTTGACACCTGGATATGGATGAATCTTCAGGTTTCTGTACTCCCATGTCACGTTGTTAGTTATCTACAAGTTGGAGCTGTTTGCATCGGCAACTTCAAAAATTGTGCTTGTGTTATTTGTTTGAAGAATACGGCGTTTTCGCTCGAACGGCGCCTTCTGGCGTGCAAATGAATCACCAATCTGTTGAATAATTTGTTGTCCTAAAAGGTAATCGCTGTAGATTTATGAAACAGCACCTTAGCACCTGTATCTGTAGTGTCGAGAGTATTAGAACGTACCTGCACTGATGTATTGTTACTTACATGAGCATCACGATGGTACCCTTATCGGATTAACTCCATAATTAGATTATTCTGCGTGGACTCTGCGGGCATGCGCACTCTCACACACATCACACCTCACCCTCGTTCCCTTTCTTACCTGTATCAACCTTTCAAGTGTGATTCATGGTTCCCTCCTTAGCCCTTAAACCTCCCCACTGTCCTTTTCCATTCTCCCACAGCACGGCCTGGATACCCCCCTGGCAGCTGTGTAACATGCTACTCTCCTAACGACCCTTTAGGCTGCTAGAGTCCTATGCTGGCAACTGGCAAAGTCTGACATACTGGTAACATGATATAACCTGTATGATCCACATCCTAACCGGGGGACATTCAGCACACCCCCGTGTCTTCTGGCCATTCAGTGATGGCATGGGTGCTGGAGAAATGTGATTCCCTTGAGTCCATCAGGTTATGCCTGCATGCCGCTGAGCGGGCACGGGCATTTGAATGTTATCGCGTGTTGATGTATGTTAGTTGCTTTTATAGTGCTTTATACTGCTTTTGCTTCCCCCAAAGCACTGCGTGAGACGAGGAAGCATATGCAGTGGAAAGGCGAGGAGAAATGGGAGTGGGGTGGGGGCAACGCAGAGGCGTTGCTAGGTGGGGGGCAGTCTGGGGGGCTATATCCCTGGGTATTTTGGTTGTGTCCCCGCATAGAAGCTCAATGGCTACAAACAGAAGGCTAGCTAGAGCCGAGTCCCGGCAGTCCTGACATTAGCGTAACCCTGGAACTTTTACAGACTTACCAACACCCCTGGGGCAACGTGATGTGTTTTCATGCTGCGTGCATAACTAAGCTGGCTGTCTCAAAACGTTGAAGGTGAAGAGGAGACTAGGGGAAAGGGGATGGCATAACACACAGGTGGCGCAAAAGTGTTCCAAAAGACCTGCGCTGTGCCACAAAGTGCCCATGCGTGCCATGTTCTAGAATAGGAAATACTGGGTGATTGGCCGGGAGAATCTCTCAGGGACAACGCGTTTGTCTTGGAAGCAAGGCAACGCAGAGCAACACAGGTTTGCATCATGGCTCAGTTCAGTTTCTGGTGATGGTGGGATCACTGCCAGCATCCAATGAGACATGCCCACAACCATTTGGTGTACCTATGCCTGAGTAAGGAATACAACCCTCTTAGCATAAAATGCATGTTTTGAACACCTGCTCATCCTCTATGCCCTTGCTTGCATTGTATGCTGCCACATTGCTGGATTGATAATGAGAAAGAATCCAGTTTAGACAAATTCTTAGGTATGGGGACAGATCCGGAAGAAAGAGGGAGAGCTATCAGGGAAACAAAGAAAAGTTTCTTATAATAATAACGACTTGTTATTTATATTGCAATGTTATCCATAGAACACATATTCATACATTATTGTTACCCAATCGCAATTGGTACTCACTTTATCGACCTCAGACGGATGAAAGTCTGAGCTGACCTTGCTGAGATTTGAACCTGCGCCTGCAGATCAAGCACAGATCACAGCAACGATAGCTCAACCCGCTGAGCTATCTTACCGGCGCTCCTTTCCACTATCCTACAATAAAATACCACTACACTCACTTCTCGCCAGTCTGCCGCTTGCTCACAAGTTCCATACTTCATCAGAGGCATAATGGCACACTAAGAAGACACTTTGGGGAGAACGAGGTTGAGATTTATACAGTTCCACTCGCACCCCAATATTTGCCTCTTGTCACCATTGCAACACCTTTTCATGACAAATTGCTGAGACCTGCCCCTTTTAGGAGAACACTTGGATGTTATTTTTGCTGCCTCAGTTAAGTAACCTACTTGATGACCTGCCACGAGTCAAGTTGAACACGCTCAGGAGACAGCGGTGGTATGAACGTAAGGTCCTTTGGGTAGCGTGTCATGTAGTGGATGGGAAACAGAGTAACTCTTACACCAAATAATCGAACCAACTCAGGAAGATAGCAAATGTTTCTGGTTTAATATCAATTGTCTAAAACAGGGAGTTACAACGGACATCAATGGACGTCGCACAAGCTCTCAGCGCATCATACTAAAAATTACACTTATAAAGTAAACATTCATCATACGTGTTGTCATACTACATGGCGAATAAGAGAAACCTACGAGGAATTGTGATGCATTCAAGAGGAACATCTATGTATACTTTCTATAAGGGGTTGGGTTGTGATTGTATATCTACTGTCAGGTGGCCAACTTATGCCCACCTCTAATGCAAGGTATCTTCTTCACTATTTGTTTACACGGTATATAATTGGCTCTCAAACTATGAGGCCCTTTGCTATATGGCTCTCTACAATTGGTTGGCACGCTTGTGCCAGTATGGAACATTTGGCTCACTAACAGCACATAAACTCATATCCCAGGTGCCAGGGGGTGGACTTGACTGTATCTCTCCAC
The DNA here is from genome assembly GCF_040938575.1 of Ambystoma mexicanum. Lineage (NCBI taxonomy): Eukaryota > Metazoa > Chordata > Amphibia > Caudata > Ambystomatidae > Ambystoma > Ambystoma mexicanum. The sequence continues at coordinate 1,418,338,695 of NC_090934.1, read as the reverse complement.
CCAATTAGCCCATCATCTCTCATCACCCATGCCTTGTGCCATGAATATTGTCTTTAAACATGGCCTTGCAAAGTATCCTTGTATCTGGGAATATAAGGGAGTGCAGGCAGGCACTATCGTTATTCTAGACCTCCTCGCCCAACTCTATTTCCATCCTTGGCTCACGTGACAGAAGACCATGATTGGGTCCATGTTACAGCATTTAATTGTCTTAAATTAATACAACTTGGCATTCATGGTGTTCTTTTTTGCACCTTCACAAGGTGATGATGCAGCATCTCACGGTTACTGACTTCAAGAATAGATAACCAGTCTTGGATGCTTCAGCCTTGACACCAGGCCAGACAGCCCTTCCAGACTCATCCACAATCTCGGCTAATTCTTTGCTGTGACACAGCTCTCGGCACTTGTCTTCATGGGTTTGAGTCTTACAAAATATGTGACAGCAATGTTGTTTCTATATAATAGTGGCTCCATCTGCAGTCTATTTACTACTATAGCCAGCTTCTAACATTACTTGATCTACTTGCATTGCAGCATCTGTACATTTATTGAACGGCTTGCATTTTCTGCAGTGCTTCTTCACACATGCAATCTTCACTTTGCATATGAAAGTCTACTCGATTCTTTACTTCATCATCAGTTTCTATAAGGTCCATACATTTTCTTCTTCGGCCAGTCTTCTCTGTGAATCAAGCTTGTCTTTTATGACGTCCCCAGCTCTTCGTTCTCTCATCCTCATATTCCTTCGGGTAGCTCCTCCATTAGATTATCATCTCTTCTGGGATACATTTGATAGTATTTTCTCAGTGACTACCCTTTCCCAATATTCATCGTGGAATAAGTCGCAACTTCTGGTGTCAAGCATGGCACAATCTCAGGTATCCAACATACGGCTGGTCGGGGGGGTGGGACTTCCTGTAGAGGCAATTAGCTGCTCGTCTACAGGTAGAAGTGTACCATAAAATGTAGTGGAACTGTGGTCTCAGCAGGGGAGAGGGTAGGTGGAAGCCTAGTGCAACATGTGGCAAGGTGTTGCGGCCGGGGAACTGCAATAGTCGAAGTGACTAGTAACTAATTCTCCTATTACAACTTTACGCGTGCACAGGGACATGAATGGATAAACCCTCTATATAGAATGCTGAATATGGTTGTAAAAAGTAGAGGAATGGTAAACAGAACAAAAATAAAAGTAGTGGAACACAGCTTCCCACTCCCCCCGCAACTGTTCCCACTCACTTCGATCACTGGGAGAAAGAGGACTGTGGGAGGGTGAAGGAGGGAGGGAAATAGGAGGAAGGGCGGCAGAAGGCACTGGTTGAAATAGTGTAATGCAATATTGTGCATTTGTATAGCACTTCCTACAACCTGTGGACTTTCCCGAAACCAGTGGGTGAAATAGGCTGTAGAAGGGTTTAGGTTTGGCATATTGCATTACAGAAATTGCAGTATAGCACCTTCCCCATTGCACAGTGGGGCTGATCTGAGGGAAACTGCATGCTCTGCAATTTGCACAGTAGACTCCGCTTTGTTCATGCAATGGTGGATGCCAGTGGTTATTAGGATTTTTACAGAGATTCATACCACCATGTGGCAGATCCATGGCATTAATGGGCAAGGCTTTATAGAGAAGGGTGAGGACCTTACTATACAGACTAGGGTTTTCCAACTCCAGGTCTAGAATCCCGGAAAAATGTCGGATTTTCCGGATACTGCTCATTATTATTCATGAGATAAATTTGCATCTCCTGAATATTCATGCAGGATATCCTGAAAACCCGCCCGGATTCTGGCCCTCAAGGCCTGGAGTTGGATAACCCTGACCTAGAGCGCTTACTTGGACCTTTTGCCACATGGTTGGGCAATGCAGTCTGCTGGCAAATTAAGTCCTCCAAGTGTATATTGTACAGCGATCCAGCTTTAAGACTGGAGAATCCAACAGCGAGCCAACACTTACAGATGAGCTATTGGATCCAGCATTTTAGGAGCAGCAGTGGAACAGCCAAGAATGATTGCACATCATGGTCGATTGGTTGGAAGATGTTTGTCCCTGTCATATATTATTACTGGACACGATATAAAAGCAATGAGTATTTGCACACCTCTGCAATTTGAGGTCATTGTACTCAACTCTTAAGCATGATTGGAAAGGAATTCCAGAAGGTACGACCCTGAGTATTTAGTGTCCCACCTTCCGAACGTTGCTTACTTTGTTTGGGGATTAAGTTCCTTCAGGATTCCTTATCCCAGGAGTCTGGGGCATTGGAATGCTAGGATATGCATGGAGATATGTGTCGCATTGGAGGTGTGCATAGGCTGGAAGAAGGTCTATTAACTCATAAACAGACGACTAAAAAAACAGAGGTAATGGGCCTCATTACGAGTTGGGCGGTATACCAGAGGTAAATCCACCGGAATACCGCCCAAAAGCATTACTGTTACCTCCACTTGGTCCGGCGTAATTTTTTGCCAAATTACAAAGTGACGATGATGGTGTAATTCCCCACTTAAATTTGTATTTGAGTCCATTGGACTCAATGGGTTTTTTTGGGCAGAATTACCAGGGCAGAAATTCCCTGATTCTGCCGATTTTTCGGCGGTGTGTTGGAGGATTTAACTCCACTATTTTCCTGGAGGCAAATCCTCCACTCCAGGCCCAAACTTTTAATTTGACGTAGTGGTAAAGTTGGCGGTAACTGCACCACTTACCGTCAATTGGCGGTAACACTACCACTTACCGTCAAACTCGTACTGAGGCTGATTTACCTGCTCTTTTTTTTCAGGCAACGCCAATCTCATAATAAGGCCCGTGGTCCAATTAAGGGCCGAGCAGCAACACTTTTTGCAAGAGTGAAGGTGTGTTTATGCAGCTCTCTTCTGAAACGCTTAAAAGAACTCTGAAAGAAGGTGGCGTGTGACATTGTTTTGGGTGGCCTCCCTCTCGATTCAGAAAGCAGCTCTGATGTCACACCCTGGATCCTCTGCACGCGCAATGCAATGTTGAATTTGACGGATGAGTGAAATATAGGGCATTGTGCAGAGGCCTTCAGCTTAAAATGTGGTCACACAACAGAAACAAATGCTACCAGTGGGTTAATAGCATAGTAGGCTACAATGCGACGGCTGACACGTTGATGAAAGTAAAGTTAGATCGCCGAACGGCACTATAATTGGTGTGTCTGCATCGTGCCCGTGCTAAGCTGTGCAGTGATTCTAAATGTGTTTAGCCTGGAAGCGGTACAAAAGAACTCCTAATTATGCGGCAATTAACAGCCTACTCCCAAACATTCATTTGGATGACAATTACATTTTCTGCAATTTTTCTTTCTTGCAACTGTTAATTTAGCACATACCTCACTACAGTTCTCAGCTGTTTCGCTAAATAAAAGCCTTGCGCACATGTAAGCGCGAGGGAGGCCGGTTTAGCTCACTGTCTTATGGCGGGCCTGTAACTTGAAGGCAACCCCGGAAGAGCGCAGAGATTCAGTTTTGATGATTATGAAAATAGCACCAGATTAGCATACCTTCTAATACCCTTTATTGGACAGACTTGCATAATAGCCTAGCAGCTAAGGGGTTAATAGATAAACAATTCCACAGAATCCTGCACTGTTTTCTTGGGAATTCACAGGAGCTCATTTCCAGAATGTTGTCTGCCTCCCTTCTGGGGCCTGGGGCCAAAATACCTTCAACTCTCCCTTCCTAAATATCTTCCTTCTCGAGCACTTTGCTCATCCGCCTCCAACTCCCTCAGGGTGAGCCGCTTCTCTAAGCAACGAGTTGGTGGGAGATCTCTCTCCGCTGCAGGGGCCTCCCTCTGGAACAGCCTTCCTGCCTCCCTAAAACTTGAGAAGAACCATCTCCGGTTCCGGAAGCGCCTCAAAACCCTCCTCTTTGCTTCTGCTTTCTCTCCCCCTCTTCCCTGCTAAATCACTGAAATTGTACTAAATCAGCAACTGGGCCACTCACCAATCTTGGTCCTTGGCCCAGCCACTCTCCACTGCACTGCCTTCCCAGCAATCCCTGCACTGCGGGTCTGTCTCTGTATCCCTACAGCCCCTCTTCCCAGCACTTGTCTGCACTTATCTTGCACTTGCCACCAGCTGGCCCTTATTATTTATCTTGTTCGTTACTAACCGTGTACTGCACTTTCCCCTCTCCCTTTCCCCCTTGCACTTTTCTCATCCCCTTAACCTTGCACTTGGGCGATCTGAATGACACCTGGCCTAGTAGGATCGTTGTCTGTCTCTTTTTGTTCCCCCCTCCCTGCCTCGTCGCGCCTTGAAACACTTGTGTATAGGCGCGTTACAAATGCCATATCATATCATATCATATCATCACATGACCTCCTCTGGGGTGGACTGGCCTATAGGGAACTCTGGAGATTTCCTGGTCGATCTCTGCGCCCTGGGTCTCTTTTGTGTGGTAACCTCTGTTATTTCTAAATGTTCCCAGAGGGAAAGGGCTGGGCTTGCTGAAAATGTGTAATATGGGGCCACTTTGAAAATTATTTCCAGGGCTCCTTTTCGGTTTGCAGTCCATCCCTGGGCCTCCACATTATGCATCGGCTTCTCAATATGTTATGTTAAGGAGTTTTGTAAAGTGCACGGTCGCCCGAAGGGATCATAGCGCTAGAGAGAAGGAGCCCAGGAGCCAGGCAGAGAAAAGCAGTGGAGACAGATGCAAAATCAGAACAAGAGCATTTTTAAGGCTTTCCGGAAACACAGGTGATTAGGTAGAAATTTTAATGGAAGAGAGAGGGCATTTCAGAGCTGGCCGACGGCAATAGAGAAGGCCTGGCCCTGACCCGGGAGAGCGGAAATAACAGCACACAAAGCAGACCGAAGGCTGCCGACCTCAGGGAGCGAATAGGGACATAGCGCACAAACTTAGTGTGCATATATTCCACTCCTTGATCATGGAGAACGCGGTGAACAATGCAGAGTGACTTAACTTGAATGTGCTGGGCCACTAGGAGCCAGTGCAGAGAGCGCAGTGGGGGGGGGGGGTGATATGCACCCCATAGAGGGACCCAGTTGCCACCCGAGCCGCCATGTTCCGAAGGCTTTGCAACCGGCCTACCAGCCCCTTAGGCTGGGCCAGATAGAGGGAGTTACAGTAGTCTAGTTTGCTTATAATCATGGCAGCTACAACAGGGGGCGTAGTTAGTTCGCCAGGGATCGGATGAAGTGTCTTTCTCAATATATTCAGCTGTAGATGACCGGTCTGGCAAACTGCTGATACCTGAGCTGCCACTGATAGATTATCAGACATAAAGATACCAAGATGTTTTACTTTAGTAGAGGGCACTGGGAGTGTGCCCAAGGAAGAGGGCCAGAAGGAGGATAGCTCAGCGGCAACGTGCTTGCCTTGGAAACAAGACGACATGAAGCAACACAGGTTCGATCCCTAGGTCCGCGCTTAGAAACATCTGGGTATTTAAGCGCATTATAAATACGCAACTAAGACAAAAAAAAACAATTATGCAACTAAAAAGCAAACTATTCCTGTAATAGCGCCTCGATGCCCGTCGGCTATGTGAGGGCTTTAAAAATGCAAAAATAAATAAATACATAAAGGAGGAGATCCAGACTATAGGAGCAGGGGGGAACCCACCACCAGCACCTCGGTTTTGTCCCCATTAAATGTCAACCAGTTGTGGCCCATCCACTCATCCACGGCTGCCAGGCACTTATTCAGATATGCCGACACCTCCGCTTGATCGAAGATGAGACGGATCAGAAGCTTGTCGGTGTACGAATAGTACCTGATGCTGAAGGATTGGATGAGGCGCACCAGCAGGAAGATATAAATATTGAAAAGAATGGGGGACAGAGCAGACCCCTGAAGGGCAGCTGAGGTGGCAGGGCTCTGAGGTGAAAGGAGGAAGGGAAAGAGTTTGGGACCTATGTGCCAAGAAGGAGACACACCAAGCCAGTGCTTGACCTGAAACACCAATTTGGCTCAGGCGGGAGAGCAGGACGACATGGTCGATGGTGTTGAAAACCACTGACAGATCTAAAAGAATCAGGGCTCCGACACTGCCGCTGTCAACCAGCCTGCCATGTCGTCCAGAACAGAGACAAAGACAGTCTCCTTGCCCCTGCCCGGACGAAAGCCAGACTGGGCCGGGTCATGGAAACTGGAAGATTCAAGAAAAGAGGAAAGAACAGGAGAGACCAGTGATTCAAGAAACTTCATCAGAAATGGAAGAGGAGAAATAGGTCAGAAATTAGAAAGCAGAGTGGGAACCAGAGATGGCTTCTTCAGCAAAGGTATAACCAGGGCAGCCTTAAGTTCTGGGGAATAGACCCCGACTGGCATGAAATGTTCTTAGCCGCTGTGATTTCATTGAGAAGCTCAGCCGAAACCTCCTTCATCACTGCCACTGATAGCGGATATGAGGGGGCACAGGACTTCATTCTCAGCATAGTGTTGAGTAACACGTCCTCAGAGAAGGATGGGAAAGAAGACAGAAAGCGGCAAGGGCTGTGAGGGCCATCAATAGAAGGCGGAGGAGCCGCACTGAGGAGGTTCACAGCAATATTGGCATGAATGGTTGCTACCTTATTCATAAAGAATTCAGATAGAGAATCGTATAGCTCCTGGGTTGGTCTAATAATTGGAGCACATTTGGAGGCAGAGGATAAGGACTTAATGTGCCATAGTTCGTTGGTGGAAGGAAGGCGGGCAGGGGCAAGCAGTTCCACCTGCCAGCCTTCCTTCCACAAAATAACTATGGCATATTGAGAAGCAGATACATAAGGAGGAGGCCCAGGTATGGACTGGGAACCAAAAGGGGCCCTTAAAATATTTTTTGTTGTTTATTGCCTGGGTCTGGAACAGGTTTTTTGTATTTGTATTTATTGTACTTATTAAGCACTTTCGGCAAAGAGCTTTAACAAAATTAATTACCGCAGTACAATACAAATGACAATGATCGAAAGATCAATAATCAGAAACTGAGCGGAGGAAAGAGAAAGAAGAAGATTTTTTTTAACTGTGAACGAGAAAAACATGGTAAATAGAAGAAGCACGGATAGATAACAGTAGAGCAGTCTAATGCTTGGGTGCGAGGAGTGAAAAAGAACAGAATCAAGTGGAAGCACAGGGTGGTTTAGAAATATAAAGTAGAAAGCGGGGTTGAGAGCAAAGATAACGCAGAGGAGTGTAAAAAGACACAAGCAAGCAAAGATCAGAAGGAGCAAGACCATAAAGAGCTTTATATACAAAGAAAAGAAAATGAAAAAGAAGATAAAGATCAAAAGAAAGCAAAGAAGCACAATGAAGTGTAAGTGTAACAGAAGAGCGGAAAGGCAGCAAAAAGAGAAGACGAAAGTCAGAATTAAATATAGAACGTAGAGGATGAGAATTAGGAAGACCTAGTAAGATAACCAAACAGTAGTGAAGACAAGACAAAAAAGAATAAATCAAGTTTAGTGGCCTGAAATGAAAGAAAAGCAGGCTCGCAGTAAAGATTGAAAAGATAATAGCGGGCAGAATGAGCCATATTAGAAATATGGAGTGCAAAAGAAAGTGAGCGGCAAAGGTGACTCAAAGATTAGGAGCAGAAGAAGAGAAAGAAAGGAAAGACAGAGGGAAAAGAAGACAGAGGAGGAACAGGAGAAGTAGAAGGGAAGAAAGGAACCTCTGTTTTTGAAGGATTGAGGTTAATAAAGTAGGAAGCCATCCAGGATTTGACAGCTAGTAAACAAGAAGAAACAGTGTTGTGAAGAGAAGAAGAAAATGTAGAAAATGAAAAGAAGATGTGTGAATCGTCAGCATAAAGGATTACAGGAGAGATTAAGTGAAGTGATGAGAGCAGACAAAGGAATAGCGTGTAATGCAAAGAGAAGCGGGCCAAGAACTGAACCGTGTGGTATACCATACAGAAGTGAAGAAGACGGAGAAAGCCTGCCAGCCCAAGAAACAGAATATGACCGGTCAGAGAGATACAAATTAAACCACCTGAGCACAGGCCCAGATAAACTGAGAACAGAAAAAGAGGAGACCAGAAAAGTATGATCAACAGTGTCGAAAGCATCAGCAAGATCAAGAGGAACAGCAATAGAAGATTGCTTGCTGTGCCTAGCAGAGTAAAGAATTAGAAACATTTAATAAAGCAGATTCACTACAGTGAGCAGGATGGAATCCAGATTGAAAAGGAGGAAGAAGAGAGTGAAGATGAAGGAAAGAAGAAACTTGACTATATACTTCTCCCCTTAAGTCAGGCACAAGACCTCATCATTATTATTTGCATATTTATTGAGTGTGGGCCTTGCATCGGGAAGCAACAGAGTGTTTTGCAAGTCATAGGGGAAAGTGGACAGTGAGGGAAGCAGAGCTAAAGGGGAGGGCAGCTAACAACTTGAGAGTGGGAGGATGGTTGGGCAGTTTGGCAGCAGGGGATCAAAAAGCAACTAATGGAGAAAACAGGGGAAGCAGATGGCACAGTCTCTGGCTAGCTGGGGAGTATGTGCTGATATCTTCGTGTATACAGAGGAGGTATTCCTTGAATAGCCGGGGCGGGGCGGTATTTAGAGGGAATTGAAAAGGACATAGGAATATAGGAATCGAAAACCTCCGAATGATTTTTTTTTTGTATTCGATCTCTGCACATGTTTATGTTTGGTTGTTTTTGTTAAGGGTACCTTCACCCAGAGGAATCATTGTATTTACTGCATTGTATTACATGTATTAAGCAAAAGGGTGAGTGCTTCGATCAGAAACGCTGTTGATGAGGACAATGCCAGTGAGCCTAGCAATCCCTTGCCAGGTGGTTAACACAGGGCCAGAGAAATGCTTCAGTATGTTGATAACCAGGGGAGTACAGAAAAGAAATCCCTGGTAACATGGACATTGGGCATCAGATGACTTAGGGCCTCATTACGAGGTATGCCGGTAAGGCAAAAACGATGCCGGTGTGGTAATACCGGCATCGTTTACCGTCCCGTTGCATTCCGACCCGCAAACCCGTTATTAGCGGTACACTAAACAACAGTGCCGCTAATAACGGCATAGGCGCGTACACGCGCACCTTCAGGGAGCAAATGCCGGCATGCCGGTAATAGAGGGTAATTCCAACCCATGCATACATGCAAATACCGGCATCCCGAAGCCGGTAATCACGGCCTGTATGATGCCGGCCATACAGGCATCTCAGACCACCTGCAAACAGCAAGCAGGATACAAGGCAGCTGCCACAGGTGCACACAATCCCCACAGGTGGAGTCAATGGAGGCTGTGCCAGTATAAATTGAGCACACCCACACACCACAACCACCCCCCCCCACAGGTGTAGGCAATGTAGAGTGGCCCAGTACAAAAGGAGCACACCTACACACCACACCCCTTCCTACACCAAAATGCTAACACTAGCAGTTGCAATCATGGCACTGGAGGACATGCCTATACTGCTACAACTACAGCAACAACAGCAACAACAACAACAACTACAGCAGCAGCAACAACAACTACAGAAACAACAATAGGCAGCACAGAGGAGACGCAGGAGGAGAAGGAGGGTGAGACAGGGCCAGCAATTACCACCAGCGCAGCCACCAGTGCCTCGTAGGCAGCCACCAATCCCTCGCACCAGACCCAGCCCATTCAACCTAACCCCTGAGCAGACCACACCCTGTACCGGATGGACCGTGACACCATCACCACCATAGTGGTCATGATACAGAACGACATTGCCAGCCACATAGGAATACGCGCTGCCATCCCCCCACTACTAAAGGTGGTGTCTGTGCTACACTTCCTGGCCACAGGCACCTACCAACACACAGTGGGCCAGCTGCATGGCATTTCACAACCACTATTTTCACGCATGCTGAACCAAGTGCTGGATGCCCTCGTGAAGCACGCAAGCACCCACATATCCCTACCACGGACTGCCCAGGAGATAGCCGAAACCAAAAGGCTTCCATTCACTGGCAGGCATACCCAATTGTGTCGGTGCCATCGACTGCACCCATGTGGAATTGGTAGTCCCCCATGCCATAGAGGTGGTGTACCGCAATCGCAAGCAATACCACTCCATCAATGTGCAAATGGTATGTGACTTCAGGAAGATCATCACCCATTGCTGCGCCCGATTTCCTGGATCAACACATGATGCCATGTTACTGGGTAATTCCACGCTACCCCATCACATGGAGCGACATGCCGGACCACGTGCCTGGCTGCTTGGTGAGTTGCACAACCGTCCCATGGCAGTGCTTTGGGGTACTGATGTGTGGGGATGCATAAGGGGGGGAATACTGCACCTGGGTGGTAATAGCCGGTGATTGGAGAATGCATGCAGAGCCAAAGACTCCTGACCTGAACCAGTGAAACGGTACATGACACTTCACTGGGCCACATATCACAAATAATGCATATCGATGAGAACAAGTAAGAGGCACAACCAGGCCACCATGGTGATGGAAAGCAATGCATGAATGAACAGGACGGCAAGTGTGGCTATGTGGGCAGTGTGACCATGCATAGTAAATAATGAACAGCATGAATTGGAGTCAAAACATTGTTGCACTACCACAGCCTATCTGCCTCAGCATGCATGATTACACCCTGCATCATCTATTGAATGCCATCCAGACTACCACACCTCATGACAGTATAGATTGCACCTAGATAACATGTTTTCATGCTTACAGGGACATGTGCATGCCCACACCAAATAGCTGCCGTCATGACTGTGCCCCCTGAATGTGGCAGTTCAGAGTGACACACACCTATTTGAATCTGCTTGCAGGTGATGGAGGATATCCCTTCAGGCCGTGGCTACTCACCCCTGTGCGTAACACGCAGAACAGCCATGCGGAGGAGTACAATCGTGTGCACACCCGTACCCGTGTTGTGATTGAGCAGACCTTTGGCCTTTTGAAGGGGCGGTTCCGCTGCCTCATCAGGTCTGGTGGGGCACTCCTATATAGGCCTGAGAAGGTGGCAAAGATCGCAATGGCCTGTGTCATGCTGCACAAAATGTGCGTCCGGAGAAATGTACCACTGCCACCTGACATTGACATGCATGGGCCGGGTGAGGATGATGAGGATGGAGACGGAGGTGAAGTAGCCCCCCTGCCAGTACGTGATGCACGGGATGGCCATGCTGTACGCCAAGCACTAATTCACGAATACTTCTGAAACACAGGGACTATGAAAGACTTGTGTCAGTCAGACACTGGGCCAATGTGGACATGCACACAGGGAATGTTGGGAGTTGGGCACTGAACACCGTACCACATTAAATGGATGCACACAAAAATAACAATGTCCAGCCATGGATTTTTCTTATCACAACGTGTGTATTATTTACAACACAAAAATGTGCCCACTCCCCCCTCCCAGACACCCCCAACAAACTCCCTGACCCCCTCCAACAAACTCCCTGTCCCCCCCAACAAACACCAATACCCCCAATAGACTCCACAAGATGCACCCCTTCACCCCCAACCTTGTGTCCCACTACCATTGTCCCCCCACACTACTTCCGGGACTTCTTCCTGTACAGAGGCGGCATTTCAGTGTGCCTTGCACTCCTACGTGTGTGGCGCACTGGGCTGTGGGGACAGATGAAGCTGGTGTGGAGGTAGTACGTGATTCGCTGGCAAGTTCCACACCTCCTGCAAGCCGTGGCCGCTGCATATGAAGCAGCATTGAGGTCAGCACCTGTGTCACCGCCCCCAGGCAGTCCCTCATTAGCCGAGCCGATGCATTGACAGCGGCTGTGTTTGCTTTGATGGCCGCTGTGGTCCCTGCAATTGCTGTGGCAATACCCCGCCTGGTTTCCTCCCCGTCCGCTATGTACTGGCAGAGTAGGTCTAACATGTCCTCCTGTTGGGCCTCCACCATCGACACTCGTGTCTCCAGGGTTCTGGAGGGGGCTGGAGTGGTGGGTTGTGCAGTCACATGGATGGCATTTTCGGGACTGTACTCCTCAGAGATGGGTAGGTCACAGTCACGGAGGCGGGGATCAACTTCACTGCAGGTGGGTGACTGCAGGTGTTGGGGCGAGGGGTTGGGCACGGGGCTCGGGGTGGCCGGGCATGTCACCTCGGTGTCTCCCTCAGGCTCCACACTGCCATCAAGTTCTTCCCCAGTGGAGGCGGGTGCTTCCAGGGACTCCCCTTGGACAGGTGTGGGTGTGGCCTGCTTGTCTCCAGCAGAGGTGGTGGTTGCCCTCTTCTTACGGTGTGAGGTGGATGCCCTCGCAGTTGTCTCCTGGGTTGCTTCTTCCTCATCAGTGCCTGGGGGGGTAGAAGAGATGTAGGGCATCAGTGATGGTGTGACATGGCAGAGGCGGTGCTGTTCATTATTCATTTGATCATGCTTCCATGTCTTACAGGTGTGTCACGCAGGGTATTCAGAGAGGGCATGTAAGCATTCACTGCATGGCAGGTGACATGCCTTTGATTTTGGGTTTGTGTGAAGTATCACATGGGGAAGCTCCAGGTGTGTTGGCTGTGTGTTGGTTAAGGGATGGGCACTCAGCATGCATTTCAGTGTGGCAGCATTTGGCCCGCCATCTGTATTTGGGTATAGTCATGTGGGTGTTGGGACATGTATTGCCTTGCCTAGACTCTCTACCACTTCACTTGTGCTACTTCATGGTCTCCCCTACAGGGTACTGCAGGGTCACTCACCTCCGTCCACGGTTGCGCGGTGGGACCTACGGCTGATACCCTGCGGGCTACCTCCTGTCAGATTTGCCTCTTTTGTTGCTGCAGCTCCCACTTCTTGTCGTGGGATTGTATTGTGTCTGCATGTGCAGCTAGAGTGTCCGCTAATATGGTGAGCTCTGCATCTGAGTAACGCTGTTTACGCAGCCGGGGGTGGTCTTCCTGGTTGCCTTTGACATCCTCTATGGATTTCCACTGTGCTCTCTGAGTATCGGTTGGTGGTTATGGAGGATGGCAATGGATTGTGTTTTTAAAGATGGCCGCCGGCCCACATTTCCTGTTCCTGCGCGATGACGTAATTTCCGGGTCAGTTTTTTGACGAACACGGTATTACCATGCCGGTATTTAGGGGTTGGTATGACGCGGTACCGCTATGGGCGGGGCCCGCGATGCCGGTATAGGGGAGTTGGAGGCCCTTTAGTGGCATGGCAGTATTGCCACTACCGGCATGGGGGACGCACGTGCTCGCGCACTCGTAATCACCAGCTATTAGCGGGTTCATACGAGCACGGACCCGCTCATTCCGGCATGCCGGTAATGGACCCGGTTTTACCGGGCAACTCGTAATGAGGCCCTTAGTCTTTGTAGATTTAATGTAGATATTATTTACTGCACATGAGTACAGTGCAGAAGCGGCTGAGCATGGAAGGAGGGAGTGAAGACTCGGTTGCAAGAATTTCATCCATGATTTTGAGGACAAGTTTGATTGCCACTTTTGTTTTCTTATTGGGCTAAGGAGTTCCAGCAGTGGGGCAGAAAGAGGCAGAAGGAGTGGGGCAGAAGGAGGTGGAAGGAGTGGGGCAGTAGGAGGAGGAAGGAGTGGGGCAGAAGGAGACAGAAGAAGAGGGGCAGAATGAGGCGGAAAGAGTGGGGCAGAAGGAGGAGGAAGGAGTGGGGAAGAAAGAGGCAGAAGGAGGGGGGCAGAATGAGGCAGAAGGGATGGGGCAGAAGGAGGCGGAAGTAGTGGGTCAGAAGGAGGCAGAAGGAGTGGGGCAGAAAGAGGCAGAAGGAGTGGGGCAGAAAGAGCTAGAAGGAGTGAGGCAGAAGGAGGCAGAAGGAGCGGGGCAGAATGAGGCAGAGTGGGGGCAGCGTAGGGGAACCCCGAATCTGCCAGGGTGAGTAGGGCCGGACATTGCAGGATGGGAGGTGGTGAGGGAGGCACGTATTCTGCGGGTTGTGACTCGGATAAAGAGCCACAATATCATCAGCTTTCTGAATGACAGGCAGAAGTGCCTAGAAGTGAACACTTAAACCACTGAGATTTTGACGGCATGTGGCACATCAACAAATGCTACAAAAAACTCTCAACCTGCCCCGACTGCTATGTACAAAATATTAAAAAATATGTACTAGGTATATGCATTCTGCTGTGTTCACAGCTGGTACCCTACACGGCACCAATAAATACATAAAACATACAAACATACACACACATAGATACACATAGATACATGCATACCAAAGGTAATGAGATGGAAGTTCCTTTTACTCAGTAAAGACAGCAGTGGCCAGGAGCCCTGGGCCGCAGCAGCACACATGTTTCGCCCCATTGGCTCTGCGTCCAAATGCAGGTCAGTTACCCTGTCCATCTCTTTGACAAGTAGCAGTTCAAGCCGCTTAGCACTCTGCTACCTTATTGGCTTCATCACCTCATGTTTGCTAAAAGAGAAGTGTGTCTTCATTGTTCTAGTGTTACAGAGGCGAGCAGATACAGGCATACCATTACTGCTGTCATGCAGTATGGGAGAGTGTCTTACAGAGGCAAGCAGATACTGGCACGCCATTGCTGCTGTCATGCAGCATGGGAGAGTGTCTTACAGAGGCAAGCAGACACGGGCACACCATTGCTGCTGTCATGCAGCATGGGAGAGTGTTTTACAGAGGCAAGCAGACACGGGCACACCATTGCTACTGTCATGCAGTATGGGAGAGTGTCTTACAGAGGCAAGCAGATACTGGCACGCCATTGCTGCTGTCATGCAGCATGGGAGAGTGTCTTACAGAGGCAAGCAGACACGGGCACACCATTGCTACTGTCATGCAGTATGGGAGAGTGTCTTACAGAGGCAAGCAGATACGGGCACACCATTGCTACTGTCATGCAGTATGGGAGAGTGTTTTACAGAGGTAAGCAGATAAAGGCATATAATTACTGTTGTCATGCAGTATGGGAGAGTGTCTTACAGAGGCAAGCAGATACTGGCACGCCATTGCTGCTGTCATGCAGCATGGGAGAGTGTCTTACAGAGGCAAGCAGACACGGGCACACCATTGCTGCTTTCATGCAGTATGGGAGAGTGTCTTACAGAGGCAAGCAGATACGGGCACACCATTGCTACTGTCATGCAGTATGGGAGAGTGTTTTACAGAGGTAAGCAGATTAAGGCATATAATTACTGTTGTCATGCAGTATGGGAGAGTGTTTTACAGAGGCGAGCAGATACAGGCATACCATTGCTGCTGTCATGCAGCATGGGAGAGTGTCTTACAGAGGCAAGCAGATACTGGCACGCCATTGCTGCTGTCATGCAGCATGGGAGAGTGTCTTACAGAGGCAAGCAGACACGGGCACACCATTGCTGCTTTCATGCAGTATGGGAGAGTGTCTTACAGAGGCAAGCAGATAAAGGCATACCATTACTGCTGTCATGCAGTATGGGAGAGTGTTTTACAGAGGAAAGCAGATACTGGCAAGCCATTGCTGCTGTCATGCAGTATGGGAGAGTGTCTTACAGAGGCAAGCAGATACAGGCATACAATTGCTGCTGTCATGCAGTATAGGAGAGTGGCTTACAGAGGTAAGCAGATAAAGGCATGCCATTTCTGCTGTCAGGCAGGTGAGCAGATCCGGACATGCCATTGTGGCTGTCATGCAGGTGTGCAGATACAGGCATAACATTGCTACTGCCATGCAGTATGGGAGAGTGTCTTGCAGAGGCAAGTAGACACAGGCATACAATTGCTGCTGTCATGCAGAATGGGAGAGTGTCTTACGGAGGTGAGCAGATACACGCATACCATTGCTGCTGTCATGCAGTATGGGAGAGTGTCTTAGAGAGGCAAGCAGATACAGTCATACCATTGCTGCTCTCATACAGTATGGGAGAGTGTCTTACAGAGGCAAGCAGATACAGGCATGTCATTGCCGCTGCCATGCAGTATGGGAGAGTGTCTTACAGAAACATGCAGTATGGGAGAGTGTCCTACAGAGGCAAGCAGATGCAGGCATGCCGTTGCTGCTGTCATGCAGTATGGGAGAATGCCTTATAGAGGGAAGTAGACACAGACATACCATTTCTGCTGTCATGCAGTATGGGAGAGTGTCTTACAGAGGCAAGCAGACACATGCATACCATTGCTGATGTCATGCAGTATGGGGGAGTGTCTTACAGAGTTGAGCATATATACTATTGCTGCTCTCATGCAGTATGGGAGAGTGTCTTAAAGAGTTGAGCAGATACAGGCATACCATTGCTACTGTCATGATTATGGGAGAGTGTCTTAAAGAGGCAAGCAGGCACATGCATACCATTGCTGCTGTCATGCAGTATGGGAGAGTGTTTTACAGAGGCAAGCAGATACAGGCATGCCATTGCTGCTGTCATGCAGTATGGGAGAGTGTCTTACAGAGGTGAGCAGATATACCATTGCTGATGGCATGCAGTATGGGAGATTGTTTTACAGAGGTGAGCAGATACAGTTATATCATTACTCCTGCCATGCAGTATGGGAGAGTGTCTTGTAGAAGCAGGCAGATATGGGCATCCCATTGCTGCTGTCATGCAGTATGCGGAGAGTGTCTAACAGAGGCAAGCAGACACAGGCATAACATTGCTGCTGTCATGCAGTATGGAAGAATATCTTAGAGAGGCAAGCAGACACAGGCTTACCATTGCTGCTGTCATGCAGTATGGGAGAGCGTCTTACAGAGGTGAGCAGGTACAGGCATCACATTGCTCCTGCCATGCAGTATGGGAGAGTGTTTTATAGAGGCGAGCAGATACGGGAATCCCATTTCTGCTGCCATGCAGTATGGGAGAGTGTCTTACAAGGCGAGTAGATACGGGCACACTAGTGCTGCTGTCATGCAGTATGGGAGAGAGACTTACAGAGGCGAGTAGATACGGGCACACCAGTGCTGCTATCATACAGTATGGGAGAGTGTTTTACAGAGGCAAGCAGACACGGGCATACCATTGCTGCTGTCATGCAGCATGGGAGAATGTCTTACAGAGGTGAGCAGATACGCCATTGCTGCTGTCATGCAGGTGAGCAGATATGGGCATTTCATTGCTGCTGGCATGCAGGTGAGCAGATACAGGCATACCATTGCTGCTCTCATGCAGTATGGGAGAGTGTTTTACAGAGGTTTGCAGATACGGGCATACCATCGGTGCTGTCATGCAGTATGGGAGAGTGTCTTACAGAGGCAAGAAGATACAGGCATACCATTGCTGCTGTCATGCAGTATGGGAGAGTGTCTTACAGAAGCACGCAGACACAGGCATACCATTGCTGCTGTCATGCAGTATGGGAGAGTGTCTTACAGAGGCAAGCAGACACAGGCATACCATTGCTGCTGTCATGCAGTATGGGAGGGTGTCTTACAGAGGCAAGCAGATATACAATTTCTGCTGTCATGCCATATGGGAGAGTGTCTGACACAGGCATAACATTGCTGCTGTCATGCAGTATGGAAGAATGTCTTAGAGAGGCAAGCAGACACAGGCTTACCATTGCTGCTGTCATGCAGTTTGGGAGAGTGTCTTACAGAAGCACGCAGACACAGGCATACCATTGCTGCTGTCATGCAGTATGGGAGAGTGTCTTACAGAGGCAAGCAGACACAGGCATACCATTGCTGCTGTCATGCAGTATGGGAGAGTGTCTTACAGAGGTGAGCAGATATACAATTTCTGATGTCATGCCATATGGGAGAGTGTCTGACAGAGGTGAGCAGATACAGGCATATCATTGCTCCTGCCATGCAGTATGGGATAGTGTCTTACAGAGGCGAGCAGATATGGGAATCCCATTGCTACTGTCATGCAGTATGGGAGAGTTTCTAACAGAGGCAAGCAGATACGGGAATCCCATTGCTTCTATCAGGCAGTATGGGAGAGTGTTTTACAGAGGCGAGTATATACGGGCACAGCAGTACTGCTGTCATGCAGTATGGGAGAGTGTCTTACAGAGGCGATTAAATACAGGCACACCAGTGCTGCTGTCATACTGTATGGGAGAGTGTCTTACAGAGGCAAGCAGATACGGGCACACCATTGCTGCTGTCATGCAGAATGGGAGAGTGTCTTACAGAGGTGAGCAGATACAGGCATACCATTGCTGCTGTCATGCGGTATGGGGGAGTGTCTTACAGAGGCAAGCAGACACAAGCATACCATTGCTGCTGTCATGCATTATGGGAGAGTGTTTTACAGAGGCAAATAGATACAGGCATGCCATTGCTGCTGTCATGCAGTATGGGAGAGTGTCTTACAGAGGTGAGCATATATTTCACTGCTGATGTCATGCAGTATGGGAGATTGTTTTACAGAGTTGAGCAGATACAGGCATATCATTGCTCCTGCCATGCAGTATGGGAGTGTGTATTGTGGAAGCAAGCAGATATGGGCATCCCATTGCTGCTGTCATGCAGTATGCGGAGAGTGTCTAACAGAGGCAAGCAGACACAGGCATAGCATTGCTGCTGTCATGCAGTATGGAAGAATGTCTTAGAGAGGTAAGCAGACACAGGCTTACCATTGCTGCTGTCATGCAGTATGGGAGAGTGTCTTACAGAAGCACGCAGACACAGGCATACGATTGCTGCTGTCATGCAGTATGGGAGAGTGTCTTACAGAGGTGAGCAGATATACAATTTCTGCTGTCATGCCATATGGGAGAGTGTCTGACAGAGGTGACCAGATACAGGCATATCATTGCTCCTGCCATGCAGTATGGGATAGTGTCTTACAGAGGCGAGCAGATACGGGAATCCCATTGCTACTGTCATGCAGTATGGGAGAGTTTCTAACAGAGGCAAGCAGATACGGGAATCCCATTGCTTCTATCAGGCAGTATGGGAGAGTGTTTTACAGAGGCGAGTATATACGGGCACAGCAGTGCTGCTGTCATGCAGTATGGGAGAGTGTCTTACAGAGGCGATTAAATACAGGCACACCAGTGCTGCTGTCATACTGTATGGGAGAGTGTCTTACAGAGGCAAGCAGATACGGGCACACCATTGCTGCTGTCATGCAGAATGGGAGAGTGTCTTACAGAGGTGAGCAGATACAGGCATACCATTGCTGCTGTCATGCAGTATGGAGGAGTGTCTTACAGAGGCAAGCAGACACAAGCATACCATTGCTGCTGTCATGCATTATGGGAGAGTGTTTTACAGAGGCAAGCAGATACAGGCTTACCATTGCTGCTGTCATGCAGTATGGGAGAGTGTCTTACAAAGGTGAGAAGATATACCATTGCTGCTGTCATACAGTATGGGAGAGTGTCTTATAGAGGTGAGCAGGTACAGTCATCCCATTGCTCCTGCCATGCAGTATGGGAGAGTGTCTTCTAGAGGCGATCAGATACGGGAATCCCATTTCTGCTGCCATGCAGTATGGGAGAGTGTCTTACAGAGGCGAGTAGATACGGGCACACTAGTGCTGCTGTCATGCAGTATGGGAGAGAGACTTACAGAGGCGAGTAGATACGGGCCCACCAGTGCTGCTATCATACAGTATGGGAGAGTGTTTTACAGAGGCAAGCAGACACAAGCATACCATTGCTGCTGTCATGCAGAATGGGAGAGTGTCTTACAGAGGTGAGCAGATACAGGCATACCAGTGCTGCTATCATACAGTATGGGAGAGTGTTTTACAGAGGCAAGCAGACTCAAGCATACCATTGCTGCTGTCATGCAGTATTGGAGAGTGTCTTATAGAGGCGAGTAGATACGGGCACACTAGTGCTGCTGTCATGCAGTATGGGAGAGTGTCTTACAGAGGCGATTAAATACAGGCACACCAGTGCTGCTGTCATACTGTATGGGAGAGTGTCTTACAGAGGCAAGCCGATACGGGCACACTATTGCTTCTGCCATGCAGTGTGGGAGAGTGTCTTACAGAGGCGGGCAGATATCGGCATCCCATTGCTTCTGCCATGCAGTGTGGGAGAGTGTCTTACAGAGGCGAGTAGATACGGGTACACCAATGTTGCCATCATGCAGTATGGGAGAGCGTCTTACAGAGGCGAGCAGATACGGGCTCACCAGTGCTGCTGTCATACATTATGGGAGAGTGTCTTACAGAGGCAAGCAGATACGGGCACACGATTGCTGCTGTTATGCAGTATGGGAGAGTGTCTTACGGAGGTGAGCAGATAAGGGCATACCATTGCTGCTGTCATGCAGTATGGGAGAGTGTCTTACAGAGGTGAGCAGATATATCACTGCTGATTTCATGTAGTATGGGAGATTGTTTTACAGAGGTGAGCAGATACAGTCATATCATTGCTCCTGCCATGCAGTATGGGAGTGTGTATTGTAGAAGCAAGCAGATATGGGCATCCCATTGCTGCTGTCATGCAGTATGCCGAGAGTGTCTAACAGAGGCTAGCAGACACAGGCATAACATTGCTGCTGTCATGCAGTATGGAAGAATGTCTTAGAGAGGCAAGCAGACACAGGCTTACCATTGCTGCTGTCATGCAGTATGGGAGAGTGTCTTACAAAGGTGAGAAGATATACCATTGCTGCTGTCATACAGTATGGGAGAGTGTCTTATAGAGGTGAGCAGGTACAGGCATCCCATTGCTCCTGCCATGCAGTATGGGAGAGTGTCTTACAGAGGCAGACATAAGCATACCATTGATGCTGTCATGCAGTATGGGAGAGTGTTTTACAGAGGCAAGCAGATACGGGCACACCATTGCTGCTGTTATGCAGTATGGGAGAGTGTCTTAGAGAGGTGAGAAGATAAGGGTATGCCATTGCCGCTGTCATGCAGGTGAGCAGATATGGGCATGCCATTGCTGCTGTCATGCATGTGAGCAGATACAGGCATACCATAACATTGCTGCTGTCATGCAGTATGGGAGAGTGTCTTACGGAGGTGAGCAGATAAGGGCATAGCATTGCTGCTGTCATGCAGTATGGGAGAGTGTCTTACAGAGGCAGACATAAGCATACCATTGATGCTGTCATGCAGTATGGGCTAGTGTCTTGGAGAGGCAAGCAGACACAGGCATACAATTGCTGCTGTCCTGCAGTATGCGAGAGTGTCTTACAGAGGTGAGCAGATCCAACATTGCTGCTGTCATGCCATATGGGAGAGTGTCTTACAGAGGTGAGCAGATACAGGCATATCATTGCTCCTGCAATACAGTATGGGATAGTGTCTTACAGAGGTGAGCAGATACGGGCATCCCAGAGTGTCTTACAGAGACGAGTAGATATGGGTACACCAGTGCTGCTGTCATGCAGTATGGGAAAGCGTTTTACAGAGGCGAGTAGATACAGCCCACCATTGCTGCTGTCATGCAGAATGGGAGAGTGTCTTACAGAGGTGAGCAGATACGGGCATGCCATTGCTGCTGTCATGTAGTTGAGCAGATATTGGCATGCTATTGCTGCTGTCATGCAGGTTAGCAGATACAGGCATACCATTGCAGCTGTCATGCAGTATGGTAGAGTGTCTAACGGAGGCAAGCAGATATGGGGATCCTATTGCTGCTGTCATGCAGTATGGGAGAGTGTCTTACAGAGGCGAGTAGATATAGGCACAGTAGTTCTGCTGTCATACTGGGTGGGAGAGTGTCTTACAGAGGCAAGCAGATACAGCACACCATTGCTGCTGTCATGCAGAATGGGAGAGTGTCTTACAGAGGTGAGCAGATACAGGCATGCTATTGCTGCTGTCATGCAGTATGGGAGAGTGTCTTACAGAGGTGAGCAGATATACCATTTCTGCTGTCATGCAGTATGGGAGAGTGTCGTCTTACAGAGGCAAGCAGACACAGGCATACCATTGCTGCTGTCCTGCATTATGGGAGAGTGTCTTACAGAGGTGAGCAGATATACCATTGCTGCTGTCATGCAGTATGGGAGAGTGTCATACAGAGGTGAGCAGATACAGGCATATTATTGCTCCTGCCATGCAGTATGGGAGAGTGTCTTGTAGATGCAAGCATATATGGGCATCCCATTGCTGCTGTCATGCAGTATGCAGAGAGTGTCTAACAGAGGCAAGCAGACACAGGCATACCATTGCTGCTGTCATGCAGTATGGGAGTGTGTCTTACAGACGCAAGCAGACACAGTCATATCATTGCTGCTGTCATGCAGTATGGGAGAGTGTTTTCCAGAGGGGCGCAGATATACCATTGCTACTATCATGCATTATGGGAGAGTGTCTTACAGAGGTAAGCAGATACAGCCATGTCATTGTTCCTGCCATGCAGTATGGGAGAGTGTCTTATAAAGGCGGGCAGATGTGGGCACCCCATTGCTGCTGCCATGCAATGTGGGAGAGTGTCTTACAAGGGCGAGTACATACAGGCACACCGATGTTGCCGTCATGCAGTATGGGAGAGCGTCTTACAGAGGCAAGTAGATACAGGCACCCAGTGGTGCTGTCATACAGTATGGGAGAGTGTCTTAGAGAGGCAAGCAGATACGGGCACACCATTGCTGCTGTTATGCAGTATGGGAGAGTGTCTTACAGAGTTGAGAAGATACGGGTATGCCATAGCTGCTGTCAGGTGAGCAGATATGGGCATGCCATTGCTGCTGCCATGCAGGGGAGCAGATACAGGCATACCATTGCTGCTGTCATGCAGTGTGGGAGAGAGTTTTACGGAGGTGAGCAGATACGGGCATACCATTGCTGCTGTCATGCAGTATGGGAGAGTGTTTTACAGAGGCAAGCAGATACAGGCCTACCATTGCTGCTGCGATGCAGTATGGGAGAGCAGATACGGGCATCCCATTGCTGCTGTCATGCAGTATGGGAGAGTGTCTTAAAGAGGCGAGTATATACGTGCACACCAGTGCTGCTATCATGCAGTATGGGAGAGTGTCTAACAGAGGCAAGCAGATACGGGTATCCTATTGCTGCTGTCACGCAGTATTGGAGAGTGTCTTAAAGAGGTGAGTAGATACGGGCACACCAGTGCTGCTGTCATGCAGTATGGGAGAGTGTCTTACAGAGGTGAGCAGATACGGTATGCCATTGCTGCTGTCATGCAGGTGAGCAGATGCAGGCATACCATTGCTGCTGTCATGAAGTATGGCACAGTGTTTTACGGAGGTGATCAGAAACGAGCATCCCAATGCTGCTGTCATGGAGTATGGGAGAGTTTCTAACAGAGGCAAGCAGATACGAGCATCCCATTGCTGCTGTCATGCAGTATGTGATAGTGTCTTACAGAGGTAAGCAGATACGGGCATCCCATTGCTGCTGTCATGCAGTATGGGAGAGTGTCTTACAGAGGCGAGTAGACACGGGCACACCAGTGCTACTGTCACACTGTATGGGAGAGGGTCTTACAGGTGCAAGCAGACACAGGCACACCATTGCTGCTGTCATGCAGTATGGGAGAGTGTTTTACAGAGGCGAGTAGATACGGGTACACCAGTGCTGCTGTCATGCAGTATGGGAGAGTGTCTAACAGAGGCAAGCAGATATGGGTATCACATTGCTGCTGTCAAGCAGTATGGTAGAGTGTTTTACAGAGGCGAGTAGATATGGGCACAACAGTGCTGCTGTCATGCAGTATGGGAAAGTGTTTTACAGAGGCGAGTAGATACAGGCCCACCATTGCTGCTGTCATGCAGAATGGGAGAGTGTCTTACAGCGGTGAGCAGATACGGGCATGCCATTGCTGCTGTCATGTAGTTGAGCAGATATTGGCATGCCATTTCTGCTGTCATGCAGGTTAGCAGATACAGGCATACCATTGCAGCTGTCATGCAGTATGGTAGAGTGTCTAACGGAGGCAAGCAGATATGGGCATCCTATTGCTGCTGTCATGCAGTATGGGATAGTGTCTTACAGAGGTGACTAGACACGGGCACGCCAGTGCTGCTGTCATGCAGTATGGGAGAGTGTTTTACAGAGGCGAGTAGATACAGGCACAGTAGTGCTGCTGTCATACTGGGTGGGAGAGTGTCCTACAGAGGCAAGCAGATACAGCACACCATTGCTGCTGTCATGCAGAATGGGAGATTGTCTTACAGAGGTGAGCAGATACGGGCATGCTATTGCTGCTGTCATGCAGTATGGGAGAGTATCTTACAGAGGTGAGCAGATATACCATTTCTGCTGTCATGCAGTATGGGAGAGTGTCGTCTAACAGAGGCAAGCAGACACAGGCATACCATTGCTGCTGTCATGCAGTATGGGAGAGTGTCTTACAGAGGTGAGCAGATATACCATTGCTGCTGTCATGCAGTATGGGAGAGTGTCATACAGAGGTGAGCAGATACAGGCATATCATTGCTCCTGCCATGCAGTATGGGAGCGTGTCTTGTAGAAGCAAGCATATATGGGCATCCCATTGCTGCTGTCATGCAGTATGCAGAGAGTGTCTAACAGAGGCAAGCAGACACAGGCATACCATTGCTGCTGTCATGCAGTATGGGAGTGTGTCTTACAGACGCAAGCAGACACAGGCATATCATTGCTGCTGTCATGCAGTATGGGAGAGTGTTTTACAGAGGGGAGCAGATATACCATTGCTACTGTCATGCAGTATGGGAGAGTGACTTACAGAGGTGAGCAGATACAGGCATATCATTGTTCCTGCGATACAGTATGGGATAGTGTCTTACAGAGGTGAGCAGATACAGGCATCCCATTGCTGTCGTCATGCATTATGGGAGAGTGTCTAACAGAGGCAAGCAGATATGGGCATCACATTGCTGCTGTCAAGCAGTATGGTAGAGTGTGTTACAGAGGCGAGTAGATATGGGCACACCAGTGCTGCTGTCATGCAGTGTGGGAAAGTGTTTTACAGAGGCGAGTAGATACAGGCCCACCATTGCTGCTGTCATGCAGAATGGGAGAGTGTCTTACAGAGGTGAGCAGAAACGGGCATGCCATTGCTGATGTCATGTAGTTGAGCAGATATTGGCATGCCATTGCTGCTGTCATGCAGATTAGCAGATACAGGCATACCATTGCTGCTGTCATGCAGTATGGTAGAGTGTCTAACGGAGGCAAGCAGATATGGGCATCCTATTGCTGCTGTCATGCAGTATGGGAGAGTGTCTTACAGAGGCGACTAGACACGGGCACACCAGTGCTGCTGTCATGCAGTATGGGAGAGTGTCTTACAGAGGCGAGTAGATACAGGCACAGTAGTGCTGCTGTCATACTGGGTGGGAGAGTGTCTTACAGAGGCAAGCAGATACGGCACACCATTGCTGCTGTCATGCAGAATGGGAGAGTGTTTTACAGAGGTGAGCAGATACGGGCATGCTATTGCTGCTGTCATGCAGTATGGGAGAGTGTCTTACAGAGGTGAGCAGATATACCATTTCTGCTGTCATGCAGTATGTGAGAGTGTCGTCATACTGAGGCAAGCAGACACAGGCATAACATTGCTGCTGTCATGCAGTATGGGAGAGTGTCATACAGAGGTGAGCAGATACAGGCATATCATTGCTCCTGCCATGCAGTATGTGAGAGTGTCTTGTAGAAGCAAGCACATATGGGCATCCCATTTTTACGTCATGCAGTATGCAGAGAGTGTCTAACAGAGGCAAGCAGACACAGGCATACCATCGCTGCTATCATGCTGTATGGGAATGTGTCTTACAGACACAAGCAGACACAGGCATATCATTGCTGCTGTCATGCAGTATGGGAGAGTGTTTTACAGAGGTGAGCAGATATACCATTGCTACTGTCATGCAGTATGGGAGAGTGTCTTACAGAGGTGAGCAGATACAGGCATATCATTGTTCCTGCCATGCAGTATGGGAGAGTGTCTTATAAAGGCGGGCAAATATGGGCATCCCATTGCTGCTGCCAAGCAGTGTGGGAGAGTGTCTTACAGGGGCGAGTACATACGGGCACACCAATGTTGCCGTCATGCAGTATGGGAGAGCGTTTTACAGAGGCAAGTAGATACGGGCACACCAGTGCTGCTGTCATACAGTATGGGAGAGTGTCTTACAGAGGCAAGCAGATACGGGCACACCATTGCTGCTGTTATGCAGTATGGGAGAGTGTCTTACAGAGGTGAGAAGATACGGGTATGCCATAGCTGCTGTCAGGTGAGCAGATATGGGCATGCCATTGCTGCTGTCATGCAGGTGAGCAGATACAGGCATACCATTGCTGCTGTCATGCAGTGTGGGAGAGTGTCTTACGGAGGTGAGCAGATACGTGCATCCCATTGCTGTAGACATGCAGTATGGGAGAGTGTCTAACAGAGGCAATCAGATACGGGCATCACATTGCTGCTGTCAAGCAGTATGGTAGAGTGTCTTACAGAGGCGAGTACATATGGGCACACCAGTGCTGCTGTCATGCAGTATGGGAGACTGTCTTACAGAGGCGAGTAGATACAGGCCCACCGTTGCTGCTGTCATGCAGAATGGGAGAGTGTCTTACAGAGGTGAGCAGATACAGGCATGCCATTGCTGCTGTCGTGTAGTTGAGCAGATATTGGCATGCCATTGCTGCTGTCATGCAGGTTAGCAGATACAGGCATACCATTGCTGCTGTCATGCAGTATGGGTGAGTGTCCTACAGAGGCAAGCAGACACAGGCAGGCCAATGCTGTTGTCATGCCGTATGGGAGAGTGTTTTACAGAGGCAAACAGATACAGGCATACCATTGCTGCTGTCATGCAGTATGGGACAGTGTTTTAGAGAGGCAAACAGACACAGACATACCATTGCTGCTGGCATGCAGTATGGGAGAGTGTCTTACAGAGGCAAGCAGATACGGGCACACCATTGCTGCTGTTATGCAGTATGGGAGAGTGTCTTACAGAGGTGAGAAGATACGGGTATGCCATAGCTGCTGTCAGGTGAGCAGATATGGGCATGCCATTGCTGCTGTCATGCAGGTGAGCAGATACAGGCATACCATTGCTGCTGTCATGCAGTGTGGGAGAGTGTCTTACGGAGGTGAGCAGACATAGGCATACCATTGCTGCTGTCATGCAATATGGGAGAGTTCCTTAGAGAGGCAAGCAGACACAGGCATACAATTGCTGCTGTCATGCAGTATGGGAGAGTGTCTTACAGAGGTGAGCAGATATGCCATTGCTTCTGTCATTCCATATGGGTGAGTGTTTTACAGAGGTGAGCAGATACAGGCATATCATTGCTCCTGCCATACAGTATGGGATTGTGTCTTACAGAGGTGAGCAGATACGTGCATCCCATTGCTGTAGACATGCAGTATGGGAGAGTGTCTAACAGAGGCAATCAGATACGGGCATCACATTGCTGCTGTCAAGCAGTATGGTAGAGTGTCTTACAGAGGCGAGTACATATGGGCACATCAGTGCTGCTGTCATGCAGTATGGGAGACTGTCTTACAGAGGCGAGTAGATACAGGCCCACCGTTGCTGCTGTCATGCAGAATGGGAGAGTGTCTTACAGAGGTGAGCAGATACAGGCATGCCATTGCTGCTGTCGTGTAGTTGAGCAGATATTGGCATACCATTGCTGCTGTCATGCAGTATGGGTGAGTGTCCTACAGAGGCAAGCAGACACAGGCAGGCCAATGCTGTTGTCATGCCGTATGGGAGAGTGTTTTACAGAGGCAAACAGATACAGGCATACCATTGCTGCTGTCATGCAGTATGGGACAGTGTTTTAGAGAGGCAAACAGACACAGACATACCATTGCTGCTGGCATGCAGTATGGGAGAATGTCTTACAGAGGCAAGCAGATACAACCATACCATTGCCGCTGTCATGCAATACGGGAGAGTGTCCTACAAAGGCAAACAGATAGAGGTAGGCTGTCATGCAGTATGGGAGAGTATCTTACAGAGGCAAGCATATACAGGCATACCACTGCTGCTGTCATGCAGTATGGGAGAGTGTCTTACAGAGGCGATTAGATACAGGCACACGAGTGCTGCTGTCATACTATATGGGGGAGTGTTTTACAGAGGCAAGCAGATACGGGCCCACCATTGCTGCTGTCATGCAGAATGGGAGAGTGTCTTACAGAGGCAAGCAGACATAAGCATACCATTGCTGCTGTCATGCAGTATGGGAGAGTGTCTTACAGAGGTGAGCAGATATACCACTGCTGCTGTCATGCCATATGGGAGAGTGTCTTACAGAGGTGAGCAGATACAGGCATATCATTGCTCTTGCCATACAGTATGGGATAGAGTCTTACAGGGGTGAGCAGATACGGGCATCCCATTGCTGTAGTCATGCAGTATGGGACAGTGTCTAACAGAGGCAATCAGATACGGGCATCACATTGCTGCTGTCAAGCAGTATGGTAGAGTGTCTTACAGAGGCGAGTAGATATGGGCACACCAGTGCTGTGGTCATGTAGTTGAGCAGATATTGGCATGCCATTGCTGCTGTCATGCAGGTTAGCAGATCCAGGCATGCCATTGCTGCTGTCATGCAGTATGGGTGAGTGTCTTACAGAGGCAAGCAGATACCGCCATATCATTGCCGCTGTCATGCAATACGGGAGAGTGTCCTACAGAGGCAAACAGATAGAGGCAGGCCAATGCTGCTGTCATGCAGTATGGGAGAGTATTTTACAGAGGCAAGCATATACAGGCATACCACTGCTGCTGTCATGCAGGATGGGAGAGTGTTTTACATAGGCAAACAGATAGAGGCAGGCCAATGCTGCTGTCATGCAGTATGAGAGAGTGGGAAAAATAGTGTTCTTAAAAATACAATGCATACCGGTGTGACACATAACATCTGTAATTTGTGATGAATCCCTAGAATGATAGTGCCAGTTTCTATTGAAATAGCTGCATCAATACCACATAAACATATCTACGGGTCAAAGCAAGAGAGAGCACCATACATTCCCGGTAATGGACCCTAGTCACTCTATATTTACCATATCCCACACCCTCTCACGTAATATCTCTCCACTGATCCTTTTGTGCGTATGCCATATTGCCAACTTCAACTCCAATCCCTAATTAAAAGCTACAAATACAATGCAACATTTCCTGTGAGGAACGACCTTTACATTCCATAAATGGCTATATAATCTGTATCCAAGTCCCTGCACAGGTATTTGCATAGAATGGTATTGCCCATAATATGCATAATGTATGGCACTAGTCTTGTGATCTTGCTGTAAAGACTGGACTACCCCTTTGTGGGTGGGGCCAGGCCGGACTTGCATGTGTTCTTACCTCTTCTGTAATCGCTTCACATGCTGAAAAGTGATGGTCTGGAGGGTTGACCAGAGCAGTGCCAGAGGTTAAGATGTATTCTAAACCTTCCAGTCATCAAGTTTTTTATTTTGCTATGTCACCCGAAGTGGGACGTGTATGCCTAGATGTGGGTCCTGTGCCTGCTGGGCCAAGGGGCACAAGCTACCCCCTCACTGATGACGCCCAATGAGGTGGAAACATGCCTGGGGATGCTTGTGGTCCCATGAACAAGGGATGTGACTTAGCAGTTTAGGCTGGACTGCCCCTTTTGGGACAGGAAAAAGCCTGATTTGCATATGGTCTTTCCTCATCTGCAATGGATTTGGCAGGCTGAAACACGATGTTCTGGGGAGTTGCCCAGAGCTGTGCCAGTAGTTATGATTGATTCAAAACCTTTCAGCCATCACCTTTTGGTTTTGCTAATGACACCAGTCTTCTACATCAATCAGATGGTCCATTACCTATGAACCATAACCTAACCACTGGGGTCTGATTATAACCTTGAACTGACAATCGGATAGACAGGAGATGAATGTAAACAAAAAGTGGAGGAGGCAAAATGGACAGAGAGTAAAAATAGAGGGTTAATCATGAAAGGACACAAATAAGAAGTTGGTATAAAAGGAGGGGATGTGCAGGGTCATACATTTGTCCAACAACTGGACACTCATTCATGGACATTTGCATGCTTCTGTGTAAACATGAAACTCTTTGTTCAAGTTATATATATATGTAGGGAGTCTAAGTATTGAGCGTGATGATAAATCTGGACTCGGCCATACAAGGTGATTGTTGCTTCTTTTACAGGATCTATTCCAAAGATTCTCGGATCCTTCATCACTCAGTTGTGTGTAGGTACAGATGTGTGCACCCGGGGTCGCTAAAGTCTTTTTTTCTTATAGCTGTCCAAATGTGTACAATTTGAATTTTAAGTGGCCAGCTAGAGATACCAATGTGCGACGGCTTATGTGTGCATGGTAGAACATAGTTCACATGAGTAGTTTCACAGGTGATTGTCTGGTGGATCTGATATTTTGTGTTGGTTTGAGGGGTTTGCAAAGACCTTGATGCTGGTGCTTTGCTAACATGTCTTGCATTTCATGCAGTAAAGAGTACATTGTTGTTTTCCCTTGATCTCGCTTTGTCCTCTGTGACATTGCTTAACACCAGTGAGGAGCCAGGGATTAACTATTCCTGAATATTCTTGAGATTATTCTGCTAGATTTCACTTATATATACACATTCGTGACTAGGGGAGGAGATAGAGGAGCTGTATGTAGTTAGGGGTTTTTCAGACCCTCTGACTGCTGTGACTGAGAAACTCAGACACCGGCTCTCATGGATTGCTTCAAAGTACAGTCAGAGGCCTATTCTGAGGAGATGAACGTGCTGACTGGGGAGGAAGCACCCATTGACGGATAATCGAGGTAGGGAGAGAGCTGCCCCAGATGAGGCCTAGGACATAGCACAGGGAGACAAAGAATCATTGTGAATAGCACCTTCACAACACTTTAAAATAGCAAGTGAGTGGCTCTGTCTGCACATACGCCAGTCTCCACCGACTGGGTGCACTTGGACCTTCCCCCTCCCTGTTACATTCTATGCACTTGCACGATCCAAATGTAACATGTCTGAAGATCGTCTGTCTGTTCGCAACTGTCTGCTCCCCTCAATTGCACTGGTAAAACTGCAGAATCGCCGTCAGGCCTATTTGCTTGTCTCAACTGTTAAATGTATTTTACGCACTTACTCTGCCTGTGCAGACTATTATCATCTCAGAATTTCAAGGGCTCTGAAGGACTGCTAAGTGCTTTTGAAACACTTTCCTGTGTATAGGCACTATATAAATAAACAATACAATACAATACAAAGGGCCGTGCATAGCTAGTGACAAATATGCTCCTGTGGTCTTCTATACACTGGACAAACAGCTCGGTCAGCACGTGAGGGGTGGACGGAACACAAATCGAATATTCGCTGTAAGAATGAGAAATCCCCTGTTGCTAGATATTTTGCTGTATCTCGACATACCATAGCACAAATGAGGTTCAACATCTTGGAAGTAGTCAAGAGACCCACCAGAGGGGGTGAATACAATAGGTTACCCTCACAAAGAGAGATGTTTTGGATTGATCACCTTGACATGGTACATCCCAAGGGCTTGAATGAAGAATTTTCCCTTAATTGTTGATCTAAATTATATGGTACTGCACCCTTCTAAGTTGCTTTGCTTTTCCTCATCTACATTAGAGCCTTTTTTCTGCTTTAGTTGTTTATATCACTTATTTCTTTCACTCATGATTTTCATTTAAACCTACTTCGGTTGGCACCGACATTGGTGATTTTTTTTTTTACACACTATTCAGGCATTTTCTTTTACACACATCACCAGACTTTATTATATTTTTTTTAGCATTGATTTATTTTCCTGTTGATTTGCTCTCTAGCAATACCCTCTGCCTAAGCATGTTGCCATACACAGTAAAGACACAGCTAGCACACATATAGACCTTTTTGTCCATTGGCCCGTTATGTTTTGTTGATCTTTTACTGAGGACTTCGGTTTCCGGTTTTCCTCAACCTTGTGACACTCCCCCTCAGGATACAATACTTTAGGTTTTGCCGGATATCAATTTTGCCATGATCTACAAAGACTTGTTGTGGATTGGTCTGGAATATTCTCTTGTTCACAAATTAAGATTTGTGGTAAACGGCCAGCTTAACAATGTGAGACTCCCACATGACAGTAAAAGGGTTAGCGAACTACACAAAGTAGCAGTCTAGATGCGTATTTTTGGCTTCGCACTTGATGCGATAAACTTAATAGTTTCATCACATGACTGTATCACGTGATCAGCACCCTCGATAGAGAGAGTGTTGATCGGCTCTTTCTCTACCACGTCTTGTTTTTGGGTGCTGGACATTGACGTTGGATGACCTGCGTCTTAAGGGAAACTGCCGTGACTTACACAGTTACACAAGGTAATATTTGTCTTTTGCTATGCTTTATCTACTCTATTTTTTATTTTTGTGCAGTCACCATCTACATTGACCAGATCCCTAATCTGAAACTGTTTTACTTCCCCAGCACTCCACAGTTGGTGCTGTGTATCGAGAACACCTGGCACATTGGAGGCGTGCATATATTTATGCAGGTTTTGAATTTCGGCACCATGCATATTTAACGTGGATATTGAATGGTCCTACTTTTTCTTGATTGGAACGAACTGTGGCATCTAAGTCTTTGTGTCCTTTTTGATATGGGACCGTTATACAGCTCCACTTAAGAGTGACGAAGTTTGTGGGTTGAACTATGTGTCGACATATTTGCCACTAGGTAAGCATGATCTACCTAATTTTGTGATACATAATGAGAATTTGGGAATATAGTTATCTTACCTCTAACCATTATATTTATAGGACCTACATTTGATGAATTGAGTACCAGCAACATCCTCTAGAACCATTTTCCGTTGGCTTGATCTGTGTCCCCTTATGAAGATCTCTGACCTATACATCAGTGCGGCTTCTCGGTCGCTCCCAGCAGATGACTTCCCTCTAGTTGATGTTTCATAGAACAAGTATACTTTGGTAGTTACCTTTGATTTCACTTGCAGTTGTATTTTCTGAGCCACACCATGAGCATGTTCATACTTTAACATGTAGATATGGTGGAGTGATTGTTAAAATGAAAGAACGGGGGGCTTTGTAAGAAATGTGATCACTTGAGAATTGTATAATGCATATGTCTTTAATGAGTAACTTGACAATTACATACTTGACAATTACACTGGCATGGTTTATGGACTTTTTTGTACACATGTTATTGCAAATTATTTTGCTCCTGAAGAAGGGGTCGATACCCCGAAACACGTCAAGCTTGGAACTTCATCTCATCATATATTAATTTGCGATTTTTCATGATGGCCATTTTGTTTAAGACACTTTGTATCTTTTTTTGAACACATTGTTTACTATTTACTGTTATACCGCGGTGGTATAATAATTTTGAATTGCAGAATTATAAATATATGCCGCTGAATTAACCTATATTACTTTGACTGATTTATTCAGTTTGAATGGTGTGCAGGGGACGGGAGTGTCTTTAGAGATAGACACTTTCTTCTTTCCAGGTCTGCAGTTAACATCATGATCCATAACTTCCAGGCCCATGTAACCTCGTAACCTCTGCTCTTCCTCCTCCACTACCCCTTGCAGCATCTCGCCCTACATGTGCTTCCTCCCGCTCTTTCCCTTTTCTTGCTCCACTTGCAAGGAATTCTCATCCCCTGGACATCTGAGAAACAGTTCACACAGATATGTTCAAAACAAAACTAAAAGCCTACCTCCTCGCCTCCCAGTTCCTCTCTTAACCTACCTCTCATCTGCCGTCTAGATAACCTATTTCCCTCTACTCTAACCTGCATCTGTACCTCACTTTTTCTGCCTGCACTCTAGCACTTCATCCATCATTGTCCCATCCCGAGCACAGCTGGCCAGTCAATTATTCATAGTGTTGATGTGATTCCCCAAAGAAGCACTATGGAGCCCACTACTCAACCCACTAAGCATCCCCATGATAGTGAGATTAGGTAAGCAAGTGTGGAACAGGACCAGTTTGATGCTCAAGCTACACCATCCATATTCTCCCGAAACCCCCATAATGACAGACGTATGCTCAGATCTCTGCGACCTTATTGGCAATGAGGAAATGGGAAAAGGTGGGACTGTACACCTGGGGGGACATGTTCATAGATGGAACCTTCAGAGACTTTGAATCACTACACACACAGGAAGGACTGGCAAAAGGCCAGTTCTTGTGGTACCAGAGAGTCAAACACACCGCAAAGAGAAAATGGAGCATATGGCCTGAGGAACCAACACCAAACCCCATACTGCAGGAAATGCACGGACTAAGTGACGGCTGGAAACCCATATCCAGACTATACAAATGAATTACGGAACAACCCAATCCCCGTAGCACGCCGCTGAAAGAAAAATGGGAGAAAGACCTGGGCACTACTATGACGGAGAACGAATGGGAGAGAGCACTAATCTACCCTAAGGAGGTGTCAAGAAACACCAGATTCAGACTCATACAGCTGAATATCCTATACAGGACTTACATGACCCCACACAGGGTAGCCAGCTTTAACAAACAAGCCCGAATGCACTGCCCCTGGTGCAACAACGAGAGTGCGGACATGATCCACATGTCCTGAACCTGCAACAAGGTGCTAGGTTTTTGGACCAAAATTGAACAAACATGCAGGAAAGCGGGAGTGAATAGGTATGATTGGAACCCGAAGGAATACTTATTAGTTACATTCCCCAGACCGAGCAAGCACAAACACATCATAAAGCTAATGGACATAGCGTGCATTCTCGCGAAAAGAACGATAGCGATGGCATGGAAATTGCCTGAAGGCCGAGATATGAAGCTTGGATCAAGGAGATGGAAAGATGGACTGAGGGAGAAACCAGTGCCTGGAATGCAGGAATTGCCAGAGTAGATGAGGACACAAATGACACTTTCGAATCATGGAAAGCCCTAATAAGAGACATACATTTCTCGACAAATCAGAAACCCCCCTGAACTCACAAGCACAAAACGGCACAACCGCAGCATAAACAGTACTAAGCGCCCCAAGCAGACCCCCCCCAACCAGCAACGCCAAGCCTCACACATCTCACCACCTGAAAGAAAAGCGACAAAAGAAGACAAGGACGAGATACAAATGCAACACAGCCAGAGGACAGTTACTGTTAAATGCTGTTTACTGTTTATTTATTGTTAGTTTAAGTACAACGAATATCACTTCGTAATCACGCTATAACATCGAGCGATCAATCCTGTAAACTTGTTAATAAAATCCAATAAAATACTTTAAAAAAAAATTGTGTCAATGTGATGTGTTCAGAGCCTCTTCATCCTGAGCCTGGCTGGTGCATTTTGGACCCTTTGCAGTTTCCTCATGTTGGAGTCTGGGAGTTTGAGATAGATGCTGTTATTGCAATCCATGTTGATAGTACTAGCGAAATCACACCTGTAGTTCTGTGGGTGAACGTTAGGCCTGGTACCTCCCTGCCATGTTTCCCATCCCAGTTCCATGTTTGACACCTACAGCCAGTCCTGATTGTTGCTTCCAATTGCATGCTGTATCTTGTAGTTTCGTTTTCCCATTGGATGGGTGGGCCTACAAGTGCCATCATGGAGTTTAAAAAAAATCCAAACAGGAGTGGCTCAAAGATTCTGCATGGAACTGGGTAGATACCTGCACTTAAACATCTCTAATATTGGTTGTCCTTAATCTGATGTAGATCCACCCATGTATTGCTCCTGGTGATTGCTCCATTTACTCCCCTCCAGAACCTGGTCAAAATGTCACTTGAACTCACCCCATTGTAAGAAGCTCATTGCTTCCCGTCAAATCTGATTTTTTATCTATTGTACCTTATTTTGTACTCAAAGGAGCAGTCTTTCTCTTTGTATATAAAATAAATAAACATGTAAGCCTGACCACACTCTAAAGTGATGACTGTCAGTCAGCCTGTGGCCAAAAGCATTCAAGTAGGTGGATATGCTCACACCTGCCGCTCAATGCACCTGGAACTCAGAGTTTTCACAGGATACTTGGAGAAGAATGTGAAATCCTTGACACTTCAGGCATATGCCAGAAAGGTGGCAGTTTTGATGCCAGGTGGTTGGGATCACATGAAGGGAAATCAGGAGTGATTTTCCGAGCTGAACAACAAACATCTAACAAGCCAAGCCACCAAGGATTTTCCCATGAAAAGAAAGAATGCAAATCACTAAATCTGGGAAGAAGTGCAGAGGGGAAACTGGGAAAATTACCTGGCATTTTGCTAGAGATAACAGAAGGGCTAACACTGGTATAGCATACAGTACTTTAAACTTACTCTTCTG
Organism: Ambystoma mexicanum; assembly: GCF_040938575.1. NCBI lineage: Eukaryota > Metazoa > Chordata > Amphibia > Caudata > Ambystomatidae > Ambystoma > Ambystoma mexicanum. Next base: position 1,418,302,682 of record NC_090934.1, on the reverse strand, counting down.
GTCCACTCACAGCCTAATCACCCTTGAGAGTTTACCTGTCACATGTTGAACCAACTAGAGGCATCCAATGAAAAACAGGGCTTCCTAGATCTAGAGAATTGCCAGACTCCAATCATGCCTCATTCTACAGACAAAGTGATGCTGGTGATCTAGCACACTGAGTTTCCATATATTCCCCTACCAATGAGCATTCATCATCCATCTAAAGGGAGCCCAACAAAGATATGCTTCTGTTTTGGACTCTTTTTTAGTGCCTCGGCCTCCATGTTCTTTGATTGTCCATGGTCTCCTGGATGAAAAGAGCTGTCCATATATACACACATGGTCATCCTTCTCAGGCTGCTGATTTGTGTCCATGATATTTTTGTTCATGGCCTACCAATGAATCACAGTCATTATGTCAATGGTCTCTGTCCGTGTAACAGTGTTATACATGAACAGGTAACCTTCAGTTGTCCATGACATCTTGGATACAGAAAGTTGTTCTTGCATACACATGGTCACCACTGTTTCATCTCCCTCAGTTATTTTTGTCCATGGTCTGCCTAAGAATCCCAAATAATTAGATCTGTGGTCTCTTTCCAAGGAACAGAGGAATATAGGGACAGACAACCAGAGCTGAACATTAGCCCATTTAGTACGGCTTAATTTTGTTCAATGTAATTTGACCGTGGTTTATCCAGACACCAACCACAAGACTTGTCATTCTACGCATCAAAATGAGATATCCAATGCCAGAAGAGATGCCAAATAAATTTCAGGGCAATTTACCTAGGGGTTTGATTATAAATCACAAAGCATATATGCCTTGCACTATATGGACATTTTCAGTTGTCTGGCCTTTAAACAAGGTTACCTAAACTACTTTTAAACGCTATCTGGTATTTTTGCAACATATTTCTAAATAATTCGGGGTCATGGTAGTCAATTTTTCTTTGTCTTTCAAAGGCCCATTAGGGGTAGAGATAGTGACTGGCCTGAGGGAGTTCCATCGGGTAAGTTCTTCTTTTCAGTCCGAGCAACTGTTCTCAAAATACCTCTCGGGTAGTTTTGCCATGCCTTGGAAAAGGACTTTGCATTCAGTCCACTGTGGGAAAAGGCCTCTCAAAGGAGATTTCTATCTTCTTTGTATGCAGTTGTTATCGAATTTCCTTCTCTCCTGTCCGACAGGCTCTTTTGCTTTACAGTTTTCCCAAAGCTCTCAATTCTTACTTTGAGCTAGTATACAAATACCTGGCATATTCCAACCATGTAGTACCGTTTGACAGAGCATATTAGATTGGACCAAGTCTGTGATGGCTTCTCTTTACCTTCTCACACTCAATAGGGTGCCCCTCTCTGCTTCCATTCGCCCATCACATTTCTGATGTGCCACAAGGGGTTCTATGAGCTACAAAATGGCTACCCTCCTTTCTGGGTGAAATGATTATTGAACCTGAATATTCATATTTTGTTTTAAACTCTTTAAATGGACATGTGCCATTGCTGGGAAGTATATGTTCAGATTAATAAGAATATTCTGAATCTGGAGATGTCATATATGTTGCTGCTCATTCATACATAATAAAGTTATTAAAATGTGCAGATTATACTTTGGTCATACAATTTTATATATCATTTTTGCAAGACTATGGTTTGTGTGTTTCTGCTGACCTGTACAGCTGGTTTTCGGATCAGACACATAGTTTCAACATTGCTATGCACATGTATCTCTAATAGTCACTTTGAATGCATCTTTTCTGCTATTCAATTTAAGTTGCATGTAGTTTGCGTGTGGCTTGAATCAATATCAGCATAATACATAGGCATACGAAACTGCTCTCCTGAACACGTGTGAAGTCATGCTCGCAAACCTTGACTCCAGCTCTCCTGCTGTTCTCATACTGCTCCATCTCTCCTCTGCCTTTGACACAGTCAACCATGCCATCATCATAAAATGACTCTGTGACACCCTCAGTATCACTGGCTGAGCACTGGACTGGCTGACCTCTTTCCTCACTAACCACCCTTCCCAGCTGCAGCCAAGCACGTTATCCTCCACAGACACCATTTATATCTGTAGTGTCCTCCATTGCTCTATCCTATTTCCTTGGTTCTTCAATACCTATTTCACCCCTCTTGTTCACCGGATATTTTCCTCCTCTCTACATTTCCAATGTTGGGCTGATGACACACAGCTTTCCTTCAAATGTACCTCTACTTCCCCCTCTTCCTCCTCTCTCATCCCTTACTGTCTGTCCACCATTCAGGCATGGTGCTCAGCCAGCAAGCTCTGTCGCAATGCCAGAAAGACAGAGATCCTCCTTATCGGGACACCTGGCTCGCAGTGGCTGCAAGGATCACATTCAAGACCCTCTGCATCATCCATAAGGCCTTCTGTGGCTTGGGACCATGCTATCTCCAATGCTGTCTCCCTAAATACTCCCCTGATATAACCCTACACTCCTCTAATTCCAACTCACTGACTGTCAAACGCTTCTCTAAGCAAAGAGAAGGGGTCAGATCTCTCTCTGCGGCTGGTGCCTCCCTTTGGAACAGCCTACCTGCCCCTCACAGTTTTGAGACAGACCTCTTTAAGTTTGGGAAATTGCTCAAAATTCTGCTCTTCTCTACCTCTTTCCCTCTGTCCCTTCCATGCTAATCACCTTTGAGGTTAAGGCCCTCGGAACGTGCATCTGTTAATGTATTGGTTTCACCAGAATAATTCTGAGTCCAAATAACCGGACAAACACATGAAGATGGCAATTTACTGGTTTATTAACAATTATCTAAAACAGGGAGGTTACAATTACGTACGCTCAGTCTCTGAGTGATTTTCACAAAAAAACATAATTATGTACTTATTATGCGTCAGAGTGATATCATACTACATGGCAATATTGATAAACCTATCAAGGGTCAACATTGGTTAAGGGAAACATCTAGATATACAATCATATAGGAACTAGGATTGTTATTGGCTTTCCTTTGTCCGGTGGGCAATTTATGCCTACCTCGTCAAACATGTAATTAAAGACAAAATAGTTAAACTGTGTTTAATTGGTCTTCTAAGCTATAAGGCCCTTCGTTATATGGACTAATACAATTGGTTGGAACGCTTGTGTCATGTCTGGAACATTTGGTTCATTTAGCAGCAGGCAAGCCAAAACCCAGTTGCAGGGAGATAGGATATAAAGCTACCACATCACCCAATTAGCCCAGCATCTCTCATCACCCATGCCTTCTACCATGAAATTGTCTTTCCACTTGGCCTTGAGGAGTATCCTTGTCTTTGAAAATGCACAGGAGTGAGGGCACTCGCTATCGTGTCTGGAACTCCAAGTTCAAACTCTATTTCCATCCTTGGCTCAAGTGACAAGAGACCACGATTTGGTCCATTCTGCGGCTTTTATATGCTTTAAATTAATTAAAACTTGGCATCCTTTGTGTTCTTTTTTTCACCTTAACATGAGAGCATTCATCCTCTGTACACTCGTTCTTCTTGAGAGTAGATAGTTGACATCGATTTCTAGGATCCCCTTTCATGGTTTTGGCTTATTTATTTTATGATACAATGTCCAGTTTCTATACAATGGTGGTGGCTCGGCCTGCATTCTATTCACTACTCATAGTTAGCCTATACAATGACTTGATCTACTTTGCGTTTCAGCGTCTGTACATTCATTGAACAACTTTTTTCTGCAGCACTTTGTAAACGTGTAATCTTTATCTTTTCCACTTTAATAGTCTACTCGATTCTTTACTTTGTCATTTGTCCTGAGGATCCATACAATGTCTTTTTTCAGTATCTCAGGACATCGTGCACATGTTCTTATGATGTCATCAGTTAATTTTCTTAACTTTTTCTCATACTCCTTCATGGAGTTCCTCTTATAGGTTGTCATCAATTTGAGGGTACATTCAATATGGTTGTCTCAATGGATATCTCCTTCCAAATATTTGCTTCTCTATTGCTACGATTTCTGGTGTCAGGCAAGGCATGGTCTCATGTCTCCAATACCAAGGAGGTAGGGGGCGAGATCTCCTGTGGATGTATACATCTGCTCCTCTTCAGCACACTGTCACTGTGGCCCATTGCCTGATCCTCATGAACCTCACAGGATCTCAAACCCTTCTTTCCAGTCATTACCAGCACCCCCCCTCCCCACGCTGCACTGCCTGGTGGCTCCACATACCACCCCTGAGAGCTGCCTGTGCTAGCACTTAGCCTCCTGGCCCCCTTAGCACTTCCCGCTTGGGCCCTCCTCCAGCAGTTGTCCACTCCTCTGCAAGGGCACTTCTCTTCAATGCACTTGCATGGCCGAATGCCATGGGACCTAGTAGGACCACGACTGTATAAATATTACTGTTACTTTTTTGTTTTCTTGTCTCTGTTTTATTTTCCCTGCTCCCTTTCCATTTAGCCTCGTGGTGCTTTGAAACACAATTCTGTGTTATAAAGTGCCTTACAAATTATCAATAAAATAAATACAAATAAATAAAGACAGTGGAATTGTTGACTTTCAGATTGACTTTCAGAAAAATAGGACCATGGTTTTGGCCCTTTCTGAGGGAAACCACACACATTTAGATGCATTTCATGTAGTTTAGAACCAAGGCCTTTGTTTTGAGTGCGCTCAGCTGTTCTGCTTATATTGTTCTAATTATGTTACTGGTATGTTAATGGAGCCTGGATTTTCTGGCTTTACAAAAGAGCTTAACCTAATGGTAGTTTTTGCATGACAAGTATATTTTGGTCATTTCAAATTCACAGTTTAAAATGCAACGTGAGATATGTTCTGTGTCATGTAACATAACATGTGTAATATATTCTCTTGGTAGCATCAAACAATAGGTTGTTCGAACTGCACAGTATTACGTAGTAATTAACTTGACATTCTGTTATTTTACAAATCTGACATTAAAAATCAAGTTGAACAGTTCACCATGTTCTGTTTCACATGGCTAACAACACAAATGCAGAAGCACTTTCAACAAGTCACTTTTCTTTTAATAAACCCTACAAACATAGAGGAGAATGACTCGTGCCTTTCACTTTCACTTTGTTAGTTCTGTTGAACATGAATGACTTACTTTTTTCAGTGCATTTCTGACCTTCTCCCACTTACCAGAAAGCATTACATTCAATGGGTTAATACATTACAGTTCATAAATATTTATTCAAATGGTAGATAGTTCAAGGGAATCAGCTAGAAGGCACCGTGGCAGAAATATACATACACACGAGACACTGGGATCTTATATTAGAATACATACATTAGGTGATAGGGCGGGACAACATCCTCAAGATATAAAGCGTTTGAGTACAGTGATTTCATTTGAAATGGAAGAGAGACACATGGATCACCGCATTTGCTAACATACATGTTCTAAGAACAGTAGAAATGCAATTGCAAGGGACATAATTGCCATAGACAAGCCACTATGCCATCTGATTGGAAAATGCCGCTCAGATCATCACAGAAGAGTTGAGAAATGGACTGGAGGAATATTTCAAAAGTCAGGGAATCATTTGGCATGAAAGGTGAGGCACAAGCACAGAGCCATGAGCTACATCAATGCGGGGAGAAAAGTTGTAATCTATATTGAAATCAACAGCAACATTGGGGTTAGGAATACAACACCCTGGGGCAGATTGATAGGATGGGGGAGCAAACAAGAAATCCATATGGGAATAATGAACAAAACTGTAAACCTCAAAACGGGCATAATGTATTTTTATAAAAAGGGACTGTTATCCTCAGTTTGAAATACATTCTACACAACTGGATGAAACTATAAGTACACATATGTTCTCTGTCCCTGATCAAATCATTATGTTAAGGTGAACTTATATGTGAGTTGCTCAGTCAAGCAGGCCTTTTGAAATTGATTTTTAAATCACCTATTTATTAACCTTACTTTGGATTGTAGATTCAGAATTTAGTTGGTTCTTCCCTTTACCTATATGAAGACACTGTGCTGAAAGAAAATCCATATCTATTTTTCTATGTGTGCATGCAGAGAATATCTGCACCTCTGTTATGCATGTAAGATAAGTGAACACATGACTATTACTGTATTAGGGGATATATGTGAGAACATTTTATAATAAATCAAAATTACTTTTTCAGATAGTAAGTCCTGAAATTACTAAACAAAATGGGCTCTGGTGATGGTAATCCACCCCTAAAGTAAATGTTTCCTACCAACTATGACTGCAGCAACCTTTATTCAGTCAACCACACACCCCAAATTAACTGAGCAATAAATTAGCTGCAATTATGTTGCAAAGAGAGCTCACTTTATCTAACAATTTAGTCCCGGATGTATGGTTGGCCAAACCCAAACCAGAATCTCTGGGCCTTTATGTTTTCCTGCTGGATGCAGAATTCTTAGGTTTGATCCATCATGTACGTTTTGCTTCTTAAAGTCTCATCCGTACCATTGACCTCATTTTCCTGCAGGATGGAAATTTGACGATTTCTAAACTTGTCACTATCATATATTCTGATCACCCTGCCATCCCTTTCAATGTCCTGCTACTGTATGCCACTTTCAAACCTTCAGCTCAGCCCCCCTAAACAATATCTCATTAGAGGTAAATATAATCACTCAAAACCCATAAAACAACCTCACTGACTCAGCTCTTGCCTCGAGAAAAGTTTTAAGCCGGTGTTCTCTCTGAGTGTATGATTCATTCCTGCTCTAGAAAATAAGACTTGACCACAATTTGCTCTTAATTAAAAGGCTAAACCATTTACTTCTAAAGGTCAAGAGGAACGCATGTGTTCTTAAGAGGCTCTTGAGTAAATCTCTTCTTCCTCAAGTTAAAGTCACATATCAAAGAGACCTCAAGTACTACAAAGTGACATTACAATAAGCTAACGGGCCATACTCCCCCTCCAATACAAGCAAACCCAAGAACCCATAAATAGAGTTTTTAAAGGTGTTTTCTTAACTTATAAGATGCTCAGCGTGTTGCAGCACTTACATCCCCACCCAAAACCTCTCAGGCAAACTTGAACGTTTTATCCAAATTAACACTGCACAGATTTGACAAAAACATTGCCAGCTATTTTGTCCTTGCCTGAATGCCATGTCACTTCTTTGACACCGGTCTGCAGTTTCTCAACCTTGTCTGCAGACCAACTAAGAAAACTATTCCCTAAATTCACTGCCACTGCATTACCTTTCGACTCCTGCCCTGTAATGATATTCAGATATCTTGTTCCAGAATTCCCACCCTGAAACTCTGTGAACTATTCACCTCTGGAATGCTACATCCCTCTGGAAGAAGCTATCAAGATGCCTGTTTTGAGAAAACATGGGTAAAATACCATGGCTCTTGCTAGATAGATATCCCTTTTAAACGTACCTTCCCCTTCTAACTTTTCAAGTGGGTTTCCTTTGAACGAGTCTGGACACACATGAGGCATCCTTCTATCCTCATCTGGCCGGATTCCTGCCTTGTACAGGAATTAATCCACCCTGATCTCTGTTGCTGGAGGATCTGGCAGTAACCGCAGATATTCATGCTGACCATGGCATGACCGCCGTAGCCATTTCATGCCGCTGACCAGAGGTCATAATGAAATGTGCCCAGGCCATTGGCGTTCTCTAGGACATTGCTTTAAGGTCACCTGTCTCTCGAGAACGCACATGATCATGCTGGCTCCTTTCTTCAAGCCGCTTTGCCCATATGTGTTGCGTACTACAAGCTCTCCGTTATCTCCCTTTATCTTCGACCTTAACTCTAACCTTCTGCTTACATCTTCTTTTCCCTTTGACTTAACCACTGCTCACATGTCAGAGACAATTATGACTTTTGGTACTCTGGCCTGACAGATAACATGGGCAATTTAGTACCGTCTCTTGATAACCCTCAAGAAAGAGTGAACTCCTGGATGAGTGCCAACTTGGTGAAATTGAACCTGTCATAACAGTAGTTACTCTAAGTGATGAAACTTGACATCTTTTTACTGCTTTGCCCTGGCTTCCCACTCTTGATTTCCTCACTGACACCCCCCAATCTCTTCCTCTCATTGCAAGTGAGTAATGTTTTTAGTTCCTGCTTTTTCTCACATAAGCTACTGCAGCGAGTTGTATTCTTTTTTTTCTTCACAGAGTAACAGTTGTAAATACCTTAATTTCTTCTGCCTTGATGTTGGCAACAACATCTGTCTTTGTCTCCAATCGGTCAAACCCAATGATTTCAACATGCGCAAACCATGTCTTGACTGCAAATAACACACTTCAGCAGCGCTGCCTGCCCTGCGCTGGTTTCCAGTGGTAAAAATAAAGCATTATAAATCATTTTGCATTGTACGGTAAGATAAGTGTTCTTATATAGCACCGTTATGCCATTAATGTCTGCCGTGTAAGAGAGTTGGGTGGGAGGCGTGTTAGTCGCATGGTGGAATGTAGAAGTGGAAACCTGTGGTGTTCATGAGTGCAGGTTGGACGTACCTGCTAACCTGAGTGCCGATGTGAAAACTTTGGTTTTAGGAGTGCAGTACCCATTGGCACGCGATAGCCGTAAAGGCAGCCCACTAGATGCAAAGCAGTGACGTGTGTGCAGGTGTGGATGCTAGTAGAAAATTGATACGGTAGGAGTCTGTTATATAGATTATTGTGCTGGCTCATCTGATAGGAATGAGTGAAATGTAAGGTTGCAAGATTTTAGTGGTGGCTCGCTAGTGTTGTTCAATAAAGGAGGTCCCGGTGGCCAGTTGCAGCCGGGACCCCGTACCAGCAACACCTGTCCCGTGTCTGTCTGTGGCTGACTGTGTGTGTGTGTGATTGTGTGCACGGGGGGCCTCGGGGGTCACACGCCACCTCTAAATTTGGCAACGAGGATCCGCCACGGCTGAGAACACGTCATTGCTCCGGCTGTTTTGTCAGAGAAAGTGTCTTTCCCCACGCGGTCATGGACCTACGCAGATGGGCGGTGGCCATTTTGAGAACACGCGGATCATGGCAGTTGCGGCCCACATGGGTGCTCGTGCGCCGGCCGTGATCCACAGGTCATAACTCAATTTTTGGACACTCCAGGGCCCTGAAATACAAAAGGGGACTTGGATCTTCAATTTGGAGATACCCAAGGGCTTCACCTACTACAGCTGCAGGCCTCCCACATCATCAGCCTGGGCCATCTGACATTAGGCACCTCCCTCAGCCCAGAAAAGGTTAGTGGAGTACACCCCAGTCAACACCATGGGTGAAGAGGATGGAGAAGAGGGGGCACCCATGCCAGTCCCACGCAGGATGCATAGCACTTTGGCACCCATGTCCAAGTTTGACACCTCAGGCCCACCATCCAAACTGGGGCCAAAGTGGCTACTGTGGGTGAAGAACTGGAGATGTTCTTCAGGGCCTCGGGTGAGACGGATGATGATGCGAAAGTGGCCACATTGGTGTACTTGGCTGGCACAGAGGTCCATCGGATCTATGACTCGCTGAACCTTCAGGTGGTCACCTATAACGCGGTGAAGCAGGCCCTACAGGATCACTTCCTCCCCATGGCGAATGTCGGCTTCGACAGATTCGTGATGTGTGCCGAGAAACAGCAAGGGGAGGAATCTCTGGACCAGTACTGTGAAGGTTGAGGCGCCTCGCGATCACCTCCAGATGGGTGAATGAGGAGGAGATGGTGAGGAACCAACTAATTTAGGGGTGCAGCTCCAGGAAGTTCTTAGAGAACCAGGCCTGACACTGGTGCAGATCTTGGACACTGGGTGCGCCTATGAACTGGCAGACTCGAGAGGTGCGAAAATGGACGCTGCAGTGCACCCGGGGAAAAGTGAGGACGCTTTTGCCGTTGGGCGCTCTGCCCAAGGGAGGTCGTGCTGGGTTCCCAAGAGAACGGACAGTTCCTCAACGCCCAGTAATCCACAGTCCTGCCCGTACTGCGGGTACGACCTGCCACATGCGGGCAAGTGCCCTGCAAAAACAAGAGTCTTCGGAAGGTGTGGCACGCAAGGACATTACGCGAGGGTGTGTAGGGCCACGACCCCAGTAGCGGCATCAAGAGGGCCAGCAACATCTGTAGGGGGAAACCCCAGGCATTTGAGGAGCGTATCTACAGTAGAGCAAGGGGTGCAGGATTTGGACATTGCTGAGGAGGAGGAAGTTGAAGGGGAGATCTTTTTCATCTCCAGCATTGACACGGGAGCGAAGCAGAGCAGGCAACCGACATGCACCGTGAACATTGGTGATGTGCCCATCCCCATCTTGATTGACACAGGTGCGTCAGTCAGCGTCCTGGCAGCTGAACACTATGAGGCTCTACCAGGGCCCCCCAAGCTGGAGGAGTTGAAAGCTCGGATATACTCCTTTGGCGGGGACACGCCACTGCCAATTCAAGGGGTCTTCGTGGCTCCCGCATCACATGGGCTGAACAAAATCAAGGCCAGGTTCTTTGTGACTCATGTGAGCCCGCACTCCCTGCTGAGCTGTGCCGCTTCCGAAGCCCCGGACATTGTGCATTTCACAATTGCAGTATACCATACAGACATTGATCGCCTGCTGCATCGTTTTGAAAGCATCTTCCAGGGTATAGGCAAGTTGAAAGGTGAACCCATTAGACTCCACATTGATGGATCAGTGATACTGACAGCCCTCAAACACCACAGGATTCCGTTTCATCTGAGGGCACAGGTGGAAGAAGAACTCCAGTCACTCATTGACCTAGACATTATTGAGAGAGTGGAGGGTCCAACTCCGTGGGTCTCCCCAATAGTGGTGGCACCAAAGCCCAAGCAACCAGGGGCTGTCCGCATCTGTGTGGACATGAGACTGCCAAATGCTGCCATTAAGAGGGAGCGTCACCTCACGCCTACGCTGGACGACATTGTGGGCGAGCTGCAGGGGGTGAAAGTCTTTTCCAAGCTCAATCTGAGGTCTAGGTACCACCAGCTAAAACTCCACCCGGAGTTGCGGTACATTACTACATTTACAACACACGAAGGGCTATATCAGTAGAAAAGACTCAGTGTTGGTGTCTCGTCAGCGGTGGAAGTGTTACCGAATGTCATCCGTGGAGCCCTGGCGGACTCAATGGTGTCATTAACATGTCCGATGACATTGTGGTCTTTGCCCAGTCCGAGTCCGAACACCTGAAGAGGTTGGAATGAGCGTTGGAAAGACTGAAAAGTTTGGGGCTGACGTTACACCGGAAGAAGTGTGAGTTTCTGAAGGACCGGATAGAGTTCTTCGGGTTTGTATTCCACGCAGGGGGCATCACGCTCGACCCGGAGGAGGTGAGAGACATTCGTGATGCGCCTCCACCGGAGTCACCGGCCGAGATAAGAAGCTTTCTCGGCATTGTGAACTACTGTGGGTGGTTCATTCGGGACTTGGCTTCACTGTCAGAGCCTTTGCGGGCACTGACGAGGAACGACGTCGCATGGGCCTGGACACCCAAGGAGCAGAGAGCATTTGCAGAGATCAAGAATGCCCTGTCGGGTCAGGAAACCATGGCATACTTCAGCCCGGATAAGGAGTCGGAGATAGTGGTGGATGCCAGCCCAGTTGGCTTTGGCGCAGTGCTGATGCAGATGGACTCACAAGGACTCATGAGCCCGATAGGGTATGCCAGCAAGGCGCTCACAGAAACTGAGAAATTATACTCCCAGATTGAGCGGAAGGCCCTGGCCATTCTGTGGGGCTGCAAGCACTTCGGGATATACATCCTTGGAAAGTCTGTTGTGGTGATCACTGACCACAAGCCCCTCATTTTGATCATAGTGGGCGCGTCATCCAAACCACCTGCACGCATCGAAAGGTGGATGCTGTCGCTGATGGAGTACGGTGTCAAATTGCAGTATCGCCCGGGGACTCATAACGCGGCAGACTACTTGTCCAAACATCCAGGGGCCGGGCGCCCCCATGACACCGCCGTAGTAGTGGACTGCATTGAGATGGTGCACAATGTGGTGGAAGTGGCCCTGGTACGCCAGGATATTGTGAATGCCTCCAGAGAAGACAAAATTTTCCTGGTCATCATGGAGGCGATGGACAACGCCAGGCAGGAGGCCAGAGCTCAGAAAGACTTTCAGGCACTCTGGAGGGTGCGCAATGAGCTCTCTGTAACTGAGGACGGCCTTCTGCTGAGAGGCCGCCAGATCGTCATCCCGTGGACCTTGGTGACCAAGGTGCTACACCTGGCGCACAAGGGACACCAAGGCGCCGCCAAGACCAAGGCATGCCTAAGACTGAAGGTTTGGTTCCCGGACCTGGAGCAAAGAGTGGATGAATTTGTGCGCACATGCATTCCGTGCCAGGCGGCCAGTCCGGCGGAGAGAGGCCCACCCATCAGAACCATGGAAAGGAGTGAGCAGCCGTGGGACACCGTGCATGCTGATTTGGGCTCCATGGGTCGAGGCATGTACTTTCTGGCAGTTGTGGCCCAGTGGTCACGGTATCCAGAAGTTGAGCTGGTAGAGTCTTCGGCCAGCGACCACACCATCTTGGCACTGGAGAAGATGTTCGCACCCACGGGTTCCCCAAGGAGATATGCTCGGACAATGGCCCGCCATTCCAGGAGCAGCAGATTGCCAGATACTGTGAGGAGCGAAGGATCAAACATGGGAAAGTCTCCCCGCTCTGACCTAGGGCGAACGGGGAGGCCAAGCGCTTCATGGGAACAATCAACAAGATCTTCTGCATCTCGCTCGATGGGGGAGGGGAACTGCGTTAGAACCTCTTTGAGTTCCTGCAAGAGTATCGGACAACACACCACCAGTCCACGGGGGTTGCGCCAGCTGAGGCCCTGTTTAATCGATGCCCCCTACGGGCTGCTGCCTGAGGTCGAGGGGCGCCACCCCGGGGTGATTGACAATAAAAGAGTGCACCAAGAGCGTACAATCAGGAATGAACAGGAAAGTGCCCGCCGGAACATGCAGGATAAGACGATCGAAGTAGGGGACACTGTACTGGTCCGGAACAGGCCTCCGGATGGGAAGCTATCCCTCACGTATGATGCCCAGCCACTAGGAGTGACCCATGTCAAAGGATCCATGGTCACAGCGGCCAACCAGAGGGGAACGATCACCAGGAACATATCCTACTTCAAGAGGATTGAGGCCGGCCCGCAGGTGGCCTCACCAGGAGTGCCGCCAGAGGCATCCGCCCCAGGGCCACGACTGGCGACACCGCCGGTGGACGAGGGACCTCCAGAGGCCTTTGGGACACCGGGGCCTCATCAAGAGGACGAAAGGAGGTACCCGAGCCGGGAGGTGCGTCAACACCCATCGAAGTTCCAAGATTTCATCATGGACCCGGTCTCGTAGGAGGCCGAGAACTGTTCCCGAGCACCCAGTTTTTGTTTGTAATGTTTATGGTTTACACGTGTTCGTTGTTTGGGGGAAAAGGAGGGATGTTGCGTAGTACGCAGACTATGTGAGCATGCCCGAGCCTCATTATGGCTCGCGCATGCGTTGTTCAATAAAGGTGGTCCCGGTCGCCAGTTGCAGCTGGGACCCTGTACCAGCAACACACGTCCCATGTCTGTCCGGGGCTGACTGCGTGTGCATGTGATTGTGTGCACGGGGGGACCCGGAGGTCACACGCCACCTCTAACAGTGAGGAGTAAGTTGTGGGAAGATGAGTTGGAGTTAAGTTTGATTGCTACCTGGCAATTAGTTTTAGAATCCTTCCTGGTATTAATAGCTTTCTCTGTGGTGCAGCCTCATGGACCATGCGACCTGCAGGTCAGTGGTTATTTAATGGGTGCTTACCTGATACAGAAGAGTCACAGATTCCTAGTCAATCTTTCAGTTGGTCGCAAAGAGAATGTTTTAATGGGATTGCATTTGTCAACCGAGGTACTTGTTCACGTTAAAGGTCTAAAATGATGTAGGCAAATTGCTGTCCTTAAAAGAGGTCAGCTAGGGTTGTTGAGCACTAAAACATGGTTCCAAAAATAGGTGGAATGTCATGTCTGAATGCTCTGTGTTGTATCTATGGGTTTCTTCAATTCAACTAGTTGAAAAGCCAAGTCTGAGACTTTTCCTGGATCTCAGCTGGTTCTCTTCCAGGTGGAGAGTCTGAGTCTTTTCCTGGATGTCAGGTGGTTCTCTTCCAGGTGGAGAGTCTGAGCCTTTTCCTGGATGTCAGGTGGTTCTCTTCCAGGTGGAGAGGCTTAGGTAAATTAATCAAGAGTTTCATTGCATTAGGGAGAATGAGGATCCTCCATGTTGTTTCTTGTTGAAGTTAGTCTCTAGCCCAAGGACTGATTTACAGGACCTCACTGTTTTGGGAGGGGTGTGTGTAGTGCTGGGATCTCTTTCTGAAAGATAGATAATAATGCTCCCTTTCCATGTACAAAACTAGGGGTTGTGCAGTGCTTTGAAATGTGGCTTTTTCTTGATGAATGGTTTATTCATAGTGTTGATGTGATGTGTTCAAAGCGTCCTGAGTCTGGCCGCTGCATTGTGAACCCTTTGCAATTGCCTCATGTTGGAGTCTGGGAGTCAGAGACAGATGCTGTTATTATAATTGTAATGTATATATAGGTACATATGTCCTATGTAAAGCACTTTAGATTAAAGCACTACATTAAAAACGAATTATTATCATTAATATTATCGCAATCAATGTTGATAGTACTAGTGAAATCATAGCCATGGTTCTGTGGGTGAAAGTTAGGTATGGTACCTCCCAGCCATGCTTCCTAGTTCCATGCGTTTCACCTACATCCAGTCCGGATTTGTTCTTCGAATTGCTTGCTGTAACATGTAGTTTCATTTTTACCATTGTAAGGGTGGGACTGCAAGTACAAGCAGGCATTGTCAAAACAGGACTGGCTCAAAGATTCTGGATGGACCTGGGAAACTTGGCAGCTATGATGGTATGATACGGGCCAGAGGTTGGAGTTGGAAAGACTGTTTCTTTGTCTGTAAACGTATGCAATGCAGGCCCTGAATACTGACCCTCCAGGCTATTACTCCAGACAACTTGCGACAACTGTCCCTCTTGAAGGCCAGAACTCTGTGTGCAAACATCAGTAGAAAATGGCAAAGAGGCATAAGATGTTCATATCTCTGCACCAAGCTTTGCAACCCCTTCTCAGGCAGAGTAATGTCCTCATTGCAGATCAACCCCCCATCACAGCATTGCTCCTGCCATGCATGCAGATTTATGAAAATACCGCTCGTGGTATTTCAGTAAATCGGCACCTCATGTTTTTAGAAATGGGACATGTTTAATTGTGGATGATACTGCTGCACTAAGTTTCTTTGGTTATGTAAAACAAGACTCTAGGCTGACCCCTCAAGGACTGCATAGAAAAAGCAGTAGAAAGGGTGGCCTCTGCAGATGGCATGTTTTTTCACCTGCTTCCAAAGTCCCCAAGGACATGTTTTGTTCCCTTTCGGCGCATGTAAAAAGAACATTTTACATGTTCTGGCGATGTAAATATATATTTGATGTCCACCTTTTGGCTGATGACAAAAATGTGCAGGTTATCAAGGTAGCTATTCACCTTGTAATCCACATGGTGTATCACCAATGAATTCCCCCAGGGGAATATACCCTACTCGGGATGGATTGCTGTGGGCATTTAAACGTTTGGGAAATATGCTCTATATTAGAATCACTAATAAAGGTGTAATTAGAGTCCCAGTCAGGAACCACCCACTTCAAATTGGACCAAAAACGCTCCCTTATGAATGTGCAGTTATATCCTGTACTACCATCTTGGGTAGCCAGTGGGCCATCAAAAATGTAGTCAGGTTAAAAAGTCATGGTAAAAACACCTCTGCTGTGAAAAAGTCGCTCGGCAAATTGTAGTGCAAAAAAGTAAGCTGAAACATAGTCAAAAATGCAGTGCTGCCAGGATTTAGTGGGCTTGTGATTGCCTGGTTTAGGGTAAGGATAGGGGATAGGTTAGGATAGGAGCTAGGGCAGGAGTACATATTTTGGCTAGAATTAGGGTAAGGGTTAGGGTTACAGTGTTTGTGGATGGGCAGGTGATGTTGGGGTTTGGTTAGTGGTTGGGGAATATTACGTGTTAGGGTGTTAGGCTAGGGGCTATGGTAAGGCTCGGGCTAATAGAGTAATGGTTTTGGGTAGGTTTTAAAGAGAGACAGAGTCTGGAGAGGGGTTGTGATGTTGGCATAGGATGGATTAGGGTAAAGCGTAGTGGTTAGAGTAGAGTAAAGATTAGGGTAATAATAAGATTGTCTCATTTATATAGCGCTTTTATGCAAAGCGCTTTACACATTATGTACACTTATTGCCCAATAAAAATTGATACTCATGCTATCAACCTCCGAAGAATGAAAGGCTGAGTCATCTTTGCCGGTATTCAAACCTGCGACATACAGATCACCCACAAATCACAACAGGGAGCGTTTAACCTGCTGAGCTACCCTAGTGGCCAAAGGTACGTGTTAGGGTTGCGGTTAGGGTAAGGCTAAGGTTAGGATTAGAACAAGGGTTTGGTTTAGAGCAAGGGCTATGCAATGTGTGGCTAGCTGGTGATGAGAGGGGGATTAACTTCACTGTTCATTTCCTATTTATTTAGTATTTTGCATTGGGTCACATGCAAATAGAATGCTTTAGCACACTTAAGGGTTGGGTTAGTGTTCAGTAAGGGGTCCATGTAGAAAAAAGGTTGTAATAAGAGTTAGGGTAAAGTTTAGGAATGGAGTACAGTGATTGGGGAGGTTTCATTGGAGTTTGGGTCCTTGTTAGAGTTATAGCCCAGTACCTTGGTATATTTAAAAATAACTTTTTGACAACCTTTTTACAGGCAACATTTTCTCACTTTGTATTGCTTATTTTGAATTACTACATTTATAAAAACAACTTTTCGCAGACTACTTTTTCATATGACCACATTTTCCTGGGGACATTGTGACATAGAACTTTTTAACTCTCGTTTGCTGATGTATGTAATGCCTGCAAACATGAAAATAAAAAAAATAAAAACATGTGGCCTCATTAAGAGTTTGGTGGGAATTTGGCAGTAAATCCTCTGAATTACCACCAAACTGGCTTACTGTTGCCGCCACATAGTCACATGGGTTTACAACGGGATTACACGTGTTTTAGGGCAGTGTTAATACCCATTTTGGTGTTCATAGGACTATATGGGGATTTTGGTGCAATTGCCGCAAGTGTAATTTCTGCCGATTGATTTTTTTTTTTTCCTTGAAGTGGCAAATTTACTTTAAGGTCAAACCTGTAGTTCGGTGGTGCGGGAAAATGGTAATTCCGTTAATGCTAAAAAAGTGCTGATATTAGGATAAACACCCATTTTCTCCTGCACCGTCGAAATTGTAATGGGCCTCATTACGATGCTGGCGGTAGCCGTGCCTGTAGTACAGGCACGGCTTCCGCCGGTATTCATTTTTTCCAGCGCCCAGAAAAGGGCAATTACTGAGTCATTACGACCTTGCCGGACCCGGTAATTGCCCATTTCTGGGCGCCGGTACATTTTTTTCCCATTGAGCCCATTAGGGCTTAATGGGAATGGGGAGGGTGGTAGTACTGGTACCGTTAATAACGGTACCGGTGGTACCGTCTTGTTCTGCTCACAGGTGCTGGAATGGCCACCAGGTCAGACCTGGTGGCTGCAAAGGCACCCGCGAGCAGAACTTGTAGTTTGCCGGTACGGTAACAACAGTACCAGAAAGCTTACCGGTACCGTTGTTACTGTCCCTGCAAACTCGTAATGAGGTCCAATGAGTGCCTTCATATTTAATTTGGGGAATGAGGTGGATCATTCAGTTCGGGAAAATAAATATCTCTCAACCTGTCAACATGGCAATGAGAGACTGATTTGCTGGTCCTTTTAGAAATGTCCATTAAGTTTCAATTAATGTTTTGGTGAGACTCAGCATTAATCTTGTTTTTCTTCTTTTTTTTTTTAGACCGCAGATGTATTTAAAACGAGGTCCAGATCTTCTAAAGGTGGGCTACAGGGCATCTCTGAAAAGAAGGTTTGAAGGTGGTTTATGCTTCGTACTGTGAAAGGGTGCCAGCAAAATGAATGAGAGCAGGGGCTGAGTAAGGTGAAGCGGATGTGTCATTTGAAATATATTTGCTTGAAGGGAAAGATGTTGCTTTTGCTCATTGTCAATTTGGTATTTAAGTTCCAGACCTGGCATCCTCTCTGTTGGGTGGTCTTAACCATTGCCAGAAAAAGAGGTATTTAGTAAAAACGGCATTTAGTTATTTCGTAAACAGCAGATGTGGGGTGTTGTGTGAAAAGGGTATGCCAAAAATAAGGACACATAGTTAAAGCCAATTTAATACTTTGAAAAACATGAAAGTGTAGTTGAAACTGGCAACGCTGACTGCCGGCATAGCAGCTGCTGCTGACTGTGCAATGTATTGTTTTTAACATAGTGTGTGACACGTGTAATTTCTATTTTCTTTGAAAATCAGCCTGTTTTATATGAGTAAATGCACAGCTGTATTGACACTACAAGGGTGAGACTGGAAAACCTTACCCCGTCCATAGCAGGTCATTTTATTTTCTTCTGTCTCCTGTTCCTCACGTGGATTCACCAATTCGACTCTTCAATGGTTTCAAACCTATCTTTAAAACCATTCCTATTCTGTTTCTTGGGCTGGTATACTTCTTCCAACTTTCATCTTTGCTCTTCAAAATGGAGCTTGCCAGGGTGTGGGTTTTGGAGCATCTTCTTTTCTCTCTGTATACCTGTCCTCTTTCTTCTATCATCCCCTCCTTTGGATCATTCCACCACTTCTATGCTGACGACACTCAACTCTTTCGTTGGGAGGCAGATTAATACGTCATCTCTGACCTCTGCCCCTCCTCCGGTAAAATACTGCACAGGTGAGAAACGTTACTCACTGAGGCAACTTTAACGCCCTTATCCCAGGCATGTACTTCAGGATATTGAGACAATTTAAGCTGAAGATGGCAAAAGCAGTCAAACCAATGTTGTAGCAGTAACAACTGCATGCGGTAGACCCATAGCACATATGCGCTCCACATGAAGAGCACGTCCAATAGGGAATATATTCATATATACATAAAGAATATTAACATAGCATCCACAGACATGAAGAACTCTAACATAACCAATGTATATGTTGAATAAAACATGAATGATATGCGAATATAGCTCACTAACGTAGAGACAAAGTGTAGTTAGGCAGCCATCTTTTTAAAAATAGAAGCCACGGTGTGCTTTTACATAAACAAAGACCTCAAGACTTTGAGAGAACTCAAAATGCTGAATCCACAGAAATACACATCTGTGCAGATCTCAGGCGGCAGCTGGAAATTAGTCTCAAGATTAGGATGAAATAGTGAGCGTAGGCAAGGCAGAACAAAGGCACAAGATAGTAGTTTCCAAGAAACAAGCGGGACACTCCTAGACTAATGAAAGCTTTAAAGAATACAACCCCTTTTTGTTTGCCAGGTTCAGTACAACAGTAAGCCAAAAGACTCCATGAAGAGTAACTCAAGAGTGTCTGCATTGGTGATAAAGAACACAACACACAAATCTCAATAAATAGGAGGTAATTCCATTTCATATACAGTCTAGTAGCATGTGGCACGGAATTGGGGAAAACAGACTAATCATTAGAAGCCAACATAGATAATACAACTGCAATACTCCCTAAATTCTCACATATATACGAGACACCACACAAGACCAAGTGCAAAGGGATTGCTTGATCTGATGGCCTGAGAATGAGGGGTGATAACATTTTTAATTGAGCAAATAACAGTCTGTGGGCTTCTCTCCCCCTACTATCCATCTGGCTCATATTTTGATGACCTGTCAAGTGTCCAAGGTTGGGTAGCAAAGAGCCAAACTATCAGAATCCTTAATGGCATGCCGCCCATCAAGTAGTGTGATGACCAATCCACTGTTGGTGAGGTGATTTACTTTTACTTTTATCAATAGGGTTGGTTCCAGATGGAGCCATCAGATATGTCTAACCCAATTTAATGTTTACCACTCTAGGAGCTATATGTAGCCGCGCTTACTAACCTATCTCCAGACCCTGTAGGGTTTTGTAAATTGAAATGATGTTATGAGGTCACTGATGACACAGCTGTATTGGTTAGACACAAGATTTGAAGGTGTGTATGCTGTCCCTGCTTTATCTAGATTATGATAAAGCTGTGTCTTGCTGCATAGTTTGCCTACTTCTTATTTTGAGTCTCGTTTGGGTTGACTCCACTTCCTCTGGGTCTGTCTGGGACTTTTTGGGGCCATCTGAACACTTTCTATCTGTGTCGTCCTTCTTCCAGTATCCACGCTACCCTTACTGCATGCTTTTTGGCCATTCAATCTTGGGTGTATTACCTCTCTCTCTATTTAAATTCTTCTGGAATTGAGGTTCATTTATTTCCTGAAACTACTATTCCCACTCCTTTCACCCACTTGTTCTTCTTTCCCCCTTCTGCTCTTTCCATTGCGCTATCCGCTCATAACCTTGAAGTTCATCTCGACTCCTCCCTCTCCTTTGCCTCCTATATTTCCTCTCTTTGCCGCACTTGCCGATTCCGTCTGTTCAATATTCACAAAACTAGGCCATTTGTCATTCCATGCTGTGAAGCTTTTGGTATCCTCATTCATTTTCTTTTGTCGTCTATTGTTCTTGCCTTGTCTCTGGTCTCCCTTATTCGCGTCGCTGGCCCCTTAGATCCACCTATAACTCGTCTGTTCGATTTCTTTTATCTCTCTCTGTCCGTGCCTCTATTTCTACTGCCCTTTATCCTCTACACTGGCTTGCCTTCCACTCATGTGTAATGTTCAACTTCCTCTGCCTAGTCTTCAAGTCTTTTTCACAACCTGGCTCCTCCTTATCTTCCTTTCCTTGTATCTTTTCGTTCCGCTATACGATCTTTAAGCTCCCAGTTATAGTTTCTTCTAACTGGTCTTCACCTACCCAGTGCCCAATCACACTTCCGCTAATTTTCTCTCTTGTCTCCTTTGCATTGGATCATCGTCTTTCTTCATAAATTGGTCTCTGTTGTCTTTTCCATCTGATTTGTACTGCTTTATTATGTACAGCACTTTGACAAATAGTGCTCTATAAATCCAAGTAAGTTACAAAAAAATACAAATGGGGTAGATTGTTAAATGGAGGCATACACGCGAGAAGTCGTGGTTTTACACTCCCATTGAACACTCTGCCCCATTTGTGTGCCATTCCAAAGCATAGGAGGGGAGCAAAGTGGAGTTTGCATTTCCCCTTTGTTTTTTTCCTCCATCTTGGAAGACCACCTGGTTTTACGCCTGCATGATATTTTCATGAGCCTTGATTTACTCTTCACAATTATATTCCACTTGGTAAATGATGAAAAGTGCCTGTAGGAGACCCAACAACACTTAAGTGCTAGCATTGGCCATCCTCTGCATGCAATTTGCACTTTTTAAAAAATTACACCTGTAGTCTTTTGGAACAGTTGTGCGACAACAGAATATGTGTGCTTCTTTTACTGAAACCCATCCCTTGGCCCACAAACATGTTCTTTGCACACACAAATGCATGGCTCAGAATTCTGCCATTATTCGTTTTTTTTAAAAAGCAATTTGCTTAATATCTACATTAGTTTACAGGATCCTCAACCTTCAAGAACAAATATATATCCAAGCTTCAAATAGAAGCCTGGATATGTTGCATGAGGAGAAACATGCATTGAAATTGAAGAATCCCAATTGCACATTACTATACTAACAGTATACAATTAACTGATTACAATCGTGGATAAAGAAGGGGATAGAAGCAAGGCATGTTTACAACAAATAAATAATATATTTGAGAAACACTGGTAGCTATGCTGAAAAACTCAACAAGAGCTGAGGTAGAGTAACAACACAGCACACATGTATGGCTGCAAACCTAAGTAGAATCTTAATGCCAGTGTATTACCTACTCTGTAGGAGCATGCCAACATCTGCATGCAAAACAAGATAGTCCACCCTCTTGCAAGTCTTTCCAGGGAAAAGGAGTCTTATTCCTCCTGACCTCCTCTCTCTTTGATCAACCTTCCCAGGTCCAACTTGAGTGCTTCCTCTCCTATATCTCTATCTCTACCTGTGGTGTTCCCCAAGGGTCTATCCTCTCTCCCTGGCAGTTCAACCAATACCTGTCACTTCTCACCCACCGCATTGCCGCTCTCTTTCCCAACTTTCAGTGCTATGCAGACGACATTCAACTCATTTTCAGGCTCCTTTCTGCTGCCACCTGTGCGGCTAAAAACCTTGGGGTCATCTTTGACTCCACACTCTCCTTCTCTCCTCACATCTCTGACGTCTCGAAGAAGTCACACTACCAGCTGCACCTCCTCAGAGGTATTCTTCCTTTCCTCTCCTTCCCCCAGAAGCTCACTTTCTCCAGAGCTCTGGTTCTCTCTAGGCTGGCCTACTGCAACAGCCTCTTTCTAAATCTGCCTTCCTCTACTCTCCGCCCTCTGCAACACATCCAAAACAGGACTGCCAGACTTGTCCTTGGCCTGAAGCCCAGGGCGTTGTATCTCTCCAGGACTGAAATCTCTGCACTGGCTCCGAGAGGCAGCGAGGATTTAGTTCAAAACCCTCTGCATTGTCCACAAGGCCTTCTGGGGTTTGGGTCTCAATGCCTTCAAATCTCTCTTCCTAATATCTTCCTTCTCGAGCTCTCCCTCATGGTCAGTCGCTTCTCCAAGCAGCAAGTTGGTGGTAGATCTCTTTCTTCTGCTGGGGCCTCCCTCTGGAACTGCCTCCCTGCCTCTCTGAAACTTGAGGAGAACCATCTGCAGTTCTGGAAGCACCTCAAGACCTTCCTTTTCGCTTCTGCTTTCTCTCCTCCTGTCCCCTGCTGATCTCCTGGCTAAAGCTTAAAATGCACAGGTTACCTGTTACCCTCTGATCTCGGGGCTAGGTCCCCTCACTGCCAGTTGCACACCCGCACTGCCCACCTGGCAACCCTGCACTCAGGGACTGTTTCTGTATCCCCACAGCCCCTACTAGCCCTTGACATCTGATGTCTGCACTTACCCTTGCACTTGCCACCAGCTGCCCCCCCTGTTATTTATTGCCTTTATCTATTTTACTGTTATCCCATGTACTCCACTTTCCCCTTCCCCTCCCCATGCGCAATCTGAGTGACACTTGGCCTAGTAGGATCATTGTCTCTGTCTTCCCTCTGTTTCCCCCCCTTGCCTCGTCACGCCTTGAAACACTTCTGTATAGGCGCGTTATAAATATCATATCATATCAGTTAACCCATTGCAATTCACAGCACTGAATTTCTGCATTGACAGCAGCCGCCATGATGCCAATATGCCTCCCCCCTCACCATGCACCTTCCTCAAGGGATTCAAAGTTTGCTGAAAGTACTCTGTGATAAGATGGGGAAAAGTTAAAACCAATCTCACTTAATACATACATCCAACCCCTTTTTCTTAATGTAACCCAGGAATGGTAAGTGTCACAAAAACTCTGAGCTAAGAAGAACTTAGCACCTAGCATCCACTACTAGGTATACCACCTGAGTGCAGGAACCACCATGCCCACATGTTCAAACACGCACAGAGAGGGGAAATCCTAGCAGTAACTGGGATGCATTAAACCAGCAAACAATGCACACTTTATAATAGTCACCAATAGTCACCAATAGAAACGAAATAAGCAAGAATGAAATTGGCATTGTGCAGGTGTGCATTTTAACTGACCACTTTCTTCAATGTGGATCTTGTGCAGGATAAACATCGGTTAATGCACAACAGGCTGGCGTCACAAAAGGACTGTTGGACAACCTCCAATTTACATGAATCACAATGGGTAAGCCACCAATTCAATTCCTCACCTACCAATAGATCAAGGGCCTCATTACAAGTGAGGCAGAACGTGTTAACGGGACCTGCTAAAGGAGGCTGACCCGTTAAACCCGTTCTGCCTCATTACAAGCTCCCTTCGCGGGACCCGGTAAGTAACGCCTGGTCAAACAAGGCGTGCTTACCGGGTCCTGCTAGGGGAAGAGGGAGCAAACAACAGGCCGCTCGTAATCAGCCCGTTGTTTGCTCCCTCCCCCATTCCCATTCAGCCCTATGGGTGCTGAAATGGGAATGGGGAAGGTCCGGGCCCGGGTTCCTGGAGGGAGGAATTACCAGGCCCTCCAAACTCAGAATGGCCCAGTAATTCCCCATTCTGGGAACCCGGACCCGCTTTTGGCGGCAGCCATGTCGTCAATAGCGGCATGGCTACCGCCAAAATCGTAATGAGGCCCCATATGTTGGATCAACACATGTGGATTGAGGCTTTGGCCACATGCATTGAGCAATATATGTGGGCTTAAACAGGAATCTGCATCTTGTCTTAATACATGCTTGATGTATTTTTGCACTTTATATTTCTAGAATTGTACTAACACTTTTTTTCCCAATGGGTAATACCTGTACGTTTGATTTGCAATGATTGATTGAGATGTTATGTGTGACTATGAGAGTGTGAATTGTGTTGTTATTAATGTTAATGTTAAAAGATATTTGTACCATGCACTATCACCACCGGAGTGGTCCCCTGGCACTCTGGCGGATCTAGAAAGAAAGGGGGGTAGGTTAGGGCACGTTAGTAGGACAAAGTTTGTTGAGAGAGCAAGGGAGCTGTGATGTGCTGTTGGCTGTTTCAGGTCAGTTAACATTGTTCGCTCAACTTTTTGGTGTGTTGGAGTCTGTCGTGCGCTGTTGTGTGAGGGTCTGCGTGGTGTGTTTGTTGTTGCAATGTGGTTAAGTGTGCACGGGTTGCTGTGGTTTAAGAGGTAGGGTTGTGTTTAGTTAGTGTTTGAGAGGTGTGTGAAGAGGGGTGAGGTTTTTAGTAGTTTTAGTAGGGTTGGTTATTAGCATTGTTGTCCGGAGAAAAACGCAATCCTATCGTGTGTCTTTTAAGATTTAGACAACATGTCTTCCTTACAGTGATCTAGTTTCAGCATGATAAGGCTGTATCTCTCTCATCTCTGTCATTATGTTGCATTAGTTAATCTCTATGTTTCTATCTTTGTTCTTACTCAGTCCAGCCCCTACATCCCAGTCTGTGGTGGACGAAAACTGAGCCCCGCAGATCTACTTCCAACCCTCACCCGTACCCATCACTCTGTCTGAGTGGGTAAGGGTGTTAGTAGTGCCTGTTTGAGCCAGCCTTGTTTGCTATTGTTCTGTCCTGATTTGGCTGTCTCTCGTGGTCGGTTCCACCTAGCATTGTTTCTCTTGTTCTTGTGGGTGTTTCCTCTGTCGGTTCTAGGTGTTGTCTGTTCCGTCAAAGTTTCTGTCAGCCTCTTCTTTTGCATTTCCTGTTGTATTGTTTCGGTTGTTTCCATCTGGTTCTGAGGTGTTAAAAGAGACAGGTTTTAGTTGTTTTCTGAATTTTAGGTGGTCTTTGGTGTTTCTTATTTCTTTCGGGAGGTTGTTCCAGGTTTTTGCCACCAGGGAGACCACATATCTACGAACTGTGTCATGAAATAGTAAATAAAATTATATTTTATGAAAACAGTAAACAAAAAGCTATTTAACGAATGGTTTGGTAATATGTGTCTTCAGACTTCGTGAGCTTTCAGAGGGTGCTTTAGTGGGTGAGTTATTGAATTGATGGCTTACCCACTGTGATTTCTGTACTTTGGGGTTTGTCCGCCAGTCCGCATGTGACACCAGCCTGTTGCACATTATCTGTGTTGAGTTCCCCAGATGTCAGTGAGTAATGGGGAGTACCATCCCTTGCATTAAGGGTACACGTCTGTTAACACAGGTCATACAATGAGTTTGACAGTGATATCAGACACACCATTCCAAGATTCTCTCCAAACAGCATTGTCCCAGGCCAATATTCCTAGCTCAGAATGTGCTGCACAATTGTTCTCATGGTCTCTCTGAGTCATTGCTCCAGTAAGGAACACACCCCGTGATCCTGGGCATAAAGAAGGTGGGGAGACCAAAACAAAGCTGATGATCATGTTCAAGGGATGTTGTTTATGTTGTCTAGGACCACACATTTTGAAATGGGTCAGAGGGCTGGGTGGTGAACACCGATCCCCACGAAGCCAGGTGAACAGTTAATAGGGGGGAATGATAAGAACATTGCTAGTGGATGCAGGCCATGGTATTCGAAAACATGCTTTTCAGGGGGTCAGACAAACGAGAGCAAAGTGGAAAGTAGACATCAAATCCAGACAAAGGAGGATACATATGGACATTTCTTTCAATTGCTCAGGTCTTATAGCAAGTGGTGCTGTTGTTACACCATCCCGCCCGTGTGCTATAATGCCAGTGGGCAAGAGCCCAGCAAATCCATGAAATGGGCACTGCACCACATGATGGGCAGTAGCTCGTCTCAGAAGTGGGACCTTCTGGGTCTTCAGGTTTCCAGTAAATTGGCTCTGGGCTCCCTCTGAATACAGGCTGGCCAGCCTGCTTTTGCTCCTTTCCTGCAGACCCCTCATGGGAGACCTCCAGACACTCTGCTATACCCCCCCATATTGGTGCAGATTGGGAATTCAAGAAACCACATGCATGCAATGCTCTTTTGTAAGCTACAGCCAGGACTGGTAGAATCTTGCTTGGAATGGATACTTTTACTGGGGACTTTCCATGAACAAATGTTTTGTGAAGCCCTTTTTCAGGAAATCATGTTCTACTATTTTTCCTTTTTGAGTAATTTCCAATGGGAAGTGTGCACTGCTTGGACAGGAATCAAATCCCAATCAATGAAGAAGTCAGTTTCTCATTTATAAATACTGCCATTGCATCTTTGGTCATTTGTCATATGCAATGCACACAATAGAGGTGACATGCGAACCCTGATGTACACTTGATTCAATTTGTGACACATTTACCTTTTGTGCAGTGCTTAGTCCTTAATTTTGCATTTAGGTGCATGCCTCACGATGCATTAGTGAAACCATTTCATCAGTGCTTTGGTGGACGGGTAGCAAGGAGGCTAGGAGTAGTCATAAGAGGGTAGATCTGAACTATGTGAGCCCTGTGCATCCCGAAATATTGCAGGGTTCTCATAGATCACTCTTTCCAGCTTCCCCCATACCAGCTAGTCCTTTACCCATAGATATTTCTTTGTGGCTTACTTACCTTCTTTCCCATACCTCGACTTTCCTCCTTCTCCTTGTGACGTCAGCTCCCATACCATAAAGTGGGTCGGAACATCTGCCGCTGCGTCCTTTATTCGGTTTTTAAGCTTTATTATCCCCCACAATCCACGTAATGGAAGCAGGGACACCCCCACAACCCCAAACACATTATATCATTCAATGGAAGTGGGGGACACCACCGCAATTCTTGCTCCCCTTGTTCGGTATAATTGGATTTGGCATTTTCGTCACTGCCGAATGTGCAGTAAAAACGCATTCGGAATTTTCTATTCTATAATTTTATGTGATGCAGAGTAGACCCTGAGGCTGGGATGGGAGGAAGGGAAGCAGAAGTAGGCTGAGAGGGATTCAGGCCAAGGGGCAGAAGCACTTTCAATGCAGACCATATTGTTATGTTGTGCGATAATACTGTTGGAGGCAGAAGGGGGACCGGTGTGAGACTCTAAGTAGGCCGACATCCCGAAGGAGCTCGAACCACATGGTAAGTGCTCAAGGCATTTCTATAGGCCAGTGGTAGGGGTTTTATAGGATGCAGAGGCATTGGGCCTCATTACGAGGTTGGAGGTAGCCTTGCCAGTAAACTCCTACAGGGCTCAATGGGAATGGGAATGGGGACGTCGGATGCACCGTGCTGGTGCATCCGACTTGCTGTGCACACGGGTGCCGCTCTGCCTGCCAAGTCAGACCTGCAGGCCTGACAGGCACCCGCGAGCACAGCTCGTAGTACGGCAGTACAGCAGCAACAGTGCCGGTCGCGCTACCAGCACCGTTGTTAAATAACTGACATAATTATAATGAGGCCAATTGTGTTGCAGGGCCAGGCAGCATGGGAAATTAAGGACTAGGAGGGAAGGTGATAAAAATGGCAAATAGAGGCTGCCACGCAGAGGGATAGGTTGGCAGACGTGCCACCAATAGTTCATAGCATGGGCGAGTTGGTTATTAACTGAGTGGAGATGGGGGGATAAATTATTTCTTTCTTGTTCTACAGGGAAATACTGAGTAATGTTGTCACTACAGGGACCATGATGAAGGGAGGGGGTGCTGGGAAAGATGGGACACTACAGTAGGAAGGAATGGATTCAACAGAACTTTGTGGATAATTCTGAATTAAAGGGAAAGGGGTAACTGGGTCAGCCTTGGCAAGCTTAGGTGGGAAGCTATCCTAGAATGAGTGGGTGTGCAAGTCTCTTTTAAACAGATGTTCTTCTGCTGCCTGCGATTATATCATATGGGAATGTTATATACCAATGGGAAGGCCACACTGAAACATATTCCTCTTTTGAACTTTTGTTGCATCCGGACGACCAAAGGATATCAGTGTTAGTGGATCTCAGGTTCCTGGAAGATGCACATGTGTCCAGTTCATCTGTAAGGCAACCTGGCCTGGTTTCCCCTCTGACCCAGTGGGATTTGGGCTGTTTTACCGTGATGGAAAAACCTGCAGCTGAAAAGACTGTAGCGGTTTTGACCAAAATTATTTTTTTTCTGTCGAGGTAAATACATGACCCCCCCCCATAATTACCTTGTGGCGGCATATTTCACTGTGTACCGCCCACTTGCTGTGTTCCTGCAACGCCTGTTCCTTTTCAATTCCGTGATCGGGAACCAGCACCACCGGGTCCTTTCTTTTTTATTTCTTTTTTAAACTTTTACGGGAATGGATGCATGGGACACCACCACAACTCCCACTGAGAGAATAGTGAACAAAGGTGTGGGGGACACCCCTCCAGCCCCCGTAACCCTTGCCACCAAATGGAGTATTTAGTCAAACTTTTCAACCGTTCAGAATTTTTGAACGGCTGAAATTCGGCCAAATCTCCAATTTGTGATTTTAATTACTGTCTTTTTGGACCCCAGTGAACACTGCAGTGGAGCTTGAAGTCATTCTTTTCTTCCAGTTGGAGTCAGCAGGAGGTTTATACTCTGAGGCCATGTGGTCCCTTTGCAGTCCAAGACCTTATCCAGTAGCCTTTCTTGGACTACTTCCAGATGTCTTACAGAAGATTTAGGGAATCATATATAGCAGGTATCTGCAACATGTGGCTCTCCAGATGTTTTTCACTACAGCACCCATGATCCATCACCATTGACTTTGCTGGTTAAAGCTGATGGACATTGTAGTCCAAAACATCTGGAAAGCCAGATGTTGCAGACCCCTGCACCTAGAGATTATTTTAGTAATGGAACCTGATTAAAACTACTGCATGGACTGTTTTTCACTTTGTGATGGACGTTTAGGTTGGGGGAAATTATCTTGAGTATGTGTAGTAGGAAGTGATCCCCTTTCATATTAGTAATAATCTCAAGGTTACAAATCACATCTGAGTGCAAAGACTGCCCTCACATTCATCCCCGACTCATTGAAAGTGCCAATTCAGACGCAGAAGGGAGATTCCATGTGTGCTGCTCAATTAGATCTCACATCTTTCCCCATTGGGCAAAGAAACTAGAGGACATCCAGGATGAGATCTGAGAGAGGACTGGTTTAGGTTGTTATGGGCATCACATTCTAGGTGGCACATGAATTGTGAATCATAAGCATAGATTTAGAATGGTGCCCAAAAAAGATAAAAGGATGAAGGCCAATGGTGTCATGTAGACATTGAGAAGCCATTGCAGAAATGATGAACCATGTGGGATGCTTAAGTGAACATTGTGGGCATTTGACATGCATTGATCTATGGTGCCCTGAGACCACCTGGCCTTTAAAAAGGAGCATAGACTGCTCAGATGATCCTGAAGATACCCATCTTTGGTTCCAAATGAGGATGCCATGTTTGATTCTGTAGTATACCATTGAGAAGTCAATCAGGGTGAGATTTGTTGGTGTTTAGGGCTTTTTACACCTCCTCTGTGATGAAGAGGAAGACATTGTCTGTACTTCTTGCAAGTCTAAATCCTTATTGGTGGTTGTGCATGACATGATTGCATTTGCTACAGGTTTATAGTTGCTTTGTTGATGATTTATGGGATCTCGTCACTTCTCCCCAGATAGGAGCCCTTCTCTGTGAGGCTAGAAAGGTGAGGCTGCAACGCAACAATCCCCATAGGATTGGCGGTCAGGGGGACCTCACAGAGAAAGAGACTCCCCTTTTGAAAACAGGGACTTCCGATCCATCCAGTAACTTCTCATAACCTCTCCTGGAGTGAAATCTATAGCATGTAAGAATCAAACCCTTCCTTCCAAACCAGTCACTATTTGCTACTGTAATGTTATCAGTAATCAACCTTCACCAGTCACTCATACTGTGAAGAGAAAAAAGAATGGGAGAACCTTGAAGATAATAAAGGGTTGGCAGCCAACCACACTGGTCCTCGGATCAGAATGTTTGTTCCCCTGGTAACCTCTGTTAGCTTCACCCCATTCACTTGTACTGGGTCAAGTGTGGTTGGTCCCTTGATAATCTCTGTTACGTTAACACCATTCGCTGGTACTGGGTTGAGTATGATTGTTCCCCTGGTAATCTTTGTTAATCTTCCCAACATTTTCTGGTACTGGGATGAGTAGGATTGGTCCCTTGGTAATCATTCAATGTGTGCCACTTCGCCCACCTGGGTCTCCCACAATTCCCATTACCTCTGTCATACAGGATAGGTGTCACAGTTATTTCTGTGGGGCCAGGTTTGTTGTTTGACATTCCCTGTATTGACTTATTCTTCCATAATCCTTACATGGCTCTGCTTAGCCGTTCCTTGTACGGTCCCAGCGTTGTTCATGGACCGCTGAGTCCACCTTTTATGGGTCAAGCCACTGCCTCCAGGCCTTCCACCGATATTCAGTTTGGGCCTTTGCTTCCTGAAAAGATGGGGGCGAAGCATGATGAATGCACCATGAAAAGAGACAAAGGACTGTGGTCCTACACTCGGGAGGGCTCAACATTTCCTTAAAAAAAACAAGGCATGACCAAGGGAGGGAGATCTTGTTGCTGGAGACCAGGAGATGGGAATTTGAGCCAAGGAAGCAGTCGACACATGTATGGCTACCTGGTGTGGAGCGAACGGCCCAGACCGAGGGAAGAGAGAAGAATTCAGGAAGCAAAAGCCCAAACTGAATATCTGAGGAAGGCCTGGAGGCATTGGCTTGACCCATATGGTGTGGACTCAGCGGTCCATGAACAACGCTGAGACTGTACACAAAATGGCCAAGCAGAGTCGCATTAGTATTTGTAAACTTCCAAGAACTTGTTCTCTGCTTCCATAACCAGTGCTTCCAGTGTTGCACTGTTGACACTCAAATGATTGTCAATCTTCCCTCAGCCACCTCTTCTCCTTCTCTCATCTCTGGTTGCCTATCTGCCATTCAAGAGTGGTGTGCCACCAACAATCTCTGCCTGAATGCCAGCAAGATGGAGATCCTTCTCATCAGCACAACTTCACCCTCCTTTCCTGTCACTCTCTGCCCGACCTCCCTTGGCCCTCCGCCTACCCCCCACCCTTGCAGTGATCTTTGAGTCCACGTTTTCCTTCTCTGTCCCCATCTCTGACGTCTCTAAGAAGTCACACCATCAGTTGCACCTCCTCAGAGGTACTCTGCCTTTCCTCTCCTTCCCCCAGAAGCTCACTGTCTTCCGATCCCTGGTTCTCTCTAGGTTGGACTATTGTAACAGCCTCTTTCTAAATCTTCCTGACTCTACTCTCCGCCCTCTGCAACTAATCCAGAACAGGACTGCGAGACGTGTCCGTGGCCTCAAGCCCTGGGATTATATCTCTCCAGCCCAGAAATCTCTCCACTGGCTCCCAGTGGATGCATGGATTAAATTCAAAACCCTTTGCATTGTCCACAAGGCTTTCTGGGGTCTGGGTCTAAAATACCTTCAGCTGTCCCTCCGTAAATACCTCCCCTCTCTAGCTCTTCACTCCTCTACCTCTAACTCCCTCACGGTCAGTCGTTTTTCTAAGAAAATAGCTGGGGCAGATCTGTGTCTTCGGCTGGGGCTTCCCTCTGGAACAGCCTCCCTGCCACTCCGAAACTTTAGGAGAACCATCTCCGGTTCCGGAAGCACCTCAAGACCTTCCACTTGGCCTCTGCCTTCGCCCCTCCTCTTCCCTGCTGATCTGCTCTCTCTCAGCACTGTGCACATGGCTAACCCTCTGACTTCCTGGCCCAGGTACCTGCTCACTGTGCCACCCACCCGCACTGCCTCCTGGAAATACCTTGCACTGGGGTCTGCATCTGTAACCATACAGCCCCCCGCCCGCTGCACTTACCAAACACACCTTGTCTGTTGCCTTAAACCCAGCACTTGCCACTGGCTGGCTGCACTAGCACTGTCTGTTGCGTTTATTATTTATTTAATTATGTATTATTTTTTATTTATTATGTATCTGATTTTCCTCTGCTCAGAACTTTTCAATATTCCCTCCTTCCTTGCACTTTTCCCCTTTCCCTCCCCCATGCACTTGCGCGTTCTCAATGTCACTGGGCTTAATAAGATCCTTGTTTTTTTGTTCTCCCTTGTTTCCCTCCCTTGCCTTGTTGCGCTCTGAAACACTTGTGTACAAACGCAATATAAATAAAATATCAATATCAATAATCCTCCCTAGCATATAAGGATGGATATAAGTGACTATGCGCAGTCCCACGCAGCCCCTCCCAATCATCTCATTCTTCTTACTTGTGCATGTCTTGGACAATATGAATCATTAGTAGTTCACATCACAGATCGTAGCAGTGGTTTAGAACGAGTCTGGAGGTAGAATTCTAGATATGCTGGGGTTTGCAGAGGTTTGTGAAGAAGTATTCTAGTGTACCTAGTTAATGGCGTTGGTATAAAAGAGCCTTGGTGGACTGTGCTAAATGAAAAAAGCACACGGAAGCGAAAAGTGTGCTTATGCACGTTCACAGGTCAAGGAAAGGCTATCCCACAAAGTTGATTTGTGGTGATGAAAAGACATCCAAATATAAGTAGGTAATGTATTGCTTTAATTCGTTTTTCACGTTTCATCTGGTTATTTATTTGTTATTTATTTATTCATATATAACGCGCAGACTCGGGGATCGAACCTGTGTTGCTCCGCATAGTCTTGCTTCCAAGGTAAGCCCGTTTCCCTTGAACTATCCTACCGAGAACATTTTGCCCACTTGGCACAGGGAGAGGTTAACTGATACGTTCAAACATGCTATGCTGCAGGGAGAATTCATTTTTTGGAGGATCAACGTTATACATCAGTCAATTTAAAGTAGTCATTGGACGAGATTTCCCGCATCTGAATCTGTTGATTTGTGTTGTGGTAGGGTGAGGTCAGTAGCTTTGGTATAGCGTGTGAGGTCAAATAACTGAATTATAAAAAGAGGAGTGTTCAAGTTACATCTGTGCATGGCAACAACTGCAAGCATCAAAGCGTCAAAGCATCAAAGCATCAAAGCAGCAATGGTGTAGATCTAGAACATAAAACATTACATGTAGATGAAGGAGGATCGCTGTGAGTGCCTCCAGTTGACTGATTACCATTTCTGCCTCAAAAGTAGCATCTTGCCTTTATCTCAAATTGTGCCCATAAAGTAATATATACAGTGCAACATTTTAACAATGTAGAGGTAGAGACCTCTGTCCTGGCTCTAACATCCTAACCAGTCAAAAGCAGGAGATTAAACAAGATGACCCTTCTCCATCCCCAAGTGCCTGGTTCTTTTAGATACAGTGCAACATTGTAACAAGTCTATGGCTCTGACATCCTAACCAGTCAACAGTGGGAGATTAAACAAGATGACCCTTCTCCATCCTCAAGTGTCTGGTACTTTTAGATACAGTGCAACATTGTAACAATGTAGAGGTCTGTGGCTCTGACATCCTAACCAGTCAAAAGCAGGAGATTAAACAAGATGACCCTTCTCCATCCCCAAATGCCTGGTACTTTTAGATACAGTGCAACATTGTAACAAGTCTCTGGCTCTGACATCCTAACCAGTCAACAGCAGGAGATTAAACAAAATGACCCTTCTCCATCCTCAAGTGCCCGGTACTTTTAGATACATTGCAACATTGTAACAATGTAGAGGTCTCTGGCTCTGACATCCTAACCAGTCAACAGCGGGAGATTAAACAAGATGACCCTTCTCCATTCTCAAGTACCTGGTACTTTTAGATGCAGTGCAACATTGTAACAATGTAAAGGTCTCTGGCTCTGACATCCTAATCATTCAACAGCGGGAGATTAAACAAGATGACCCTTCTCCATCCCCAAATGCCTGGTACTTTTAGATACAGTGCAACATTGTAACAAGTCTCTGGCTCTGACATCCTAACCAGTCAAAAGCAGGAGATTAAACAAGATGACCCTTCTCCATCCCCAAATGCCTGGTACTTTTAGATACAGTGCAACATTGTAACAAGTCTCTGGCTCTAACATCCTAACCAGTCAAAAGCAGGAGATTAAACAAGATGACCCTTCTCCATCCCCAAGTGCCTGGTTCTTTTAGATACAGTGCAACATTGTAACAAGTCTATGGCTCTGACATCCTAACCAGTCAACAGTGGGAGATTAAACAAGATGACCCTTCTCCATCCTCAAGTGTCTGGTACTTTTAGATACAGTGCAACATTGTAACAATGTAGAGGTCTGTGGCTCTGACATCCTAACCAGTCAAAAGCAGGAGATTAAACAAGATGACCCTTCTCCATCCCCAAATGCCTGGTACTTTTAGATACAGTGCAACATTGTAACAAGTCTCTGGCTCTGACATCCTAACCAGTCAACAGCAGGAGATTAAACAAAATGACCCTTCTCCATCCTCAAGTGCCCGGTACTTTTAGATACATTGCAACATTGTAACAATGTAGAGGTCTCTGGCTCTGACATCCTAACCAGTCAACAGCGGGAGATTAAACAAGATGACCCTTCTCTATTCTCAAGTACCTGGTACTTTTAAATGCAGTGCAACATTGTAACAATGTAAAGGTCTCTGGCTCTGACATCCTAAACATTCAACAGCGGGAGATTAAACAAGATGACCCTTCTCCATCCCCAAGTGCCTGGTTCTTTTAGATACAGTGCAACATTGTAACAAGTCTCTGGCTCTGACATCCTAACCAGTCAACAGCAGGAGATTAAACAAAATTACCCTTCTCCATCCCCAAATGCCTGGTACTTTTAGATACAGTGCAACATTGTAACAATGTAGAGGTCTCTGGCTCTGACATCCTAACCAGTCAAAAGCAGGAGATTAAACAAGATGACCCTTCTCCATCCCCAGATGCCTGGTACTTTTAGATACAGTGCAACATTGTAACAAGTCTCTGGCTCTGACATCCTAACCAGTCAACAGCAGGAGATTAAACAAAATGACCCTTCTCCATCCTCAAGTGCCCGGTACTTTTAGATACATTGCAACATTGTAACAATGTAGAGGTCTCTGGCTCTGACATCCTAACCAGTCAACAGCGGGAGATTAAACAAGATGACCCTTCTCCATTCTCAAGTACCTGGTACTTTTAGATGAAGTGCAACATTGTAACAATGTAAAGGTCTCTGGCTCTGACATCCTAATCATTCAACAGCGGGAGATTAAACAAGATGACCCTTCTCCATTCTCAAGTACCTGGTACTTTTAGATGCAGTGCAACATTGTAAAAATGTAAAGGTCTCTGGCTCTGACATCCTAAACATTCAACAGCGGGAGATTAAACAAGATGACCCTTGTCCATCCTCAAGTGCCTGGTACTTTTATGTATGTTTAGAGGAAAATTACATTACCAAAATTAAAAACCAAAAAAAAAGAGTGTGCATTGTTTTGCATAAGATACTTCAGTGGGTTGAGTACCCACTGCTGAGATTTGCTTATGACATGATAGGTTATTTAGAACACGCTTCATACCCAGAGGTTTCTAAGGCTCAAACCTGTGTTGCTCCGTGTTGTCTTGCTTCCAAGGCAAGCACGTTGCCCCTGGGCTATGCTCCCGTTCTTGTAATGAACACATGAGAAGTTCAAATCCTGAACAGGTCGACCCATCATCGTCCCGAAGTCATTAACATAACTACTAAGCTGAGTGATACAGATATGCAAAGTGAAAATAAAGAAGTCACTTAGTGGTCTGAGTGACAGTGATACATTGTCAATATCATTGATTTCTTTAGGGCTGTTTTTGCCCTGTTTAACGAGTTACCGTATGCCCGCATCAGTCCACTTATAGGGCCTTATTACTATTATGTGAGAAATGCCACCATTTTTGTAAGGAAATACTGCCAAACTCCTTTACCATAATCACCACCAAGTCCGAAGGATTCAGTGCTGGATTGCAAGTGGTGGAAATGCAGTGCTAATCCCTGCTTTTGGGGTCCATAGGACAACATGGCGATCTTTCAGGATTTACCACACGTGGTAATTCTGCCATGGTATATTCACTGGGGCTCATTACAACTATGGCGGTGCAGGGAAAAAATGTTGGTAACAGAATTACCACCACTTCCCGCTCCATATTACGTGAATGGCACTGGATTGGGGGATTTACCTCCAGCATCATACTGGCGGTAAATCTTCCCACTTTCCTGCTGAAAATCATAAGAATTACTGCAGCGGTAATTCCACCGGCGGCAATTCTGTCGCAAATGCCCGATAGAGTGCAATGGACTCTCAAAAAATGGTGATTACCTCAGCCACTGCCACTTGTAATCCAGTGGTAATTCCGCCAGACCAAGTGACGATAATGGTAATTCCGTTGGACAGTATTCAGGCACATTTACTGCCAGAATACCACCCAACTCGTAAGGAGGCCCAATGTTTTTTGGTAAGGAAGTTGATGCCAAGTGCGTCCCGTCACCTTCAAACTTGTAAGAAGCTGGTGCTGTAAAGTTGACGGTAATTTCAAAACCACCCAAAAAATCTCAATAACAGATTTACAGCAAAAAAATATACCACAGCGCCAAACTCTTGATGAAGCCCATTATATTATGATAGGAGCTGGACTGTGCGACCTAATTGCCACGCAGCGGTGGCTCTGTTTTCCTGGGGCGGGCGCTCATATTAAGTCCCAGAACTGTGTACTCAGCAAAGTCTAGAAGGGTTAAGCAGCTGCAGGGAGCGAGGCCAACGTTTCCAGAAGGAGACACGGAAAATATCGAAGGATACCGAGGAAAGCTGAAGACTGCAACTGGGGAATCCGGGGAAGGGAGACAGAGAGCGCCGCTGACCCGTGACGGCAGCGGGAGGCGGGACATTATAAATTGACTCCTGCTAATTTCCATGGAGGTTTCTTCCATTTATTGGAAATGACTTTCCCTGCTTTGATTCTCTCAACTGCCTGCCCCTTTTCCAGGTTTTATTTTATTTTCAGGGTGGTCCGGGCTGGCCGTCACACCGCGTGGAGCACGGGACCGGCCAGCCCCCACCCCCCTCGCTGGGCCCAGGCGTGTGGAGATTACTGGAGCGGCTCTGACGTCTCTATCAGCGTGTGCCACCCGAGTGCCCTCTCTCCCCACCCCCGCTCCTTTCAATCCCCGCCCTGCCAATGAGAGACAGGAGGGTTGCCACGCGGGGGCTTCAACGCGTGGCCCCCTGTCGAAGCAGCTTCGCCTATAAAACGACCCCTCCAGCTCTGCTCGGCCTGCTGCCCTGCCTGGAATACCAAAGAAGATGGCGAGGTCACCCGGCGGCGGGCAGAGCATATTAAGACATCAGCCCGCCTGCCAGTTTCGGAAACGCAGCTCCACCATCTTGGGCACTGGCGGAAACACTGCAGTACATTACTGTGCATGCACAAGGAACATTGTCCATGCCAAAAGAGCCCTGGCTGTGAATTATTCCAGGCCACTTTGCCTAGATATGATTGATTAAAAATCAAATACTCCATTCTGAAACATGCAGGGTGCAACAGTAACACGTGGATAAGGGGTTATGCCGTATAAATAGCTCAGCGGGTTAAGCGCTTGTTGTTCTGATCTGTTTGACCTGCAGGTTGACTCAGCCTTTCATCCTTCCGAGCTCAATAAATGGGTACCAGTTTCAATTGGGTAATAAAAGTAATATATGTAAATATGTCCTATTTAAAGCACTATATAAAAAAAAACGTATTATTATTATGTAAATACTCATTTCAAAGTAAAAAATGAATGTGACGAAATTGTCCTGCTGAAGAAACTCTGCCACACCGGTCGCTTGTTAATTTGATTTCAAATGGGGTTTCACGCACTGTTGGCCAAGACTCCGAGGGCACCAATACAAGTAGAGCCACGAGAAGACAAAACAAGTTAAAGTCGAATCAGTCATTAATGCCATGCAATCATAACTGTAGTGCTGTGCTATATTGTTCTTACCTAGAGGTGCATTTCTAGGCTTGGCTACAAGGTGGCGTTGTGACATGCGTTGCTTGTTGAATGAAATGACCTAGTTTTCGCTCACATGCCAAGATGGAGGTCGTTCTGATTTACACATTGCAACCTAGCATGCTATATGTTCTGTTTCTCAAGAAAGCATGATGTAACAACGACCTATTCTCCTTAAATATCACTGCCTCTCTGTGAGGCTTGCTCAGGGGCCACATGCTCGCCTTGGAAGCAAGATGACTCAAAGCAACACAGGTTCGATCCCCGGGTCCGCACTTAGAAGCCTCTGGGTATTAAGCGTTTTATAAATAACCCATTGCAATTACCAACACATAAGGTTGAAAAAACTTGCCACAATTTCCCCAGGCGTTCCCCTCTGAGGATGTGACTGGCTAAACAGAAGCCTTCATCGCCATTACAGTGATAAAGGCAAAACCATCTGTGTTTGGAAATTCTGCCTGTTTTGTTCAGTCATCTATAAGACACAAATCCACCAGGCAGTAAGTGGGGATGTTGCCTTCACTTACATTGCAGGCAATGACTGTGTGCAGTCATTCCACATATCACAAATGGGGTCCCAGTAGGGAATAACTTGTAGCAATGCGATCAAATACTGTTATACTCTGCCAGTATTACTGGAGGTGTCAGGGAAATGGGGTAGTGGATAAGGCGGTGGTAATATCGCCAAGTTGGTGATGAGGCACAATGCTTTACATTTTAATTGGGCCTGCCTCTCCGTGCAACAAGGGACAATTTTACAATCTGTCTACTTTGGCTATCCAGATCATCCCATCAGCCCTAGCCCTTAGTCAGGCGGTATTACCCAAATTGTTCGTTTACAATTGTTCGAATGAACAATTGACCGAATTTAAAGGGTCACAATTGACCTTTTCACAATTGACCGAATATATATATATATATATATATATATATCGGTTTGGTATATATATGTGTTGGGGGGGTTTGGCGTTGGGTGGGGGGTTGTGGGGGGTTTCCCCCCACATATATGGTACAATTGACCTTCACAATTCGGTCAATTGTCATTCGAACAGTTGTAAAACAAACAATTCGTATACAACCAGTCAGGCAGCAAGGGCATTGCAATCCCAAACCTATGCAGAGCCACAAAGCGCAGAGCCCTGGTCTACCTCTTTGTGTACACTAGACATTGTACACTAGACAGTGTTTCCAAGCCATTCGTCGCCCAATATTCAGAAGTGCTCCCGGTTTCAAGGATGCAGAAAGGCCACCCTCATTTTAAACAATGCCTCTTTTTCAGCCTCTTTGCTTTATGAGCACCAGAGTAGGCTCTTTGAAATTATAATCTTGTGCTTTAACACCCACAATCGGAAAGGTACAGTGTGCTTTTACTATAACTCCCACAAACCCTCACCATTGACCATGGCGGCTTTGCTGATTAGAATTGTAGTAACAAACATCCAGAGAGCCTGAGGTTTTCCATGATTAGGAGAGTGGCTTGAAAGTCCCTGTCTAATACTCAGGTATATTTTGATGATGACAGGCCTGCTCTTCCAGTTAGCGAATGGCACTGTTATTACACGGATTAGTGGCAAATTGTCATCGAGCCTTTTAATATCGTGCCCTTTCATGGAGCATATTCTGTGTGTCTGAGAACGCAACTCCTCTGCTAACGAATAGACCTCTTTATAAACATTCATCCATGCAGTTTGGCTCTGATGAGACCGTGTTCACGAGTGTTAGAAACATGGGTTACACAGCTTAAGGTTCACCTTTGTATGCAAAGTGTTGATGCTGGGGCGGTTGTCCATTGTTAGCCACCTGTGACTTTATCTTTTGTTCACAGTTGTGTTTCTCCTAAAGTCACGCCTTTTTGGCTTTGCATCGGCCGTAGGGTGCATAGTAAAATATACCTTCAAATTGCCTTGATTTGATTGGATTTGCTGTGTTATCGCACAGCAATACTTTAATTACAGATATCAGCACGTGCTAAAAACATTTTTAAAAGTTGACAATGGAATGAAAAACACTTGTGCTGGAGGTGGCTGGACGTCTTTTGTCAGAAATAATAAACAAAGGGACCCAGGACTTCCCTAAAACAAATCTACGCCCGCCCTCCCCATTCGAACTGTCATAATGTGGGCAATCCTTCAATTTTACCTTTGGAAACTCGGAGGGGGCACAGTCAGGATGCCCCTGACCTTGGAGACACTAGATATCAGATTATGTCTAATCAGAGCCCCCTCCAACCCCCCCTCAACATGTTTTGCCCCACTGAGTCCCCTTGCTGGTGTAGGTTCCACTTTTATTTTGTAATGTGATTTGTGTGAGGGCCACTCTTTCAGGTACACTCTGAGCCTCAGCTAATTTCAGCCTTCCCTTGTGGGGCGTTTTGTGCCAGTCTGCCCATTGACCAGTGTTGCAACAAAGCACACTTAACTTCTATCACAATTTAATGGGTGCTGTGTGTGTTTTATGTGATGAGGGTGATGTTGCCATACCTTTATACCGTTCACTGCACATGCTGTAGTATGTGCTTGATTTAATGCTATGGGCAACATTGATTGGTGGTTCTTTGAGCTACTCACCCCTTGAGGATTTGGTCAACATTTGCTTCTGTGCCACAGTTTATCTCATTGCTTTCAAGGTGGGTTATTTCACAATGTTAAATGTTAAAGGTACTTGTACCACGCACCGTCACCAATGGAATTGGTCCCCAGGCGCTCTGGCGGATCTGTAAATGATAAGGTGGGATGGGTTAGTAAGGTGAAGAGGGAGTAGGATAGTGAGAGGAGTGGTATTCTGTTGGCAGCTTCAGCTCGGTATACACCAGATACTGAGCTTTGGTGCAGGTATTGGATCGGTGTCAGTCCGCATGTGCTGTTGCTCCGGCTTATGTGTTGTTGCAGTGTTGTGAAGTGCGTGCCGCTTGTGGTGCGAGAGATGGTTGTGTGAGTTTTGAGTGAGATAAGTATGCAGAGTTTGAGGTTATATTGGTTAGTGGGCTACCTGACCTTTAGCATGCTAATATTCGCAGTTTTCTCTAAGTGATCACAGTCCTATCTAGAAGCGGCACAGACCAATGTTCACAGTTCTATCTCGGTGTGGGCATGCTAACATTCATAATGTTATCTAGGAGTGGCGCACGGTG
This sequence comes from Ambystoma mexicanum, assembly GCF_040938575.1. NCBI lineage: Eukaryota > Metazoa > Chordata > Amphibia > Caudata > Ambystomatidae > Ambystoma > Ambystoma mexicanum. The sequence goes on along the minus strand of NC_090934.1, from coordinate 1,418,261,236 downwards.
GTGTTCACAGTTCTAAGTGTGGCACATGCTAACATTCGAGTTTCATCTAGGCGCGGGCATGCTATCCTTCAATCAAAACCTATCTAGATGCGACGCAGGCTAATGTTCCCATTCTATCCAAGCGTGGACATGCCGACATTCACAATTCTAGCCAAGCGTGGACATGCCGACATTCACAGTTCTATCCAAGTGTGGACATGCTAGCATTCACAACTCTATCCAGACGCGATGCAGTCCAATGTTCACAATTCTATCTAAGTGTGGACATGCTAATATTCACAATTCTAGCTAGGTATGGACATGCCAATATTCACAATTCTATCTAAGTGTGGACATGCTAATATTCACAATTCTAGCTAGGTGTGGACATGCCAATATTCACAATTCTAGCTAAGTGTGGACATGCTAATATTCACAACTCTATCCAGATGCAACGCAGTCCAATGTTCACAATTCTATCTAAGTGTGGACATGCTAATATTCACAACTCTATCCAGACGCGACGCAGTCCAATGTTCACAATTCTATCTAAGTGTGGACATGCTAATATTATGGCACTCTGTTATTGGGAGGTAAAATAGAGTGGCAGTGGTTTTCTGGAGCAGAGTGATTGCTCTACTCCCCACCCATGCCTCACTCACAGTTTTTGTTCGTGTCTGTTGACTGATGGCTTCACTGGCTTCCCCTGCGGACACCTGCAGACACATCCTAAAGCTGCCAATGCAGGAGCCGCCCTTTGCCTCGAGGCCCTTAGCCGAGGAGGCTGCCCGGCAGTGGGCTGCCCAAGATAGGCCGGGGATAAAGGTGGAATTGGCCAATAGGGGCCGGTGGGAGGGCATGGGAGGCGGGAATAGGAGGCAGCATTGGGGAATTCGGACCACAGGGCTGTCATGGGTGAAAGAAAGAGGAAAAAAATAAAAATGCAATCATGCTCTGAGAGGGACAGAGGGACCACGAAGAAGTGCTTACCTGCACGCCAAGATGGGAAATGGCACAGGAAGCATGTGTCATGCCTGCCAATGGCTTCTCCTCGACCTCTTGTCATTCAGCCCAGCGAACGGCTAGACCGTTCTACACTCGCTGGCGGCTGTTTAATAAATTACCCGGCAAAAGGATACATTGACTTTCACTTTGGTTTCATACCTTCCTTATATTCCGCCTTCATTTGCGTAGTGCCTCTTTAAGGATTTTCCGGCATACGAGATATTCAGCTGACAATGCGTTGGTCACGTGTTACGCGTTGATCAGCTGACACATTCTTAAACCCGGAAGCTCGGGTGTTCGGCGCTTCTGATCGTCGTTAGTTCTGCGCTCCGGAGCCGTTGCTCTTGTTTCTGTCCCTGCTCCTCCACAGACTACTCTGGCTGCTCGACCTCCTATTGAGTTGCCGACCTGGCTGCTTTACATCGTGACGGCCACCTGTATATTCCGTACTCTGCAACCTCCCGAAGCGGCTCCTGCAGTCTTCCCTGCGGGGCCATTATCCGGTACTGGCTGCCACCGCTGTCGTGGCCGCATCACTCTGTGACTGCCTCCTGACTATTCCGGACTCCTTGCAGCCGCCTATTGTGGTACCTCCATGAGGGCAATTCCTGTAAAGGACTTACCAGCTTGAATTTTGGTTCTCCTCATTCCACTAAACTTCCATAATCCCTCCTATCCGTGTCTCTGGTTTCTCCTTCATACAGCAAGTGCACTGAGACATTATGGACGCTATCCTGCGTGCACCATCTCGAATCTAGTGCGGCCCTCGTGTCGTGCGGGTTAGTTTCCCCTACTAACCTTCCTTTCCCTGTCGTTGCCTAGGATTCTCTATTTTGGATTACTTGGATTAAAAGACTACAGTACAGGTTGATTGTTCCTACCTACCCCTTCGTCTTCAAAGAAAACAGGTCAGTGGTTTTCGAACCGATACATTCTGTCATATTTTGTTTCCATCAGCTCCTTAAATCATCCTTATCTTTTTCCTAATAGGCTGGCGGTTCCTTTATACTTACTCGCCCTTTCCGCTGATTCCTCCCTTGGGCTGTTTCTTTAACAGTCAAAGAGTGCCGTCAGTTGGAAGGTCGCTATTCACCAGATACGAGGGACATCGAGTCATCTCCGGAAGACTCTACGTGTATCCTTTTAATTACATCTACCTTACATGTATCCTTTTCTGCTGATATTCTGTACTATTGTTGGTTTATATTAGTCACCCAAAACCGATTTATAACAGAATCAGAAGCCTAAAATGGAGGGTTCAGATCCCTTAACTGTACTCACTCAGCTGGTTGCTGACCTGAGACAGGAAATGATATCAGCTCAGGATACATTGCGTCACCGTATGGACATGCTGCAAGATTCCATGCATGCATCTCCACAGGGGGTGGCAGGCTTGAATCCCGTGGCCTCGGGTTCGGGTCTCCAGGCCTCTCAAAGGGACCCCGTACAAGTGCTCATGCCAACCCAGTTTCCTTTAGCCCCTCCGGAGAGATTTATGGGGGAACCTAGGAACTTTCGCACCTTTGTAAACCAGTGTCGGCTTCACTTCTTATGTCGACCCAGCTCTTTTCCAGATTTGACCACTAAAGCAGCATTTGTGCTGTCCTATCTAGGGGGAACAGCGGCCGCATGGGCTAATCCTTTGCTCGAATCAAACAGTCCTTTGTTGTATGACTGTGACGCTCTATTGTTGGCTATGGGCAAAATTTTCGATATGCGACACGCTACCCAGGCTACGGATCTTGAACTATTGAGCTTACAGCAAGGCAATCAAAGCTTGTTAGCCTTCCTTGCTCGGTTCAATCAACTCACAGCAGAAACCCAATGGCCTGAGGACAAGAAGTCAGCAGTCTTCTATAAAGGCTTATCTGAAGAATTGAAAGATGCCTTGTCAGCGGTCCCTGTGGTTCCGTCAGCATTTTCGGATCTCCTAGATCTGGTCCTCCAAATAGACGCCCGACGATCCGCCAGGAAAGGAGAAAAGAAACCCTTCATGGCAACACCTGGGCGTTCTGATGCTTCTCATCCCGCTACCTGCGAACCTGAACCTATGCAAATAGGCACAGTACGCGGCCGTTTGTCTAGTTCTGAGCGTGAACACCGCCGCAAGAACAACTTATGTATGTACTGTGGCTCTCCTGAACACTTATTAGCGGCCTGCCCCAAGAAACCGCAGAGTAAGCCGGGAAACGTCAAAGCTCGGCAATAGCAGGGGTCCCTGTGCCGAGTACCAAACAGGACTCCTCTGTCTGCATGGCTTCCTCCATATCAGTACCAGTGTCCTTAGAATTTAACAGGACGACTTTACGATCCCTAGCTATGCTTGATTCCGGCGCCTCCAATTGCTACATGGATCTATCGTTTGTGGCCCGGTCAGCTATACCCACGGTTCCTAAATCGGTTCCAGAAGCAGTTCATAACATCGATGGTTCTTCTTTGTCTTCCGGGTTAGTAACGGAAGAGACCATCCCCATTAAGCTGTCCTTACCGGATGGTCACATAGAACTCTTGGTCTTTGATGTGATAGCTGCACCTCAATACCCATTGATTTTGGGATTGTCATGGCTCAAACTGCATAATCCTATTATTAACTGGACCACAGGCCTCATCCAATACCCCTCGGATTATTGCAACAATGAGTGCCTTACGGGATCTGAAGGGAGCCTTTCTCCAGTGTTGGCAATCCTAGTGGGGGCTCCTAGCATCGGCTCGCTTACTAACAAGTCCATCCTGGTACCTAAAGAATATGCGGCATACGCCGATGTGTTTGACAAAGGTAAAGCAGAAGTGTTACCGCCTCACAGGCCTTATGACTGCCCTATAGAGTTGGTGGCTGGTGCCAAAACTCCTACAGGGCGTGTCTATTCACTTACCCAACGGGAGGATGAAGTACTGAAAGAGTATATCGATAAAGCCCTGGAAAACGGTTTTATACGCTCTTCCCGGTCACCAGCTGCTTTGCCCCTGTTCTTCGTTCCTAAAAAAGAAGGGGACCTACGCCCATGCATTGACTATAGGGCCCTCAATGCTATCACCGTAAAAAATCAGTACCCGTTACCGTTAATTAATGTACTCCTAGACCAATTAGGTGCTTCTGTCATTTTTACTAAACTGGACTTGCGAGGGGCGTACAATCTCGTACGTATCCGCCAAGGCGACGAATGGAAGACCGCTTTTAAGACCCGGTACGGTCTCTATGAGTATTCAGTCATGCCTTTCGGATTGTGCAACGCCCCCGCAACGTTCCAATATTTTATGAATGACATCTTCAGCGACTACATTGACCAATTCATGGTCGTCTACCTAGATGACATTCTGATCTATTCAGCCTCCATGGAGGACCACCTCATACATGTTACCAAAGTACTTCAAAGATTGAGAGAAAACCACTTGTTCGTTAAAGCAGAAAAATGCGTATTCCACACTCAGGAAGTTGAATTCCTAGGGTATGATATCACCAATAAGGGGGTGAGAATGAGTCATTCCAAGGTCAAAGCAATCCTGGACTGGCCCGTTCCCAACTCGGTCAAATCCTTACAATCCTTCCTGGGCTTCGCAAATTTTTATCGGAGATTCATCCACTCGTTTTCTAAGACAGTAGCACCACTCACAGCCCTGACTAGTCCCAAAGCTCCATTTCACTGGTCAACAGAGGCACAAAAGGCTTTCGATATGTTGAAAGAGGCCTTTACATCAGCCCCTGTACTACAGCATCCAGATCCTGAGACACCCTTTATAGTAGAGGCTGATGCTTCCAGTTTGGCTATAGGGGCTATCCTCTCACAGGAATGTACGTACACTAGAGAGGAACACCCAGTGGCGTTTTTCTCACGTAAATTAGCCCCTTACGAAAAGAACTACACCGTCACAGAGAAAGAGCTACTGGCGATAAAAGACGCATTCTTAACATGGAGACACCATCTTCTTGGGGCAAAACATTCGGTACTTGTGTATTCAGACCATCGCAATCTCCAGGAAATAAAATCGATGAAATGCCTAACTGCTAGACAAGCTCGTTGGCACTCGTTCTTTGCCCAGTTCGACTTCCATATCTCATATCGTCCAGCCAAAGACCACACCAAAGCAGACGCATTGTCACGTCTTCATTCTGGGCGGGTCGATGGTGTTGAACCAAAACCCACTTTGCTGGCAGAAAACGTTATTTGCAGTTGTTCTGTTCAACCTTCCCTCAAACAGGAAATAACCAAATGGGTCTCGCAAAACCCACAAAAGGTTTTGGAATTGAATCTGGATGTCAACGATGGTCTCCCGTACTACAACGGTCTTTTGTACTTACCTACGGTTCAGACCCGTCTCAAGGCAATGGAATGGAGTCATGACTCATTAGTCGCGGCTCATCCCGGTCAAAAGAAGACTTTGGAATTGGTTCAGCGATGGTCTTGGTGGCCAGGTATGTCACGCGACGTCATAGACTACGTTTCTTCCTGTGCTGTATGCGCTCAGTGTAAAATCACATCAAAAAAACCCATGGGATTGCTGCAGTCTTTACCAGTGCCACACAGACCTTGGTACATGGTTTCCATGGACTTTGTAGTGGAATTACCTCCCGTACAGGGATTTAACACGGTATGGGTTGTCGTTGATTATTTCACTAAAATGGCCCTGTTCATCCCATGTCAAGGTATTCCTACGGCCATTGTCTTGGCGGATCTCTTTTTGAAACACGTCTTCCGATTTTTTGGTCTTCCTGCAGTAGTGATCACAGACAGGGGATCACAGTTTGCTTCGCGTTTCTGGAAAGCGTTAACATCTACGCTTTTGACGGACGTGCGTCTATCTAGTTCTTATCACCCTCAGACTGACGGGCAGACAGAACGGGTAAATGGAGTCATGGAACAGTACCTACGATGTTTATTGCTACAACATCAGACCTCCTGGCTTGCCGTTCTGCCGGCGGCCGAATTTGCGCATAATAACTCGGTGCATGCCTCTACTGGCGTATCACCATTCTACGCACTCTATGGTCAGCATCCTCGTTCCATTCCTGTTCATCCTAAATTGCCCGGTTCGGTCCCCGGGGCAGTCAACAAAGTACGGAACATCACTTCCCTACAGACCAGGATCAAAAAGAATCTGGAAGAAGCCCAGGCTCGCTCAAAACTTCATGCTGACAAACACAGACTTGTCGCTCCTCAATACAAAATTGGTATGTCAGTCTGGCTATCCACCAAACATCTGAAAATACCTGGAAAAAAGAAACTGTTACCTCGTTTTGTAGGTCCTTATAAGATTACCAAAGTAATTAACCCTGTGGCTGTTCGTTTGGAACTGCCTTCTCGCTGGAGGGTTCATCCAGTATTTCACGTCTCTCTCATTAAGCCTTTGGCCGCTGGAACTCGATTGCCGGTTAAGCCTCTGGCGGTCTCGGTACGTGGTTCTGAGGAATACGAGGTGAAGGCTATTCTGGATGTTAAGCTGCGTGCTGGAGTTCCACACTATCTCATTGATTGGAAGGGTTACGGCCCTGAGGATCGTTCCTGGGAACCTTTGTCCAACATCCATGCCCCCGCTCTACTGCGCCGGTTTCACGCTTCTAGGGGGGTGGGGCGCTCTTTGGGGGATGGCACTGTCATGCCTGCCAATGGCTTCTCCTCGACCTCTTGTCATTCAGCCCAGCGAACGGCTAGACCGTTCTACACTCGCTGGCGGCTGTTTAATAAATTACACGGCAAAAGGATACATTGACTTTCACTTTGGTTTCATACCTTCCTTATATTCCGCCTTCATTTGCGTAGTGCCTCTTTAAGGATTTTCCGGCATACGCGATAGTCAGCTGACAATGCATTGGTCACGTGTTACGCGTTGATCAGCTGACACGTTCTTAAACCCGGAAGCTCGGGTGTTCGGCGCTTCTGATCGTCGTTAGTTCTGCGCTCCGGAGCCGTTGCTCTTGTTTCTGTCCCTGCTCCTCCACAGACTACTCTGGCTGCTCGACCTCCTATTGAGTTGCCGACCTGGCTGCTTTACATCGTGACGGCCACCTGTATATTCCGTACTCTGCAACCTCCCGAAGCGGCTCCTGCAGTCTTCCCTGCGGGGCCATTATCCGGTACTGGCTGCCACCGCTGTCGTGGCCGCATCCCTATGTGACTGCCTCCTGACTATTCCGGACTCCTTGCAGCCGCCTATTGTGGTACCTCCATGAGGGCAATTCCTGTAAAGGACTTACCAGCTTGAATTTTGGTTCTCCTCATTCCACTAAACTTCCATAATCCCTCCTATACGTGTCTCTGGTTTCTCCTTCATACAGCAAGTGCACTGAGACATTATGGACGCTATCCTGCGTGCACCATCTCGAATCTAGTGCGGCCCTCGTGTCGTGCGGGTTAGTTTCCCCTACTAACCTTCCTTTCCCTGTCGTTGCCTAGGATTCTCTATTTTGGATTACTTGGATTAAAAGACTACAGTACAGGTTGATTGTTCCTACCTACCCCTTCGTCTTCAAAGAAAACAGGTCAGTGGTTTTCGAACCGATACATTCTGTCATATTTTGTTTCCATCAGCTCCTTAAATCATCCTTATCTTTTTCCTAATAGGCTGGCGGTTCCTTTATACTTACTCGCCTTTTCCGCTGATTCCTCCCTTGGGCTGTTTCTTTAACAGTCAAAGAGTGCCGTCAGTTGGATGGTCGCTATTCACCAGATACGAGGGACATCGAGTCATCTCCGGAAGACTCTACGTGTATCCTTTTAATTAAATCTACCTTACATGTATCCTTTTCTGCTGATATTCTGTACTATTGTTGGTTTATATTAGTCACCCAAAACCGATTTATAACAGCATGTTTCCCGACGGGTAGGCCCTCAAAGGCAAACAGAGGGATTTGGCCAATAGGGGCCGGTGGGAGGGCACGGGAGGCGGGAATAGGAGGCAGCATTGGGGAATCTCGGACCGCGGGCCGCCATGGGTGAAAGAAAGAGAAAAAAAAATGCAAACATGCTCTGAGAGGGGCAGAGGCACCACGAAGAAGTGCTTACCTGCACACCAAGATGGGAAATGGCGCAGGAAGCACGTTTGCCGAGGGGTAGGCCCTCACAGGCAAACAGAGGGATTTGGCCAATAGGGGCCGGTGGGAGGGCACGGGAGGCGGGAATAGGTGGCAGCATTGGGGAATCTCAGACCGCGGGGCTGCCATGGGTGAAAGAAAGAGAAAAAAAATAAAAATGCAAACATGCTCTGAGAGGGGCAGAGGCACCACGAAGAAGTGCTTACCTGCACGCCAAGATGTGCAATCTTGCTTCATTTTATGCCCAAATGCTGACTTATTTCTTGCTCAGATGTAGGGGTGTCTCGAACTTCAGCTTTGAGTAAGAGGCTGAACTGCAGCTGAAAAAAACACTATTCAGCTATGGACAACTAGTTCCTTACAATTAGGTTCCAGCCAAATGCGTTGATTAATGCAATGTAACAATTCGGAGAGCCAAATATTACGGATTGCAAAATGGAATGAAATTAAAAATTGATTGAAAGCATTCCAGGTTCATTATAATACCAAGGTATATATGTGTGTACTGGAGAGAAAATGAGTGCTGAGGTCAAGTGAGAGGTGGGCATGGCTGCTTCCAGTGGGAAAAGCCTTGGGAGAAACTTGCAGAATTCACAGTACATAGAGGAAACCATTGGGGCATAGGTAGTCAGTTGCATGACAGGCAAAGTGATGGAGCAACTTCTCTCCAGTTCCACTTTGGGCCATTCTGGCAAAGGGAGTATGGAGAGGCAGGTTTGAGGATTCCGTATGAACCAGAACCAGTCGAAGAGCTATGCTTTATATGCTCTTGAAGAACTTGACCTCGATGTCCTCGGTCTTACCGAGACATGTTTCATGGCCAGCTCTGTCACGAGTTTTGACACTCTCCTCCCTGATGGCTACAAGATCCTCTCTGCCCCCCAGATCCACCCAGCCTGGAGGTGGTGTCGCCCTGATCTTCCCTGAGTGGATTCCTACCTCTATCATCCCCACTCAGTCTTATTCCTCTTTTGAATGCCTTGTCTTTAGGCTCTCCCTCTCTCCGAGCCACTCCCTTACTGTTGCTACACTCTACCGGCCACCTGATGAATTCACGTCTTTTCTCTCTGAGTGGGCAGATCTCACCTCTGCCCTCCTGGCCTCTATCTCTCAACTCCTCCTCCTTGGTGACCTTAACATCCATCTTGTTTCTCCCAGTTCCTCATCTGTGCTCTTTCGCAACCTCTGCAACTCACTCTCCCTTTCTCTCCTCCCCTCTGGCCCGACTCACTCTGCTGGCCACACACATGACCTGTGCAGTACTGTAAGAAGCAGTAGTCTAGTGCGAACACATAAGTCAAGTTGACACTAGTCATTTATTCTTAAACCCCATAAGGAACAATAATTGGTCTTTTGTTTCCCTTTGTCTGGGGTTTCTTGGTGAACACATATGTGGATTTTCAGAACCAAAATAGGTTGAAAACTAAGCAATGTCAAACCAAAATAGGGTGAAAACTAAGTAATGTTATAATATCCCTCTGCTACAGGAATAGAATGTATTATTTATTTCTTATTTTTTGTGTTATTCATAGTTTTTTCCAAATGAAAACTTTGTCTTATTGGTTTTTTTGCAAAAAAATGTTTGTATGGTCTTTTTGTTTTACTTGTACTTAACTGAAGTTGCTTTCTATGGTGCATGATTAATTCAAATGCTGACACTTTGATCAAAAGATTATATTCAAACTAATGTATCTTTTTGAAAAATAATAATTTTTGTGTAAAATGTCACTGAGGCTCTTGCACCAAAAGCTGTTTTATGTTTTCTATTAAAATAATGAGAATTATAGCCGAGACTCTGGTCAATATTCAAGTGTTAAATTTATAGCAATGATGATATGACCACTTGCTAACCAGAGATAAAATACATAGAGCCAGAGTCATTTAGGACACTCTTTGGAACTTGATAATAGCAGGTCCAATTGAGAGTGATCCTTCAAGGGAAACCTTGTGTTAGACTTGTTGATTAGTCTGTGGCAATTTTTCTGTATGCTACAGTGTTGTACATTAGTAGTTGCTTATTGAGGTTAGAAAAAGTGAGGTGAGTACCGGCAATTGGTACACCGTATCACCTACATCTTACACCCTGGGGGGTCATTATTTGTTGTTCTTGGCCACACACATTATGTCATGATCTCCTCTGGCCTCCCCTATCTACTCCCCTCACCACTCCTCTTTCCTGGAGCGATTACTGGGTCCTCTTCTCTCATCTTCCCATCTCCTCCCCTCAAGCCAAGCCTACCCCAAGACTGCCACCCACCTTCTCGGACATCCGACCCATGAAACGTTTGTCAGTCAAGGCTTTTGCTGTCACCTTCTCACCCCTTCCTCCACTCCTGGCTGACTCACACCCTGACACAGCCCTGTCTCTCCTCTACTCCTCTATTTCTGATACTCTTGATGCTCTTGCCCCTGTCACAAGGATCCGTTTGAAGCCCAAAACCAAGTGTAATTCTTGGTTTGACTCCGACCTAGCTACACTCAAACGTAAGTGTAGGGTGGCCGAGAGGAGATGGAGGGCTTCTTGCTAATCCTCTGACAAACTGGCCTGCCACCTACTCCAACGGCAATACCGTCTCTCTGTACGTACCAAGAAGCGAGTCCATATTCATGCCCGTATCTCTGTGGCATCTAACAACTCGGCCGAACTCTTTAAAATCTGCAAGGAGCTGGCCAACCCTGATGCTGTGTCCATCCCTCCTCTCGCCTCTCAGGCTCTTTGCAATGACCTTGCCTCACACTTTACCTCTAAAACCCATGACATCTTGTCCTCTCTCTCCTCCTCCCCGCTCCTCTCCCCTCTCTCCCCTTTCCCTCTCTACTTGTTGACCCACCCTCAGCTACCCCTCCTCCCTATTTCTCTGCCTTTACTCTTTTCTCCCCTGATGAGGTCGCTAGACAAGTCCGATCTATGAAAGCCTCCTCAAGACAGGCCCATCCCTGCTCCTCCAAAACTATTAAGGACCACATTGTTACCCTTGCTCTGGACCTTGCCGACTTCTGCAACCCCTCCATTGCCTCTGGATATTTCCCCTCCCCTCGGAAGTACTCCCTTGTGCATCCTCTCCTCAAGAAACCCACAGCTGATCCCTCTTGTCCTGCTAACTATCGGCCAATTTCCATTACTCCCTTTTTGGGTAAGCTCCTTTAAAAGCTTGCCATCTCTCAGCATAACCTTCAATCTGACTCAGTTGGCTCTCTCCATGACCACCAATCCGGCTTCAGAGCTGCCAGAAGCATGGCAACTGCTCTCCTGAACATCCGTGAAGACCGGCTCTCCAAACCTGACTCTAACATTCCCTCTGTTCTCATCCTACTTGATCTCTCCTCTGCATTCGACACGGTCAACCATACCACCCTGCTAAATCGTCTCTGTGACAACCTGGGCATCACCAATCAGACTCTGGCCTGGCTGACCTCTTTTCTCTCTGATCGACCCTCCCAGGTACAACTTGGGTCCTTCCTTTCCTCTATCTCCCTCGCTACCTGCATTGTTCCCCAGGGGTCTAACCTCTTGCCCTGGCTTTTAAACCAATACCTGGCTACTCTCGCCTACAGCATTTCCATTTTCTGCTCAAATGTCCAGTGCTATGGTGATGACACCCAACTCATTTTCAGGCTTCCATGAGACACCTCCTCTCCTTCCCTCATCTCTGACTGCCTAATCGCCATTCAAAATTGGTGTGCCGCAAATGATCTTTGTTTAAATGCCAACAAGACTGAGATCCTCCTCATTGGTGCACCCCCTCCATCCTTTCCCCTCACTCTCTGGCCAGCCTCCCTTGGCCTGCCTCCTGCCCCTACCAACAAAAATAAGAACCTTGGGGTCATCTTTGACTCCCCACTTTCCTTCTCCGCACACATCTCTGATGTCTCCAAAAAGTCTAACTTCTTACTGCACCACCTTAAAGGCACTCTTCGTTTCCTCTCCTTCCCTCAGAAGCTCCTTGTCTCCCAAGCTCTGATTCTCTCTAGTTTGGACTACTGTAACAGCCTCTTTCTAAATCTACCTTCCTCCACTCGTAGCCCTTTACAACTAATCCAGAACAGGACTTCAAGACTTGTCCTTGGCCTCAAGCCCTGGGATTGTATCTCTCCAGCTCTGAAATCCTTTCATTGGCTCCCTGTGGTTGCAAGGATTAAACTTAAAACCCTTTGCATCGTCCACAAGGCTTTCTGGGGCCTGGGTCCAAATTACCTTCAACTATCCCTCCGTAAATACCTCCCCTCTAGAGCCCTTCGCTCCTCTACCTCCAACACCCTCAGGGTCAGTCGTTTTTCAAAGAAATGAGCTGGTGGTAGAGCTTTGTCTTCTGAGGGGGCCTCCCTCTGGAACTGCCTACCTGCCACCTTGAAACTTGAGGAGAACCATCTATGGTTCTGGAAGCTCCTCAAGACCTTCCTCTTCGCCTCTACCTTTGCCCCTCTTCTCCCCTGCTGATCTGCTTTCTCTCTCAGCAATACCGCACCTAGACACACTATGCCCATCGGGCCCAGGTACCTGGTCACCCTGCCACCCTCCTGCACTGCCCCCTGGCCACCCCTTGCACTGGGGCCTGTATCTTTACCCATACAGCTCCCCCCACTCTTTGTCTGCACTGATCAGATACTCCCTATCTGACTTACCTTGCACTTGGCCACCACAGGCTGCACTACCACTGTTTTGGATCACTGTATTTATTTATTTATTTATTTATTTATTTATTTATTTATTTATTTATTTGTGTATTTATTATCTTGTCCTCTCTTATGCTCTGCACTTTCCAATTTATCCCCCTCCCATGCACTTTTCCACTTTTCCCTTCCCCATGCACTTGCGCGTTCTCAATGTCACTGGGCCTTATAATGCACCTATACAGCAAATGGCATTTCAAGGTGCAACAAGACAGACGGGGGTGGTGGGGCAGATGGAGATGAGCAAAAACCGTCCGACTAGGTCTTGTGTCATTCGGATCGTGCAAGTGCAGTGACGAGAAGTGCATGGGAGTGGGGTGGAGGGGGAAGTGCCGGTCATAGTGGAATGCGCTAATGGTAAGGAGGGAAAAGGAAGTGCAGGTCGGAGCGGGAGCACACAGGTGCTGAGGGAGGAGGAAGGGTGGGGGAGAGGGCCCCTGGGCTAGGCGAGTGCTAATGAGAGGCAAGGTGTACAATTGCCAGGGTAATGCAGAGAGTGCAGGGGAATGGAGGTCCACATGCTAAGTGCAATGCCAGGGCTGAATGGGCCCAATAGGGGTGCAGGCCTTGCTAGGCTATTGCAGGGGTAGGAAGCCAGGTAGGGCAAGTGCAGGTAAGAGGGGAGGTCAAGGGAGACCAAAGTGCTTGGGTAGACTGGGCGAGGAAGGCCTGGTGCCATGTATGAATAAGAATGAACCAGACAGCCAGTCAATGCAGCAGAGGAGAGTCTTGAACATTTTCTGGAATTTAAAGAGATCCAGCTCAAGTCTGAGAGAGGCAGTGAGGCCATTACAGAGGGAGGCTTCTGTGGGAGAGAGTGATCTACCCCCCACCTCTCTGCTTGGAAAAACGTCTGATCTGCAGAGTTGGAGCAAGAAGACCAAAGGGCTCTAGCAGGAAGGTATTTAGGGAGAGAGAGTTGGATGACAGAAAGTCAGAAATTAGAGAGGAAGAGGCAGTAGAGGGAAGCTTGAAGGAGAGCTGTATGTCATCCACACAACATTGAAAGTGAGGAGAGAAGGCGGAAATGAAATGGGTTACAGGAGCAAGGTAGAAGTTGAAAAGCCATGGCGGGTGGATAGGGCCCTGAGGGACACCGCAGGTGGAGAGTGAGATGGCAGAGAGGAAAGGGCCCTGTTGAACCTGGGATGGTTGGTCAGAGAGGAAGGAGGTCAACCAGTTCAGTGCCAGGCCCGTGATGCCAATGGTATCACAGCCCATTTATAAGGGTGTCATGATTGACTGTATCAAAGGCAGAGGAAAGGTCAAGAGAAAGAGAAAGGAAGGAGAGTTGCAATCGAGATATGATAGTAAGTCTTCATGGGTGTTCAGGAGTGCATTGTCCGTGCCTCTGGCTGCTCTAAATCCAGACTCATGGTCGTGGAAACAACCAACAGATTCAGTGTGTTTACAGCACCAGCTGGGAAATGGCCAGCTTCTCCAACAATTTGCCCAGGAAAGGGGAAGTGGAGATAGGGCAATAGTTAGCCCAGCAGGAGGGGTCAGCAGGAGTATGTTTGAGGAGAGGGTGCACAAGGGAGTGCTTGAGGAGTATTGGGACAGAGCCAGTGGCAAAGGAGTGATTTCAGAAATCAGCCAAGGTTGGAGCAAGGGAGGCAATATTAGACACTTACAAACATTTTCACATTGGAAAATGTCTCAAATAACGTAATTGAAGACTGATTAACACAGACACATATTAGTGATTTAAACCTCTAGAGTGGTGGGAAGGAGGTGTGGTAAGTAGGGGGTAAATAAATGTTGATAGAGATTTGGTGGAACTAAGTAACTGCCCAACACGTGTGTGCCTCTGTAGAACGTGGGCAGTGTGGGCAAATCCAGTCAGATATCAGACTTTCCTATATTTGATTTCCCCTGCTTCAACCCCATCATCTTGTCTGGGAGAGTCCCTTTGCTAGTGTGGCATATCAGGGGGGAATATAGTTAGGTGATGGAGTCACCCACATCACACATCTCCCCTCAACTTGTGCCCTGCATAAGCATAGAGAGATCATTAAAACATGTCTATTTGTGCTGTAGATACAGTTAATAATCACTTGCAAATAAGCTTGCTTGCAACTTGCAAGGTACTGTTATATGAATAATTCCCAATGGGAATTAAACATTGCAGTATCCATTGTGTACATTGCCACCTACCAGTTTGAGTAGCAATGGTTTTCATATGCCATAGACTTTTGTGACATATGGTCCCTGCCTTTTTGCTAATATTTTCTTTTCTGCCTTGTGTCTTTTAAATAAGAATAGGATGTGGATACATAGAGAAATTAATGACACACAGTAACATATTTGAAATAGTGTTTTAATTTTTTTATTACAAGTGCATTTTTGAAGTTTGGGACATGTATTAAATAAAATAAGTATTCAGCTTCATATTCGCCTTCGGCTGAATATGTGACAAAATATTCAGTATTCAGCCAAATGCTAAATAATGCAATTGAGACACTGCTACTCAAATGTGGTGTAAATAAGCAAATGTACACGTCACGCATGTAGCCCACTCCCTCACCTCCGTCATATTGGACGAACAGCAAGAAAGCACTGTGAATGACACTGTCATCATCCCAATATTGCATTGAAGATATGAAAGACATTATGCACTCAGAGAACAGTACCAAATGTACTGTCAAACTGACGTGGTACAAGGAAGTCTGCACACACCACTGGACATAGAGGAACTATAAGTAAAGTTTGACAGGTGTAAAGTGATGCCATGAAGAGAAGAAACGAGGACGCACTGAAACTATATACGAGTACTTAAAAAAATGAAGATGTCACTGAAGTAACAAAGTAAACGAATATGCAAATATGAAGAAATCATATATGCTGAGAAGATAAGTGAGAAGAAATGCAATAGATGTATATACACAGAAACAAAAGGTAGATTATACATATAGAAGCTTGCTAAACATAGGAAATATAACGTGGGTAAAGCAGCCATGTTGAGAAAACGGATTTTGGTTTCGTATAAAAATAAGCTAGACGCCTCAAGGAGACAAACCAAGGCTGCAGACCTGAACGGCGCTGGAATACAGAATTGTGCAAGAACAAATGATATTTGTTTGGCTCAGGAGCAGGATGGTTGAGCAAGAAGCAACTGCAAAGCACAAAAGGAGTTGAAGAGGATAAGCTGTAAACGTAGGAAATATTTTTCTTAGATTGAGGAAAGTAGTGAACATTTGCAAGTGCCAAGTATTGGACAATCAAAACTGCAGAAAGCATATGTAAGACAAAGCAACCACGTCTCCAGAGGCTGAAGAGAGTAATAGCACCCAATATAATTGAATCAAATAGCACTAAATAGAAGGACGGAATGGTCAAAATCATGGTCTCCTCACAAGCCTATTCATGAAAGCTCCAGATGAAGATAACTATGTACCCTAACTACCGTTAATGTTCAGAGGAAGAGAACAGTAAGCAAGGTCAACTACAAAGAAGAAGTCTTGGCTAGGGCCTAACTGAAGAGAGATGGTAGGCTAATTAGCCAAGTGGGCAGTTGTCTGACGCTGTTTCCCGCATTTGGTTTTCATTTTGCTTACGTGCTGCTAACAAGCCCAATGTCCAAGGTTGGAGGATAGTGCCAACCAATCAGGATGGCCTATGTGATGATGAATTATACATTATTGCAGAAGACAATCTGCTGTTATAATTCTACTATTTTCTGTATTATATAAAGTTGGAGGCAGTTCAAGGCGTGCCTACTTGATAAGGAGCAGCCAATGATGTTACTAACACTAGCGTATACTATATGTATATATGTTCCCCTAACCAGTCCCTCCGCCCGATAGGTTTTTACTGTTTGCCACGTAGGATGATGTCATAGCTGACGTATATCCAGGTAAAAAGTCTTTTGAGTAACAGAAATGCTGTGAGAGTGAGCGAGCTGCAATTTGTCATGCTTGCCAGGTTTCCCTACTTTATTGAATTGATAATAATGTAGTATTTGCCAAATTCTTATTGCGTCCAGGTATTTGGGCCTTAAATCAGTTATTGTGGTAATCCTTTCCAGCACTTGGTACGCTCCAGATGCTACTGCACAACAGCATACATTTTGCACTTACATCTCTCATTAGATCTTCCCTTCAGTACCTTTTCTATTTGTGTTAAACATTCACATATAATTTAAGTGATAGCTCAGGGGCAAATGCACTCACCTTGGATGAAAGACTAGGCAGAGGAACAGAGGTTCAGCCCCTGCTTCCGTGCTTAGAAACCTCTAGGTATTAAGGGTGTTATAAATAACCAATTATAATGATGTGTTCCATTGTTTACGTTTTAGAAGCAATTCATGCAGCATCTGAGTGAAGCATAGCATTCATCTAAGGGATATCATCGGATCCTTTCATCCACTTCTAGTTAGGAGTCCTTGTTTTGGATGCAAGAAAGCCATTGGCTGCTCTTTCCAGGTTTTGGCATTGTATTTTTGGAACTCACTGCCCATGGAGATTCGCAACTCAGACTCTCTGTTATTTTGACATTTTATTAACTTAAAAGGTTGGATAAATGCCCCACTATCACTGTTTTACCCTGATTTCCCTACTTATCAAAATACACTAACGGAAATACTCTAGCAAAAGAATTCTGTCCCTCACACTTGTACATACACCAACTTAACAGGGTCATATATGGCAATTCAAACACAAGAGAAATAACACTTATGCTCACAACCTGGTAACTGTCTCTCCTTATAATCTGTGTGAGTTCCACTTACCCAGATGCAAGTAAGATTCCAATCAGTAGTTTAAAGGAGTAAGGAAATCCTGTATTGTAACAAGTTCTGATATAGTTATTTTTGTTCCAACTTAAAAGTCCACAATGTGAACATGCTTTCCCTCTTTTCACTTCTGATAAAGAGTTCAATCAACTTCTTCTGACAAACCAGGAATATTTCCTTAGTCCATTAGGATCAACAAACATTTCCTTGTTAGGATAATTCTGCTACAGTTCACAAAACACCTGTTTCAGCAATGTTAGATGATTCTGCAGCATTTCACAAAAACACCTCAGTGGTTCTGCCCCTTCTTCTTCAACCCTTTTAACCACACTATAGTACTTCAATAATGTCCACCTGGTCCACTCACCTTCCAGATCTTCTACAACAAGATCTTTTGCCCTGGTGTACTCTCCTACCAGGACAAGAGGAAACTACCATCTACGGCAAGTACTTCTCTGGTAGGGATAGCTTCCAACAATTTACCAATGCCTTTTATTACACAACATCAAGTGTAACTACCTCTTCTCGGAAGACAAGAAACAGATTGGTGCTGTTTGTTACACACTTGTGATGGCCACATGCAAGGAAGGTTATGCTTCCCTCCTCCTGAATATCTTCTATCAGAATGACAGCCGTCCTGCCACTGTTGTTTCCCCACTTCCACATTTACTAAATGCTGACAATGGTTCTCGCTCACTCGTATACTTCTTTCGCTTTGGCAATGAGGATTTAAGCCAGTTCCTCTTATAGCTTCTTTTAGACACAGGCAATATGAGTTAAAAACACTTAGATTCTTAATTGCCCTCTGCTGGCTTTGCCAAGGTTGGTCCTTTTAACTTGTCTTGGTATGGTTCTCTTTTGGCTTTGGAAATAGTTGTTTGTGTTGGTTTCTCATAATATTGACCTCTATTTTGCTGCTGGCAATTATTCGGACTCACATAAATACAATCACACCTTTCTTGTCTGCTTGTCAAGTTCTTATTCTGCCACCTCATCCTCTTTAAGTCAGCCTGGTTTTCAAACAGCTTATTATTCAGTTTTACATCAGTTTGGTATTCAAAATAAGGTTTGTTTTGCCACTTCATTCTGTTTATATTAGTTCCATACTTAAACCACCCAGACTTGGCCAGCGGGCGACCAACGAGCACCCCGGGGCCACAATATATTAGTAAACTCACTGGTTCTGGCATGCATGTACACCCCCTGCGCAGCCTCTGGGTTATCTGCTTCTGCTGCTTTCTGCTGCCGGTCAACCTGCTTCTCTTGGTCCCCCGTGGCCCAAACAGTCGGAAAAAGAGAGCTCCTCACTTCCAAGGCTCTCTGGTGCTCGTCTGCCACTGGAGCCTGACTCACTTTGTGGAAGGAGTCCTTAAACTTTACGCTTCCTGCCGCGTGACCTCTGCAGCATCGGTCTTCAGTGGGAAAGTGTTCAAATCCAATGCTTGACACTGTGCAACCTCTGCAATCAAGGTCTCTGGAGGAAGAGACCCTCTCAGGACCAGCATCTGTATGACACACAACAGTGGTTCCAGTGTCCCTGCTCTCCTCCAGATACTGCTTCTTCAGCAACGTGGAGATATCACAACTACTCCACCTTCTGCTACTGCTCCCTATGGCCGTACCTGAGGGGGCCTTTTAGGTATCCCAGTCTCCCTCAGGTGTCTGTCATTAACACCATTAGGCTGCAACCTGCAGCCTCATGCCTCTGCCTTCGGGCATTGTAGGACTTGTCCACAATGTCCAAATCAACTTTTCTAATGGATATATCATTACCAAATCAATTTCTTTCCTTAATTATATTCCCTAGAGGAGCATTACAAGGATTCAATTAAATGTTTGGCTTTACCGGGGAAATCTGGTTTTCAGACTCTAAATTGTTGATATTTAAAGACTCATCTGTATCCCCCTGTGGGTCATAGGAGCTTTCATCTCTATCAATGTCAATGACTTTAAGAGGGATTTTCTTACTCCCACTGCATAACTGTGTCTCACTGTTTTCACCCACATTCTGATAGTTCTCTTAGGGAAATAAAAGCCCTCTCTGACAACAAGCCACAACATATTCTGGTGTCACTGATATGCCCTTCTTTGAGGAAAACAAATACAGCGTCTCACCCAACGGAGTCCTGCTGTTCCCCTGGGGCCCTTCTCCCAGGTGATCCTCCCAGCTAATAACACCACCAGGGTCAGGATCAGGGTCAGGATCAGGTGCCGACTGTCTTCCCCTGGTCACCTGGGCGGTGACTTTAGGTGGTATTTTTGTGAGGGTGCTTTAGGATTCATTACATATTGTTCAGAAGAAAATTGTAAACCTTTGTCTTCAATAACAGATTCCTTCTCTAAACTCCTTCTGGGAAATGTCCTTGATGCTTCCAATTTCTGACATGTCCCTCTTGCTCTGTCTTGTCCTTCCATGATTTTTCCCTTATAGTTTGTCTCCTTGATGGTTGCTCACTAGCACTTTGATACTGGTTTAGATCTTTAGCACACTATAAATGTTTATATTTCATTTAAATTCAAAACAAAGTTTCTGGAGAAAAAAAAAGACACAATGGGATGATCCCTCATCGTTGAGTGCACTGGTGAGGCCTGATGGAAGTTGTAGTCCAAAACACCTACTGAGCCAAAGATAAAGTTAGAGCTGAGAACTGGAGGTATCCCCTCGGTACTTGTGATTGTAAAACAACGTGGAAGAAACAAGCAGTGGGTGGGAGAACATTAGAGGGAGTTCTGGAATATTATTTACATTGTATTCAGGATATCAAAAGCACACATAATTTAGTAGGTGTCACAAAAGGAGAGAGGATGTTATGAAGCTATGAAGTGTTCCACAAGCCTCTGTTTCAATCACAATGAGAAAAGATGAAAAACTCACTTATTTAAAAAAGTTTGGAAAAAAACTATAATCTACTTGTAGTTATAGTTGTATCTCTTTCCTTTCTCTCACCAGGCTCAGGTCAAAGATCCTAATGGACATTTTCACAAATTCTATGGGAGTTTAGACAATGCCTATCAGGGGGGAATTCCAGAGAAAACTATCATTTGCACTGACCAGGAAGAATTGAACAGGGCAATAAATTCACAGAGGCCCATGCTGCTGGTCTGTGGGGCCCACGAAACACTCTATCAAAGTGCCCTTCAATAATAATGACAATGATAAAGTGGCAAAGGGCAATGCCGCATATTATTAGACAGGTTACTCACTGTATCGGCCTCAGCAAAACAAGGGTTCATAAAAAGCATTCAAGTTCACAATGCCCTGCCACCTTAGCTCTAGCTCTATTAGCAAGCTGGAGTGATGTTTGATATGATATGATCGGTTATTTATAATGCACTTAATACCCAGAGATTTTTAAGTGCAGACCTGGGGACCGAACCTGTGTTGCTTTGTGTTCTTTTGCTTCCAAGGCGAGCACGTTGCCCCTGAGCTATCCTCCCGGGCATAAGAGTTCAAGTTCATACACTGGCGTTCAAACCAGTGTCCACAAGTGATGACATTGCAGAGGGATGCTGAGGAAATAATGTTTGGCTGCCAGGGGCAGAGTGCTGGGCTCTTTTCTTCATAAAATGATTGATGCAAGAGGAACGTAGGGACAGAGAGGAGGAGCGGGCAGGTACCCGCAGGAACTATAGGTTACAGACAGGTATGAAGATCTTTGGAATCTCAGACAGTGTCCCTATCAATGACTGATATCCAAGATGCTGATTGGCTGCCTGGAAAGAAAGGTTTCACTCTGCATGCTTTCATACAATATCTCATAGGATGGAATGAGTCTTGACACTTACATGATAGGTGTTATAAATAGAGCGAGAGCAGAGGGAGAGCAGTCGTCTGCAGTCTTTCTACGCAGTCTACGCTGTGAGAAGTGCTTTAAGGCTGTCATTTTCCGCTGAGCGCTGAGCGGAGCGAGAGCAGAGAGAGAGCAGTCATCTGCAGTCTGCTGCAGACAATGGAGGCAATGGAGACACTAAAACAGACTGTAACATCTCAGACTCAGCCTCTTCAGTCCGCAAACACCATTACACCAAATACCATTACAATGGAATCCTCCTCGGAGTTATCCCTCCGAATTTTATGGAGTTCCCTGCAGTCAACTGACAACAAGAAAACAAAACCCAAATCTACGCCGACTATCAAAAAACTGAAAGAACAGCGACTACCGCCAAAAGCAACGATAGTCGTACCACCGACCACTAAAACTACAACAAACACGGCGAATATCATCTTTTTTCCGACCCAATCAATAGGGGCCACAGGAAACAACGATCAAGGTCTCGAAACTATCCACAGGACCGAGGCAGAACCTCCGCGTGCCTCGACAACTTTCTTTGAGTCAATAAATACATCAACAAGCTCTTTGATCGATACGACCTTAAACGCGTCGGAAACTTCAGATTCAGAAGTGGCAAAAACAGAACTACCCGGTAAAATCACTGAGTCAAATAAGAACACACTACCTGATATACCTGTTTCCCCGGTCCCTCAGGCGGCATGGACCCAAGGTTTGAGGCCCATGGACGCCTCGCGTTCCGCTGGATTACAGCCGCTTCGCCCCCTTCCCTTCGGCAACCACTCCCCCGCCCGGCAGGTTCTGCCTACCCATCTCGGAAACGAGACGAGCGGTGCACAGGATTCACCCGTCGGAGGACGGTTGGCCCAGGCTCCTGCGCACCCGGCTGTGGGCAAAGGGAGTGTGGCCACGGGAAGGGGCATCTCGGAGGTGAGAGAAATTCTGCCACAATTCAATCCGCGGATCCTCAAGGAAATCAGAGCGTGAGGAGCCTGAGTAAGGTGGAAAATTCAAGCACAAAGCCCTCCCAGAACGATGCCGTCTCGTGGCCTGAATCATTAGGCCCCACCAAGGGCTTCACGACGGACAAAACTTCCAGCAGCAATGCAACGACAAGTACGGTGGAGGCTCAGTATCATGCCTCTCAAGAATCATCAAACAAAATAGACTTTTACTCGGCCCCCCAGAATCAGCTAGGGATGAACCTTCTGCACAGGGAATTAATGATGCAGGAGGGAATGCGCCTCGTGGAACCCCAATGGGTTTGCCCGTCCATCCAAGAAATCCATGCACACTTTTGCATACGGACTTGCTTCTAGATCTGTCTAGCACCCATTTGGAGACAGCTACCACATCGGAATTAGCAGTTAAAGACTCGCAGGAAGCTCCCAAACAAAGTCAAAAAAGAAAGAAAATGACCTCGACAAATGTAAAAACAAAACTACATAGAGCCAGGAAAACAGGAAAGTCAACTTTACCGGCTCCCCTTCTTTCCAGTGCCCTGAAAGACTTTATAAACAAACAATTCAAAAGAAAATTAGATCAAACAAAAGAATTATCAGACGCAGAAATTCTAGAGGCCATCCAGGATTTACTGCCGGTGAGCAAATCACAGAAATTAACCTCTGGGCTGTCAAACCAGGCCCAGATTCAAACGGCCAGCAAAAACCAACTAATGGGAGCGAAAGAAGTTTTGGAAGCCAAGAGAAATGAAGAGCCACCTGAAAGGGGCAAATCAAACCCAAAATACATGACCGCTCTGAACATAGAAAGTGACAAAAATCGAAAAAGCAGCAACACAGTCGGTGTTAACCGCTCTGTCATGGAAAACTCTCACATGATGGAGATCAATCAACACGAGTCATCCAAATCATCGAGCCCTAAAAGCCCTGAACAGGGCATGCAAACCTCGTCCACACCTAAAAAGGTCCCACAACGAAAATCCAGCCCATACGTGATGTCACCAGTTATACGCCCTCTGCCAGACCATCGGACCCCAGACGTGGAGACTTTCAGCCCGGACGGTCACATGCAAGCTTCAAACCAAGCATCTCAACAAACACCCCATCTTAAATTACCCACAAAAAATCGAAGGCTCAGAGAAATTGCAGCTCCAGGCAATAAAGATTCTCCTTAAAAAAACAGATCTCCCAATTATCATGTCAGCTATCACTATTGCCTTAGCACCCTTCGGTAAGCTATACGAAGGAATTAATGATTCATTGAAAGACAGTTCGGTTCTAACTGCAATGATGCATAGCAAACTGATTTTCGTCGAAGGATTTATTACAGCACTGGACCAAAAGAATAAAGATCGGAGTGATATATGGGATGCAAAGCTGAGTAGGCTAGAAGACGTTCTGTCCCGTCTCAATCCAGCCCCCCCGGCCACAGTGGAAAAAGAATCTCAGACCAAAGGGCCACTTTTGTCCCGAGATCTGGCACCGGTCTTCAAAAAGCAAATAGAAAAGCCTTCCCAAAGTATCGCAACAGTGTCTAATCATCAGAAAACGATAGGAATATTAGAAAGGGCAACACCGGCAACCAAAAGTAAACCATTATTGAAAATCGCAATGAGTAATGAACTGAGAGGAAACGGAGAACAAACAGTGTCGGCTCTGGATCCCCTGATGGCAAAGAGAAATAAACAAAAGGAACTAGCAAAAGCAACCACAATCTTACCTCAGCCAACCCAAAGTGCTAACAACTCAGTAATTTGCACATCTTCCTCTCAGAGATCGGTTGAAGATTTTATAGCTCAGAGCTCAATGATGGACCTAAGTCAACACCTAGATGGAGCCGAAGAGGATTCAACGAATCCTGGGGCCATCAAAGGCAATCGTGTCCAAACCATCAATCCTACTGCAGTATCTGACAGTGTGACGCAAGGGAAAAAACCCGAATTAAAAGACCCCATTCCTGTACCGGATCCGACGGCTCGTGACAATCTAAAACAACCTTCAGAATCAGCCCCTAATTCTTTCCGTAAAAAGTGTCCACCAAGAAGTGTAAGGGATGATCACGCTAGACATAGTGGTCCGTCTTTATTGGAGACACGTCTCTTCAAGATCGAACAAAAACCCTCAATAGACAAATATATGGTCTTAAACCACAATACGGTGCTGAAAACACTTAAAAAAGACCAAATCCCTGCAAAACTTAAAATCGGATGATTTTGTACTAATCGAACCATATCATAGAAAGAAACTAGCAAAGGCGTATCTGCACATTAAACAGCGTGCCTTGAAAGAACTCTCCCATGACGCCTACTTGGAATTAGCACACTTGGGGTTTAACTTATCCGAGCTCCCTACTGCGATACCCAAAGACTCTCCAGGACATTTCCACAGAACTTCCCCAAAAAGGAACTACAGGTTCAAATCTAGAACTGAAGACTTATACAGATCTGGAAGACGAGGTCAAAGTCCAACAACAGTATCCCATTGGCCACCTAAGTCAAGGAGTGAAGAAAGATTTGAACACAGACAAGAGAGGAGACAAAATCACAAGTCTGATTGAGACACAAAACCAGCTACATCATTACGTTTCCGCGATCATGAACGCAGACCTTCAATGACTGAGGACCTGTCCGCAAGAATAGCAATGAAACAAACCCAGCATGAAACAGAAAAAGCATTAAAGAAGGACAAATGGAGCTGGTTTCGCAGTATTCTAACGTCGGGGCAGAAAAAATAGCAATCACCTGGGGATGCAAAGTCGATGATATCCGCATCCCATTCGTCTGCGACAACTTCAGTGAGCAATATTCTAAGTATAGCATCTTGGAATACCAGGGGACATGCACATCTCACCAAATATGAGAGCCATGATCTCAGCTGTTATGACATCATATGCTTGCAAGAGACTTGGCTGCGTGAAAAACCAGCACTCGATGGCTATTGTATCGAAATATCCCCGGCCCATAAGGGACCAATTGGCAGCCCTTCATCAGGTCTACTCACAGTGATCCGGACTGGTTCCGGGGTAGCAATCATAAAGGTCATAAAGCGGACTTACAAAATCCTGCCAGTTTTAACTGCATGGAATCCAAGAAGGGCCTCATTATGACCCCGACGCTAAACCATGGTGCAATTAGCACCATGGTCCATGCCGGGGTCCGCCATGGTGAATGGGGGAATTACCGCCCCATTCCAAGGTTGGCGGGGCGGTAATTCCCCATTCACCATGGGCCCTTCCCCATTCCCATTTTTGCCCCATAGGGCTCAATGGGAATGGGGAAGGCGCTAAGTACGGTGCCGCAAATTGCGGCACCGTACTAAGCACCAAGGTCCCTTTGCGGCACCCTACTTTAACGCCTGCTAAAAGCAGGTGTTAAGGTCGGGTCCCGCAAAGGGAACTCGTAATGAGGCGTTAAGGGTTTAACGGCGCCGACACCTTTTACGGCGCCGTTAAACCCTTAACGCCAGGGTCGTATTGAGGCCCTAAGTCTGAAACACAAGATTTTGTAGCAATAATAAATGTCTATTGGAATCCCCAAAAGACTTCAACTGAGAACATGTGCGAAGAAGTAACCAACACAATTGATGAAATTGCTATTAACTACAAATCCTTTAATATCATGATCTGTGGTGACTTAAACTCCAACTGCGCAACGTCCAGCCCGAATCAAAGAAAACTATCTACAAATTCGACCTCGTTAAATAGGGGTTTGGCATCGAACATAATCATGAAATCTCGTAACCTTCATAATTCGTCCTCAGTGACAGATTCAGATACCTTGCTACCAACTTGGAAATGTGATGCATCATCGTCCACTCTTGACTACATCTTTGTCTCCAGTTCCCTACATCGCAATATAGTCTCCTTCAATGTTGTCAAAACAAAACACAGCGACCATAACTTACTAAATCTCAAATGTAAACACAAGGAGACTGTGTCGCAATTCAATGTTCCAGAAAATGAGACAAACTCAAAACAACTCGTTTACGGATGATTGCATCAGATGTCTGCAAGCTTAAAGACCAGTTTACAACCTTAATCTCTGATCCAACACTGCAAGATGGTGTGGCTAGATCGAGCTACATTCCTCTCCTCCTGGCCTTCAAGAAGCCTAGAAATAACCTGAATATGCAGTCAACCCAGCACACCCACGAATACAATGCAACTTTGGTCGTAAAACACAGAGCACTAAGAAAACTAAGAAGAGAAGCAAGAAGCTGGAATTTACCATCACTTTGGGAAACTCTCAAAGTAGAAACTAGATGCTATAATCAATGGCTGAAAAATTCAAGAAGCCTTTTATATCAAGCGGACGCTGAGCAGATGCTGAAGGCACTAGCCAACAAAAAATCCAGGGACTTTTGGGCTGTGATAAATAAACCTAATAAGATCTCAAACTCGCACATGATAAACCCAGTTCCAGAAGAAAACTGGAGTATGCACTTCTCGAATCTGTTCCAACAACCAGAAGAAAACAAGGAGGCGTTTATTAGAGCTCCGGATTCCCCATGGGTGGATTTTACAGATGTAAGTGACATCAAATTCACAATAATGAAACTGAACTCATCAAGAGCAGCCGGACCGGATGGCTTAGCAAATTGCGATTTAAAACAACATCCAGATGAGTGGTCTAATCTCATAAGTGCAATCTTCAAACTCTGCAGAGAAAAAAGAACAGTACCGGAATCATGGTCAAAAGCTTTGATCGTCCCAATTTTCAAAAAAGGTTCCAGAGACGACCCTGTGAACTATCGCCGATAGCACTTCTGGATGTTATTGGGAAGATCTTCGCCTCCATCCTTCTGTCTCATTTTCGGAAATGGACGGTCTCAGCAAACTGCTTTGATCCTCTACAAACAGGTTTTCAGAAAAACGCAAGCACCAGCGCAAACATTATGTGTCTGACCATACTCAAAGAAAGAGTCCTGACAGGTGGCCCTCGAATCTTTCTTGCTTTTGTTGACTTATCTCAAGCTTTCGACCGAGTGGACAGGCAGAAACTGTGGGCGAAACTGAAGACATGGGACTGTCCAAATTCAATCTTGGAGCCCATAATCAGTCTACATAGTGACACTTGCATAAGAGTCTGCCTAAACAACCCAGGCCTCAAATCAAAATCCATCCAAACATGTCGCGGGGTAAAGTAAGGCTGCCCCCTGGCCCCGGCGCTGTTTATATCATTTTTGGGAGACTTCAAGGATAACCAAAGCAAGATCAGAACATTCCCACCTAAAATAGGTTCAACAACAATCCCGAGACTGTTGTACGCGGATGACTTAATTCTACTCGACCTTACCCAGGTGGGCCTCCAACGTCAACTGGATAATTTGTCATCGTACATACAGGAAAACAACCTGGAGATTAACAAATCCAAAACAAAGATAATGATTTTACAAAAAATGGCCATAAAAAAAAGGAGTGGTTTCAGTGGCATCTCAACGAGACACAAATTGAAGTGGTGGAGTCCTTCAAATATTTGGGAGTAAAGTTGGACAGCTCGAAGAAATCTGGCAGCATGCAAGCTATCTTATGGTCGAAAACCAAAAATCTGACAGCACAGCTGAGATTGGTTGACCGAAAATATGGAAAGTTCTCACTCCAACCAGCTATAAACTACTACAAAGCTAAAATTGTGCCATCACTGACTTATGGCATGGACGCCTTACCTTCAATCCCTCCCTTACTCTGGCAAAAACTGGAAGGTCATATATGGAGAGCCGTCCTGGGTCTACCTAACTCGA
Organism: Ambystoma mexicanum; assembly: GCF_040938575.1. Lineage (NCBI taxonomy): Eukaryota > Metazoa > Chordata > Amphibia > Caudata > Ambystomatidae > Ambystoma > Ambystoma mexicanum. Next base: position 1,418,233,330 of record NC_090934.1, on the reverse strand, counting down.
CCCCGATCGCTCCGATCAGGCGAGAACTTGGCCTTCTGTCTCTAAAGGCAGTAGTGGACCATAGCTCTCTTCAGCTATACAGGAAAATTATTCACCCTGAGAGTCTCGAAATCTATCAAATAATGGCAACAGAACTGGAAAAAGGTTTCAATCGGACTATGAACCAGTGGGCTGCGGATCAAAAACAAAAATTACAGCTAACAGTGTGTACCGAAGAAGAACTGAAGGAAAACCCAACTAGGATAAAAACAAAACTAGAATGCTGGGACTGGATCAACACGACTGATTTAGCATCATCGTACAAACTTCTAGCACACCTTCCAATGAACACTAACAAATTGAAAGAACCGATGGTGTACTGCAAAAAATACCCTGACAAACTACTGATGAGAACTTTTCTAAAAGCTCATCTAAATGTTTTACCGACCAGAGAAATCTTAGCTATCAGAGGAGGCTTGGAGAAAAAAACTTGTAGACTCTGTGCAAATCCCGAGGACATTGAATCGATAAAGCATCTAGTGATGTGTTGTCCGGCTCTTCATCAAGCAAGGATCGCCTATTTCTCCACTTTGACGGTCACCTCCTTCGCGAGGAATGAAGATATCTGGTGGAAGCTCCTGATAACAGGAGAAAAGACTTGATGGCACACGGCTGCTGCAAAACTTCTAAACCTGGCCTTGGAAAGAATAAAAGCGACACCGGAAGCTGGGGTCTGATCACACCATCAATGAATCTAATTGCAAGGCTCGCATCACTTATGAAACAAATTATGAAAGGACTTCATTCAGATTGGAATGCGCTCTTGTAAAAATCTTTTTATGATTAAATACAAGTAAATAAAAAATAAAAAAATAAAATATATATTTTGCAACACAAACCATACGCCCGGTTACAAGAATATTTCACTCATCAAGAGATCACTTGATCTGTGCGTTAAACCTTTCATGAGGTGGTGGGACTTATGAAAGGAAGTGGTCACTGGGGGCAACAGGCGGGCAGAGCAATGCAATGGATGTATTAGCACAGTTGTGTCTGCAGTGCAAAGTCACTTTGAACTGGGCAAAACATTCCATGAACCAGGCCATAAGGCTTCACAATATCCTCTTAGCAATGTCAGAAGTTCTTTAGCAGAATATTTGTAGTTGCGACACTTGAATACCGCC